>NC_135638.1:41495808-41805667 GCF_053574225.1 Canis aureus | reverse complement strand
AAACTACATTCAAAACTGTATAAAGAGCTTAATCTGAGTTATGAACAATAACATGCACTGAAAGAAGGGAATACTCCAAAACTTTAACATATTTAACAAGAGGTGAAAAACTGGATGATTTTGTTCTCATTTCTATTACGTGAGAATGATCTATTATTTTCAATGATGATTATATAATATAAGTATTTGGAAACTGAGAAAACACCTTAAGAAATTATATATACTCCTTCACTGCCTTGCTAAAACAACTCACTCCAAGAATTAGTGCCATAAAATATTCAAAATTTAAACTAGTTAAAAACTAGGTTATGCTCAGGGTGCCTGGGTGGCCCAGTTAATGAAGTACCTGAGTTTTGATTTCAGGTCTGATCTCAGAATTGTGAGATCAAAGCCCACAGTGTGTGGAGCCTCCTTAAGATTCTCTCTCCCTTTCCCTCTGCCCCTCTCACCCGCTAAAACAAACAAAAAACAGGGTAGACTCTATAATTTATGAATGCTTATGAAATTGAAAGGAGTTTAAAATTGCAGAATGGAAAACTGATATAGAGAATCATACAAAAAGTTTCTGCCCTTTCTTAGCACTTGAAAAAATGCTCACAAAACCACCAGGGTAGGCATTTTAGAAGAAAATAATCATTTACATTCCTAGATATAATCAATATTATAGTTTCCTCATATTTCTAAAATTTCAAACATTTCACTCAATATGTATAGTGTGATCTCAACTATCTGAGTTAAATCAGACACATAATAATCGTCCCACAGATTTTTTTATTTTGAAACACTCATGCTCGCTGCATGAGCAGAGAAAATTTTATCCTTACCACTTTTTAAGAGTTTTCTATCGAAATAACTTGTCAGGACTTTTAAGTCTTAATGTGATTTCAAATATAATTCTAAAACTGCTGAAAAATACTTTGTGCAAATCTAGAAAGAAATACCCCTAAATTTATTTGTCCTGGCCCAATTATTCCAGGAGGAGCACATACTGAAGCCCAGCGTTCTCATCAATCAATCCTTGAATCAACACATCTTTTGCCAACTTAAATACTTCCCGAGAGTCATCATCTGCTTGACTTTCTGGATCTCTGAGAAAAAAATAACAAAATGATGAAACATTAATATTGTCTTCTATCAGTTTTGTTCAACCCCAAAACACCACCTATAATTAAAGGAAAATAATCTGGCTTTTCCCATGGTATTTTAACTTCCCAAATCACAACAGAACCTACCCTCATATGTATGTACCCTGACACCCTCCTCTGATGCCTCTGTGAGCCCATCAAAGTGACTGTCATCACCCCCCACCCCTGCAAAGAGATAGGGCTCACATGCATGAGGCAGAGTGGATGGGTAATGGAAGCAGGGCTGCACTGGGCTCCCTGGGAGTGCTAAGAGGTCCCTGGAGAGGATCAGACCTCTCCTAGGAAGTGGTGTGATGGACGTCCTATAGGATAAAGACATCCCACAGAGTTCATTTCCTTAATTTTGTCAGATCTTAAAGGGATAACTATAAAAACAGATTACACTATTAACTCAACCAATAACTGCATACTCTGAATATTTCCCATAGGTACATAAAAGGAGTTAAAATAAGGATACATGTCAATGTACTAAAATAAACTTGTTTTAATCATTAAACATATGTTTAAAAGTGTTTTATTATTTATTATAATCTGTTCCAGATTGTTATAAGCACCCAAATATTCCCTTAAAAATAGTAATATAAAATATTAATGTAGTGGGGCGCCTGGATAGCTCAGTCAGTTAAGCATCCAACTCTTGGTTTTAGCTCAGGTCATGATCTCAGGTCATGAGATCAGGCCCCATGTCAGGCTCTGTGCTGGGTGTGGGGTCTGCTTAAGATTCTTGTTCTCCCTCTTCTTGCCCCTTCACCACCACCTCCCACTAAAAAAAAAAAAAAAAAAAAAAAAAAAAAAAAAAATTTTAAGTTAATGTAGAGCTTACCGGTAATTGTCATGAATCCACATTAGAATATTATACATTTGTTCCCTACACACTGGAGAAGGATGAGAAATGAATTCTACAACAGAATTCAAAAGGTCTCGGAGTTCTACTGGTTTCAATTTTGCCATCATCTTATAAATTATGTCCAAACACACTTTCTGTCTTTCATCATCTCTATAAAGAGAGATTTTTAAAAACACACAAATTTAACAATTTTTATTATACTTTCAGATATGACAAGTAACTTTTTCTTCTTTGTGCTATTGCAAAATTTGTTACAACAGAAACATAAAAATTACATTTAAAAAAATTATCATGAGCTAGAATGTTGAAAATAAACAAATTAATTCACTGTGGTATCCTGCATTGGATCCTGGAATAGAAAAAGGACATTAGTGAGAAAACTGTAAAATCTATATAAAGTGTTGTTTCGTTAACAGTAACATACCAATGTGAATTTCTTAGTTTTGACAAATGTACCATAATTATGAGACACGGAAAAACTGGGTGAAGGGTACATGAGAACTTTGTGCATTATCTTTCAACTTTTCTGTAAATATAAAGTTATTCCAAAATAAAAGTACATTTTTTAAAAATCCCAAATGTCAACAAAATAAATTAAAAATAAGTTAAATAAATAAAATTAATAAATTAGAGTAAATTAAAAATAAAGGATTCCACATTTTGAAAAAATGATTTCAAGTGCTAGTCAAGCCACCTGGGCAGGTCAAAACCGAGTTAAGAGTAGCCTGGGCCTCAAATAAAGTGCACACTTGTTTCCTGGTTTTATGTATTTTTTCCTCCTCAAAGCCCCCAGCTTAATGCTTTACTCACGGTAGATACTCAGTAAATTTCTACTGAAGGATAACACAACACAATGACATATATTCTTTGTTATTGGCATTAATAATTTATCCCTATGTAAAAAATATGTATACAGACAAGTCTGAAAAAGAGTACAGAGAAATACTGTAATCAGTATTTCTACAGGGAAATACTGAATCACTGTAAGTGATCAACATCACCTTTAATATTTTAGTAGTATAATGTGAAAATAAATGAATAATTTTAACAAATAATGGAAGGCTCCTAGCTGGCAAAATGACTACAGAACTCAAAACCACACATTTTAAATCTGAAAAGAGCCACAGACAATGCTTGAGGTGTGGCTTTCCCAAAGTGTCACATTATAGGAGGCAGGAGGGCACGCTCTACCACCTTTAATTCTGATTAAAATTTAACAAATATATTTTATGAAAACCTACAAATTCTTTGAGTTGAAGGAGACAGCTGAACAAATCAAAATTTTATGAGCCAGCTGCCTCTGAGAATACAGAGCTAGCTTCACACTCACCTGTGTCTCATGACTTGAATGAAATCTTTGCTCTTTAACTCTAAGTAGATATTTGTTATTTCCTCTGCACGACACAACACCACCTCCAGACAGAGGGTCTTCATCACTCCGTGAAATTTTGGCAGCAGGAAGAATACGGCGTTCATAAATCTAACCAGTGGACATGGCCAATGAGTGAGAGGACAGCTACAGACAGTCCCTTGCAACACGATGTCCACCATAACTGACATCTTACCTATCGGCAAGAGGAGGAAAGTTCTTCACAACTTTGTTCAAGCACACAATAAATTTGTCCTCCATCGTATTCTGATGTTGTTTCAACTGCTTTATGACCAGTTCATACACCACATTCTCCAATATCTGAAAAATTAAGTTTTTTTTTTCAATTTCACAAAGGTGCAAACTTACACTGTTTAATGAAAACAGGTTTGTCTTGAATAGTTAAGTGAACTCAAGGAAGGTGTTCCATGCTATCACATACAAAGTAAAGGTGTTCACAGGGTACAGTGTCAGGCGTATGCACAGGTTTGGCATTAACCCCTGGGCACAAGAAGCTCTGGGGCTGTGAGTTGGGTGAACCAAGCCATCACCATGCCTGCTCTGTGCTGCTACCACTGGTGGCATCCAGCTGCTGTCCGACGGCAGGTTAGTAAAGATTAGTGCTTCCTCTGATACCTGAAATACTGCTAACAAGTTATTTGAGAAGCTGAACTAAAATCAGTAACTAAATGCTAGGTAAACATATTTTATGATGCCAGGGTTAATATCTCTGGTCAAATATTCATACAGACCAGAATTTTTAAGCAACTTTATCTAAACAACCAACCCCATCACTGTATATCTCCCTATAGTTTTCTCTTCAACACGTGTTACTATCTACCATGATAGATTTGCTCGTGTATTGTCTGTATTCCCTCACCAAATGCTAGCCAGCTTCCTGAGGCAGGGGCTTGGCCTGCCCTGTTCCTGGCTGCATTCTCAGAGCCCAGAGCCAGCCAGTAAGTACCTGACATATATAACCAAAATTATAAAACAATACAATATGGGTGAACAACAGAAGACAAATGCATGCACATACATGCTGATGACTGGAGACTACATCTCAGGCACTAAAAGCAATTTAGTGGTTAGAATATGAGTGACTCTCACTTCCTTATATTTCACTTTTTCTCATTTCTATACTAAATCAATACCATTTTATATTCAGAAAAGAACTATGTAAAACAAAAGTATTTATCATTCTTACTAACATGAAATTTAAGTGAAGAGAGATTAAACCTGGGATCTGCTATAATTTGATCCATCTGTACTGAAAATTTAGCATATTATGTAATCTGAAACCTAACATCTAGGGACATCAGAATCCTGTAATAACAACAAGGTTATTCTAAATATTAAAATCTTATTTTACAAAAATAGCTGGTAATCCCTAAAATAAATTATAAATGAAGACTAATCTCCTCAAACAGGTCTCTTTCCCTTAACTTTTTTTTAAACATAAATAAATGCCCAACTAGCAAAATGGGCAGGGGTCCACTACATTGTGCTGGGGTATGCTGGGTGCCTTCAGGATCTTCTGACTTCCCTAAACTCCTCGCCTAGTCACATAGTGAAAACAGCCCAATCTCTACTCTGCATGTTTACTTTCAGAAGAGGATGTGGACTGGAGGTATAAAGTTGGGAATCATGAACATACAGGCAGTTTTCAAAGCCACAGGCTGGATAGTTGACAGGGGAGCAGGAGGACCAGTGACAGGGAACAGGAGGACCAGAGCTAGGGAGGTGGCCAAGAAACATGGAGCCATAGAAGAAAGAAGAAACTGCCCGGGAAGTAGGAAGAGAGCCAAAAGAGTGTCCTAGAAACAATGACAAAGGGAAATCAGGAGGAATGATCAACTATGTCATCTTGGACAGATTGCAAAAAGACTTGCCAAGAGTGGCTTATCACAATGAGTGACAGTGGTTTTGAGGGCTCCAAAATACATAGCACCTCACTTACTAATCATGGAAGGACAGCAATGTAAGCACCATTCCACTATGCTATTTTCAAGTAACTTAGAACATGTAATTTCCATACACTGGTCCAAGAAATTTACATATTTGTAATAATTACACATGCTATTGAGTACTACAGTACTCTGAATGTACATTGCACTTGAAGATACAGTGAGGTTATTCTGTAAAGTGGGTAGGGCACGCAAGACTAAGAAATGGTCTCTGAGGTACCCTGTCCTGTCTCACAGCTATATTCTGTCCCAGATTGGAAGTAGGGCATTTTCCTAGTTACCTTAGCTCTAACTAACCATGGCAGGTAGCCAACAAAATAATTTTCTCCAAAAGGAAATCCTGGCATTACTTTCAGAGGAATGAAAACCAGTTATATATTCATATTCTGACTTTCACAATAAAAATTTACCAATCTTTAAATGTTCACTAAGTTTACAAGTGTTCAAAAAAATCATATGTCCTCTTTAAAAAAAATTGAGCAGTGTATACAACCGGAAAGACTAAAGTATTAATAAATGCAGAATGGCCACTTTGCTTTATTACATTATAGAGGATATAAGTAACAAGTGTTATGATAAATCAAATCTGAAAAAGAAGTATTTATTAAAATTGTATAACACACTCACATTTTCTCTCTCGGTAATATATCGAAGAGTAAGTCCTAGAACTTCTGCTGCTGCTGCATATACCTCTTTATATTTTACAAAGGACATGTTACTGACCAAAGCTTCAAAGTATCTGTAACAAATATAGAAAATAAATATGTATCAAATAATACATACTGTTGACTTAAAAATATAACAACTTTACTCTTTGTGCCACAATAGCACAAATTGAGAAAATACAAAACATAAAACATAATCCAAGTTATTTATGTGAAAATACATGTGAAGACATACTTAAGGCTGTTACATCATGACCAGGAATGTACATTAAAGTTCCCAGTTCAATCACACAGGACCTAGTTTTAGTCAAAGTAAAACATAGTGCTGGATAGTATACAGAAACCGTAGTGCAAAGAAAGCTACTATCCAATATCATGATTTACCAACAACCCTTGAAAGCCATCTGCTATGACAAGAGCAGGACACAGAAATGAGGAGAGTGAACACCAGTGCAGGGCCCCCGGATGCCACCAGCCACAGCATATTAGGCTCCACCTCCAGAGAAGCTCTGTTCAGTTGTCATTGAGTGAATCAAAGCTCAAAAAATGTAATTCATCTAAAAGTAAACTATTTCCCATTGAGTCTTTATGGATTCACATGTCTGTATACAGTATCAGGTGACTGGTGTAACTAGTGCCAGGAGGCTAATGCAGGAAGGCCAACCAAAGTGAGACACTTTAAAAATAATGGGAAAAGCTCAGAAGGTGGATGCTGAAATCTACAGTAACAGTGATGCAAACACTGACTTTTCAAAAATCCTAAAACAGTAGGACAATGAAGTTCCATTCTATGATGGTACAGATTATCTTTCTTTTTAATTTAAATTCAATCTGTCATCATATAGTACATCATTAGTTTCATATGCAATTTTCAATAATTCATCTGAAGTATATAACACTCAGTGCTCATCACATCATGTATCTCACTAGCATCCCTCCCTGCAGGCATTGGGCCGCATCTATCCCCACGCACACAGGGTCCTAATGGAGGGATCAGAGGCTATAGCTATAGCAAAAAGTACAGTGAGAGGGCTTTCAAGTCATGATCCAGTAACAAATGATCCCACAGAGCTTATGTTGCTTTAGGGCAAATGCTGAAAATGTGACATTAGAAAATACTAAAGAAAATACCTAACACCTCCTATTTGCTAAAACACACTTGAAACAAATTATACTTATTTTAAAACCTTAACTTTCTGCATTCACTCCATTAACATATTTCTTCTATCAAATGACCTGTAAGCCCAACTACCTAAATTTTAGTAAAAATATTTTTACATGGGTCTAAGTTCCTTAAATTCATCAAAATTAGACCATATTTCACTGTGTCAGTCCAATTCATCTATATCTTAATCTAGAAAAGAAGCAAAGCCGAACTCCTCAGTACTCATTTTATGCGACAGCGGGGCAAGATGGTGGAGGAGTAGGGTGCCCAAGTCACCTGTCCCCACCAACTTACCTAGATAACTTTCAAAACATCCTGAAAACCTTCGAATTCGACCTGAGATTTAAAGAGAGAACAGCTGGAATGCTACAGAGAGGAGTTTGTGCTTTTAACAAGTACAACTCGTCTTTAGCCACTCTGCACTGAGCAAAATGACTAGAAAGAAGAACTCACCACAAAAGAAAGAATCAGAAACAGTACTCTCTGCCACAGAGTTACAGAATGTGGATTACAATGCCATGTCAGAAAGCCAATTCAGAAGCACAATTATAAAGCTACTGGTGGCTCTGGAAAAAAGCATAAAGGAATCAAGAGACTTTATGACTGCAGAATTTAGATCTAATTAGGCCGAAATTAAAAAATCAATTACATGAGATGCAATCCAAACTGGAGGTCCTAATGACAAGGGCTAATGAGGTAGAAGAAAGAGTGAGTGACATAGAAGACAAGTTGATGGCAAGGAAGGAAGCTGAGAAAAAAAGAGAAAAAAAATTAAAAGACCATGAGGAAAGGTTAAGGGAAATAAATGACAGACTCAGAGGGAAATATCTACATTTACTTGGGAGGGCACCGAGAAGGACGGAGGACCAGAAAGCATATTTGAACAAATCATTGCTGAGAACTTCCCTAATTTGGGGAGGGAAACAGGTATTCAGATCCAGGAGATAGAGAGATTCCCCCCCTAAAATCAATAAAAACCGTTCAACACCTTGACATTAAATAGTGAAACTTGCAAATTCCAAAGATAAAGAGAAAATCCTAAAGCAGCAAGACACAAGAGATCCCTAACATATATGGGAAGAAATATGAAATTAATAGCAGACCTCTCCTCAGAGACCTGGCAGGTCAGAAAGGGCTGACAGGATATATTCAGGGTCCTAAATGAGAAGAACATACAGCCCAGAATACTTTATCCAGCAAGCTCTCATTCAGAATAAAAGGAGAGATAAAGAGCTTCCAAGACAGGCAGGAACTAAAGAATATGTGACCACCAAACTAGCTCTGCAAGAAATATTAAGGGGGACTCTGTAAAAGAAAGAGGATGCCCAAAGAAATAATCCACAAAAACAGGGACTAAATAGGTATTATGATGACACTAAATTCATATCTTTCAATAGTAACTCTGAACGTGAATGGGCTACAGGATATCATCAAATGCACAGGTTTCAGACTGGATAAAAAAGCAAGACTCATCTATTTGCTGTCTACAAGAAACTCATTTTAGACCTAAGGACTCCTCCAGCCTGAAAATGAAAGGATGGAGAACCATTTACCATTCAAGTGGACCTCAAAAGAAAGCAGGGGTAGCCATCCTCATATCAGATAAATTAACGTTTATCCCAAAGACTGTAGTAAGAGATGAAGAGGGACACTATATCATACTTAAAGGAACTATCCAACAAGAGGACCTAACAATCATGAATATTTATGCCCCTAATAGGGGAACTGCCAAGTATATCAATCAATTAATAACCAAAATGAGGGGATCCCTGGGTGGCGCAGCGGTTTAGCGCCTGCTTTTGGCCCAGGGCACGATCCTGGAGACCTGGGATTGAATCCCACGTCGGGCTCCCGGTGCATGGAGCCTGCTTCTCCCTCTGCTTGTGTCTCTGCCTCTCTGTGTGTGTGTCTGAATATCATAAATAAAAAATAAAAAAAAAATAAAAAAAAATAACCAAAATGAAGACATACCTACCTAGATAATAATACACTAATACTGGCAGACTTCAACACAGCACTTTCTGCAAATGACAGATCTTTTAAGCACAACATCTCCAAAGAAACAAGAGCTTTAAATGATACACTGGACCAGATGGATTTCACAGATATTTACAGAACTTTACATCCAAATGACACTAAATACACATTCTTCTCAAGTGCACATGGAACTTTCTCCAGAATACACCACATACTGGGTCACAAATCAGGTCTTAACCGATACCAAAAGACTGGGATTGTCCCCTGCATATTTTCAGACCATAATGCTTTGAAACTTGAACTCAGTCACAAGAAGAAATTTGGAAGAAATTCAAACACGTGGAGGTTAAAGAGCACCCTACTAAAAGATGAAAGGTTCAACCAGGAAATTAGAGAAGAATTAAAAAGATTCCTGGAAACTAATGAGAATGCAGATACAACCGTTCAAAATCTTTGGGATACAGCAAAAGCAGGCCTGAGAGGGAAATACATCACAATACGAGCATCCCTCAAAAAATTGGAAAAAAACTCAAAAACACAAGCTAACCATGCACCTAAAGGAACTGGAGAAACAACAGCAAATAAAACCTACACGAAGCAGAAGAAGAGAGTTAATAAAGATTTGAGCAGAACTCAGTGAAATAGAGACCAGAAGAACTGTGGAACAGATCAACAAAACCAGGAGCTGGTTCTTTGAAAAAATTAGTAAGATAAATTAACCATTAGCCAGCTTTATTAAAACAAAAGAGAAAAGACTCTAATTAATAAAACCACAAATAAAAATGGAGAGATCACAACCAATACCAAGGAAATACAAATGAATTTAAAACATATTATGACCAAGTTCAAAAAAGGTGTTGCCTGTGTTCTCCTCTAGGATTTTGATGGATTCTTGTCTCATATTTAGACCTTTCATCCATTTTGAGTTTATCTTTGTGTATGGTGTAAGAGCATGGTCTACTTTCATTCTTCTGCACGTGGCTGTCCAATTTTCCCAGCACCATTTACTGAAGAGACTGTCCTTTTTCCAGTGGATAGTCTTTCCTGCTTTGTGGAATATTAGTTGACCATAGAGTTGAGGTCCCATTTCTGCATTCTGTATTCTGTTCCAGTGATCTATGTATCTGTTTTTGTGCCTGTACCACTCTGTCCTGATGATCACAGCTTTGTAGTGCAACTTGAAATCCAGTATTGTGATACCCCTGGCTCTGGTTTTCTTTTTCAATATTCCCCTGGCTATTCGGGGTCTTTTCTGATTCCACACAAATCTTAAGATGATTTGTTCCAACTCTTTGAAGAAAGTCCATGGTATTCTGATAGGGATTGCATTAAATGTGTAAATTGCCCTGGGTAGCAAAGACATTTTCACAATATTAATTCTGCCAATCCATGAGCATGGAATATTTTTCCATCTCTTTGTGTCTTCCTCATTTTCTTTCAGAAGTGTTCTGTATCTTTAGGGTACAGATCCTTTACCTCTTTGGTTAGGTTTATTCCTAGGTATCTTATGCTTTTGGGTGCAATTGTAAATGGGATTGACTCCTTAATTTCTCTTTCTTCAGTCTCATTGTTAGTGTATAGAAATGCCACTGATTTCTGGGCATTGATTTTGTATTCTGCCACACTGCCGAATTGCTGTATGAGTTCTAGCAATCTTGCGGTGGAGTCTTTTGGGTTTTCTATGTACAGTTTCATGTCATCTGCAAAGAGGGAGAGTTTGACCTCTTCTTTGCCAATCTGAATGCCTTTTATTTCTTTTGAACACAGGCTACACCCTTTTTGAACTTGGCCACAGCAACTTCTTGCAAGATACATCTATGAAGGCAAGGAAAACC
This sequence comes from Canis aureus, assembly GCF_053574225.1. Lineage (NCBI taxonomy): Eukaryota > Metazoa > Chordata > Mammalia > Carnivora > Canidae > Canis > Canis aureus. Next base: position 41,794,697 of record NC_135638.1, on the reverse strand, counting down.
AAAGCAAAAATGAATTATTGGGACTTAAGATAAAAAGCCTCTGCACAGCAAAAGGAACATTCAACAACACTAAAAGACAACCTACAGAATGGGAGAAGATATTTGCAAATGACATATCAGATAAACGGCTAATATCCAAGATCTATAAAGAACTTATTAAACTCAACAGCAAAGAAACAAACAATCCAATCCTGAAATGGGCAAAAGACATGAACAGAAATTTCACAGAGGAAGACACAGACATGGCCAACAAGCTCATGAGAAAATGTTCTGCATCATTTGCCATCAGGGAAATACAAATCAAAACCACAATGAGATACCACCTCACACCAGTGAGAATGGGGAAAATTAACAAGGCAGGAAACCACAAATGTTGGAGAGGATGCGGAGAAAAGGGAACCCTCCTGCACTGTTGGTGGGAATGTGAACTGGTGCAGCCACTCCAGAAAACTGTGTGGAGGTTCCTCAAAGAGTTAAAAGTAGAACTACCCTATGACCCAGCAACTGTAGTGCTGGAGATTTACCCAAAGATACAGATGCAGTGAAATGGCAGGACACTTGCACCCCAAGGTTTATAGCAGCAACGGCCTCAATAGCCAAACTGTGGAAGGAGCCTTGGTGTCCATCGAAAGATGAATGGATAAAGAAGATGTGGTCTATGTATATATACAATGGAATATTACTCAGCCATTAGAAATGACAAATACCCACCATTTGCTTCGATGTGGATGGAACTGGAGGGTATTATGCTGAGTGAAGGGAGTCAATCGGAGAAGGACAAACATTACATGGTCTCATTTATTTGGGGAATATAAAAAATAGTGACAGGGAATAAAGGGGAAAGGAGAGAAAATGATGAAATATCAGTGAGGGTGACAGAACACGAGAGACACCTAACTCTGGGAAACGAACAAGGGGTAGTAGCAAGGGAGGTGGGTGGGGGTATAGGGTGACTGGGTGATGGGCACTGAGGGGGGCACTGGATGGGATGAGCACTGGGTGTTATGCTATATGTTGGCAAATCAAACTCCAATAAAAAATATACCAAAAAAAATACTCACTTTATTCTCTCTATGCCACATTTTGGGTCATAGGGAGGCAAGTTATTGGCCATTACAATGCCTAATAATTGAATTCCTACTGAATTGTCTTTAGAATTAGGATCTTTACTGGAAAACTTTTCAAATATCAACCTGAAACATAAGAATAAAGAATAACTATAGGTTATAGGTTATCATATAATAAAATAGGCAGCAAGATATACAATTTTCTATGACTAATATTCAGGATAAGAAATACTTTATCTTTCCCCATGTTTAACACCCTTCTTGCAAATACCCTCTTTGTACGCATTCACATTACTCTAGCTGTGCAACACAGACAACACATCTACATTTCTCATGATATAATTATTTCCCCCATTCACCTTTAGTTGATACTGAAACCTTCAGAAAGTTTTAGCTCACCTCAGGCTGTGCTAAAAGGGAAGAAAAATCGTACAGTCTACCCCTGAACTGGAACAGTGAAGAGCAGAGAGCACCCCACATGCCCAGTGTGTGAGAAAAGCACAGGTGAGTTGAAAGATGGAACAGGAGCCACCTAGAGGCAATGACTTGCCCAGAGGTGCTTCTACTGTCAAATTTTGGAGGTTATAGTTTTATTAGCAGCAATATTATACCCTTATAAATGATGTGATTTCAAATTATATTCCTTCTTTTATTATTTCGAGTAATTAAATTTCACTGAAATCACCATTTACATCATGCTACATTTTTAAAACGTCTAAATGATATTGCAAAATCCAGTGAATTTATACCTATAAGGAACAGATAAACAATCCTTCCAGCATTCAACAAGGGTTTTTATAATTTCAAGGTTATGCCTAAACACAGCTCTTTTTTGATGAAAAACATGTTCCATTAGGAAATGAAGCAATCGATTTGCCAACACTTCGTCTTTAGGGACACCCTAAAAAAGTACAGAAATTTATATTAATATGTAGCATTCCATTCTGGAAAAGCATTTTTTTTTTTCAATTTAAATTTAGGTAGTGAACACACAATGCAATATTGGTGTGTGGAGTAGAATTCAGTGATTCATCACTTATACAACACCCAATGTTGATCATGAAAGTGCCCTCCTTAATCATCACCATCTAGCCCATCCCTAACCAACCACCCTCCAGCAACCTTCAGTTTCTTCTCTATAAAGTCTCTCATGGCTCATGTTTCCCTCTACTTTTTTTTTCTCCCCATTCACATATGTTCATCTGTTTCGTTTCTTAAATTCTACACACGCATGAGATTATATGGTATTTGTCTATTTCTGACTTATTTCACTTAGCATAATACACTCTAGCTCTATTCCCATCATTGCAAATGGCAAGTTTTCATTCTTTCTGATAGCTGAGTAATAGTCTATTGTATAGATACATCTTTAGCCATTCTTCAGTTGATGGATATTTGGACTGTCTCCATAGTTTGGCTATTGTTGATAATGCTGCTATAAACATTGAGGTGGATGTATCCCTTCAAATCTGTATTTTTGTATCCTTTGAGTAAATACCCAGTAGTGTAATTGCTGGATTGTAGGGTAGTTCTACTTTGAACATTTTTCTGGAACTTCTCTGCTGTTCTCCAGGGTGGCTGCACAGTTTGGATTCCCACCAACACCTTGTTAAGAGCATTTGTTTTTTTCCACATTCTCATCAACATCTGTTGTTTCCTGCCTTGCTCATTTTAGCCATTCTGACTGGTGTGCAATGTTATCTCATTGTGGTTTTGATTTGTATCTTCCTGATGATTAGTGATGTTGAGCATCTTTTTATGTATGTTTTAGCCATCTGGATGTCTTCTTTGGAAAAGCATCTATTCATGTCTTCCGCCCATTTCTTAACTGGGTTATTTGTTTTTGGGTGTTGAGTTTTAGAAGTTCTTTGTAGATTTTAGACATTAGCCTTTCATCAGGTATGTCATTTCAAATATCTTCTCCCATTCTGAAGACTGCCTTTTAGTTTTGTTGATTGTTTCCTTCACTGTGCAGAGCTTTTTATCTTGATGAAGTCCCAATAGTTCATTGCTTTCCTTCCCTTGCCTGTGGTGATATATCTAATAAGAAGTTGCTATGGCTGAGGTCAAAGAGGTGGCTTTGTTCTCCTCTAGGATTTTGATGGTTTCCTATCTCACATTAAAGTCTTTCATCCATTTTGAATTTATTTTTGTCCATGGTGTTAAAAGTGGTCTAGTTTCATTGTTCTACACGTGGCTGTTAGTTTTCCCAACACCATTTGTTGAAGAGACTTTTTTCCATTTGATATTCTTTTCTGTTTATTAGTTGATATTCTGTTTATTAGATTAGTTGACTATAGGAATGAACATCCATTTCTGGGTTCTCTATTCTGTTCCACTGATTTATGTGTCTGGGTTCTTTTGTGCCAGAACCACACTGTCTTGATGATCACAGCTTTGTAATACAGCTTGAAATCAGAACTGTGATGCCTCCAGTTCATTTTTCTTTTTCATAACTACTTTGGCTATTCAGGGTCTTTTGCGGTTCCATAGAAATTTTAGGATTGTTTAGTTCTAGCTCTGTGAAAAATGCTGGTGGTATTTGGATAGGGATTGTATTAAATGTGGAGATTGCGTTGGGTAGTATAGACATTTTAACAATGTTTCTTCTTCTAATTCACGTGCACAGAATGCTAGGAAAAGCATTTTTTAATCCAAAAGTCCATTTATAAAAGAAATCTGTCAGTCTCCTGAGGCTTCTGGCTTTTGATGAAAAGCCTATGCCTGATTTTTCAGTTCCAAGCACAGGTAGTGACAAAGGCTTTACCTGGCAGGCCTCATGGGTGCACTGCCCTCATGCACCAGCCTGGGACACAGCCAGGGCTCTGTAATATCCAAGGAAGTTGCAGTCAGACCCTTAGCCATCCATGACCCCCATCCCAAGTGGTTATGCTCTGTCATATGTTTGAATTTCTAGTTAATCCACCTGACCCTTTACCAGACCAGACCATGTTGCTATGTTCCATGGGGGAAACAAATGGGGAGTCAATGCTTCCTCTGGCCTTAGCCTCTTGTTTCTACTACCACAATAAATGATTAAAGGTTTCACTTGATTTTCACTTTGACTCACTATTATTTTATGCAGCTATTCTGACACCTAACAGTTCAGCTTTCTCAAGCTCAGCCAAGCACCTGACATTTAACTCAATCTTTCCCAATGGTTCCTGAGTTAAACTATATACTCTCTCAATTCTTTCATTTTATTAGCATCGTACAAATTATTTTATCACACTAAAGCTAAGAAATCTAAATTTGATTTACTCTGAAATCAGACCGGCATATCCAGATATAGGTACACATATGTAAAAATCTTATGTCTGTATATCATGTTTACTGAGGAGTGTTCACAGGATATTACATGAAAACTTTTGTGCTAAAGTTTTTAAGTGATGGGCAAAGCTCTAGCACATATGAATCTAAACTGGAGGAAGCCACAAGACTGCCTGAGTATGACATAGTATCATTCACCTGGTAGTCACCTTCTTATTGGCAATCTCAACCATTAATGAGCCAGAGACAATACTAAGTAGGTAAGCTGGCAAAACAAATGCCAAAAAAAATCCAGGGACTTTAGTTACAGCAGAACTTTTCAGGACCTCATATTCAGGGCCTATACTGACATTTATTTCAAGCTTATTTTTAATATATCAGTTACCTAATTTCCAAGCTCCTAGCAAGTAAAAACAAGAAACAAAACAAACACCTGATAGCTTAAAAATAAACACAAAGTCAGAGGAATTATCAAAAGCAGACACAAAAGAAAACAAATAGACTAGCATTATGAGACTAGCATTATGAGGCCACTTAGTACAGCAATATGACAATGCTAAAAATGTTAACTCTTTTCATTAAAAGGAGCTTGGATTATTTGTCATAAATTCTGGTATGATATCAGCAAGAGACTAATATAGTACGGCATAAAAGATGTATCCATTCTTACCACAGGAGTAGCTAATCCTGTCCATGAAAGAACAGTAACCACTATCTCAACCACCATATAGTGAATTCCTTCTCCTCCATTATTTTCAGAAACCACCAGCTGCAGTAAGGGGCTTAGCCAGTACTTCGCATAAGGGCGAAAGACCTACAAGAAAATTTAAAAGTCAAATATCAAAAAATTGTTTCGAATCACCAAAATGTTAATTCAAGAACGTATCCTGCATCAGCTAAAATTTAATATTAGCATTTGACCTAAATCTAAAGCAGACGTAAATTCCAGCAATTACTCTGCTTAATCAGATTCTCTGTTGAACTCTAGCCTCATGGGTTCCTAAAACCACAATTTGAGGGAAATGGATTATTGATCTTTTCTTCATTGAAAACATGATATAACTATGATCTTAGTAATCAAAAGGAAATATTCTCTATATCAATCTTGTCCCACCTGAATAATATGCAGCTCTAGAGAATTCCGTTATTATATGCAAATGCATAGAGTATATGACAAATAAGAACATAAAAATTAGGTAGGTGCATGTGGCTAATTTTTTCTCATTTTTCTTGTATTACAGAAATCACAGTGTTATAGACTTCATCTGCCCAAGATCTATAAAATCTAAATAAAATGTATCCATATGCTAAGGTCCACTAGTTTATTTTAAAAATGTCAAGAGAATGCCATTTTGATTCAAAGGAACTAAAGTAAAATTCAAGCTACCTATCTTCTTAACCTTTGCCACTTCGTTTTCATTAAATATGCTTCCTCAGAGTTTCTCTCACAACTTAAATCCATATGCTCTCAAATCTTGTTTATGCACACCATAAGTAAAAAAAAGTCTGCACTCTCCATGTATGTCTGTTGATTTATAAATAACAAATATAAACTTCTTGATTATTAAATTATAGACAGTCCCTGACTTACCAGGACTAAGTTAAATCTTAAGATTTTTGGACTTCATGATGCTAAGAAAAGCAATATGCTTTCCGTAGAAATTGTACTTTGGATTTGTATCTTTTCCTGAGCTTGCAAACGATGTGTAGGATGATACTCCTGGGATGCTGCACAGAGGCAAGCAGCACTCACAGCTCCCCAGTAGCTATGCTATCACAAGGGTAAACAAATGATATACTTAAAACCATTCTGCACCCGTACATCTATTCTGGTTTTCACTTTCAGTACAGCATTCAATCAATTACATGGGATATTCAGCACCTTATTATAAAATAGGCTTTCTGTTAGATTTTGCCCAACTATGGGCTGACATATGTCCTCTGAGCATGTTTTTTTTTTTTCCTCTGAGCATGTTTAAGGTAGGTGAAGTTCAGCTATGATGTTTGGCAAACTAAGTGTACTACATGTATTTTTTAAGTTATTTATTTATTTATTCATTCATTCATTCATTCATGATAGACACAGAGAGAGAGAGGGGGGCAGAGACACAGGCAGAGGAAGAAGCAGGTTCCATGTTGGGAGCCCAAAGTGGGACTCCATCCTGGGACTCCAAGACTGCGCCCTGGGCCAAAGGCAGGCACTAAACTTGAGCCACCCAGGGATCCCCTATGTATTTTCAACTTATGATGGGTTTATTGGGATGTAACCTCATCATAAGTCAAGGAAGATCTGCAAAATCAATAAATTTAAGAGTTGAAATTTTAACCCAAACCCAAGACTCCATTAATAAAGAACACTAAAGGCCAATATATCCCTGAGGAACATGGGTATAAAAGTTCTCAAAAAGATACTACCAAATTGAACAGTAGGTTAAAAAAAAAGAATAATTCACCACGATCATGTGGGATTTGCTTCTGGGCTGCAAGGTGTTTCAATATGAGCAAGTCAATCAACGTGATATGATAATAAAAGAAAGAATACAATCATATGAGGCTTTCAACAAATGCAGAAAAAGCATTTGAAAAGCACAACATCCATTAATGATAAAAACCCTCAACAAAGTAGGACTAGACAAAACATATATCAATATCATAAAGGACATCTACAAAAAACCCACAGCTAATATTATCCTCAATGGGGAAAAATGAGAGCTTTTCATCTATGATCAGGAACACGACAGAGATGTCCACTTCCACCACTGTCATTTAACACCATACTGGAAGTCCTAGCCACAGCAATCGGACAACAAAAAGAAATAAAAGGCATCCAAATTGGCAAGGAAGAAGTCAAACTTTCACTATTGCAGATGATGTCATATTCTATGTAGAAAACCTGAAAAAGTCCACCAAAACACTGCCAGAACTAATACACAAATTCAGCAAATTCACAGAATACAAAATCAACATACAGAAATCTGCATTTCTCTACACTGATAATGAAGCAGCAGAAAGAGAAATCAAGGGCAGCCCCGGTGGCGCAGTGGTTTAGCACCGCCTGCAGCCCAGGGCGTGATCTGGAGACCCTGGATCGAGTCCCATGTCAGGCTCTCTGCATGGAGCCTGCTTCTCCCTCTGCCTGTGTCTCTGCCTTTCTCTCTCTCTCTCTCTCTCTCCCTCTCTCTGCATCTCTATGAATAAATAAATAAAATCTTTAAAAAAAAAATAAAAAGAAAGAGAAATCAAGAAATTAATCCATTTACAATTACACCAAAAACCATAAGATATCTAGGAATAAATCTAACCAAAGAGGTTAAAGATCTGTACTCTGAGAACTATAGAACACTTAAGACAGAAATTGAAGAGAACACAGAGAAATGGAAAGACACTCCATTATCACATATTGGAAGAACAAATATTATTAAAATGTCTATACTACCCAAAGCAATCTATACATTCAATGCAATCTCTTTCAAAATACCACAAGCATTTTTCACAGAACTACAACAAACAATTCTAAAATTTATATGGAATCACAAAAGACACTGAATAACCAAAAGCATGCTGAAAAAAAGAAAACCAAAGCTAGAGGCATCATAATTCCTGACTTTAACAATCTATATTGTAAAGCTGTGACCATCAAAACAGCATGGTACTGGCATAAAAACAGACACATAGATCAATGAAACAGAACAGAGAAACCAGAAATGACCCTCAATCCTATAGCCAACTAATCTTTGACAAAGCAGGAAAGAATATTCAGTGGGAAAGAGAATGTTCAACAAGTGGTGTGGGGAAAACTAGACAGTAACATGCAGAAGAATGAAACTAGACCAATTCCTAACACCATACACAAAAATAAATTCGAAATCGATGCAAGACCTAAATGTGAGACAGAAATCCATCAAAATCCTACAGAAGTACACAGGCAGTAACATCTATGACATATCAACTTCTCCGTAGATATGTCTCCTGAAGCAGGGAAATAAAAGAAAATGAACTATTAGGAATTTGTCAAGATAAGAAGCTTTTGCACAGCAAAGTAAACAATCAACAAACTAAAAGGCAACCTACAGAATGGGAAAAGATATTTGCAAATGGTTTATCTAATAAAGGGCTAGTATCCAAAATATATAAAGAACTTATAAAACTCATAACCAATAAACAAATAGTCCAGTTAAAAAATGTGCAGAAAACATGAATATACAGTTTTCCAAAGAAAGACATCCAGATGGGTAACAGACACATGAAAAGAAGCTCGACATCACTCATCATCAGGGATACAAAATCATAACCACAATGACATACCACTTCACACCTGTCAGAATGGCTAAAATTAACAAGATGGGACACAAATGCTGGTGAGGATGCAGAAAATGGATGCTGCATTTTGTCAAATGGTTTTTCTACATCTATCAAAAGGACATAGGGTTCTTGTCCTTTCTTTTATTAATGTGGTGTATCACCTTCATTGAACTGAGGAATGTCAACTACCCCTGCAGCCCAGGAATAAAGACTACCTAGTCATGGTGAATATCCTGTTAATGTACCTTAGGATCTTATTAGTATCTTGGTGAGAATTTTGGCATCAACATTCAGCAGAGATACTGGTCTGTAATTCTCCTTTTCAGTGGGGGTTTTTGCTTTGTTTGATGCCGGCCTCATAGAATGAGTATGGAAGTTTTCCTTCCATTTCCGTTTCTGGGAACAGTTTCAGATATTTGGTAGAATTTCACTGGGAGACCATCTGTCCCTGGACTCCTGCTGTTGGGAGATTCTGGATTACTAATTCAATTTCTTTGCTGATTATGGGTCTGTTCAGGTTTTCTATTCCTTCTTGTTTCAGTTGGCATAGTTTTATGTTTCTAGGAATGATTCTATTTCTTCCAGATTGCCTTGCTGGCATATAATTATTCATAATATTCTCTAATTGTTTGCATTTCTTCAGTGTTGGTTGTGATCTCTCCTCTTTTGTTCATGATTTTATTGATCTGGATCTTTTTCTTCCCTTTTTTTTTTTGATAAGTCTGGTTAGGAGTTTATCAAAATTATTAATTATATCAAGGAACCAGCTCCTCAGTTCATTGTACTGTTCTGATTGCTTTTCATTTGTTTTGATTTCTGTATCATTGATTTCTGCTCTAATTTTTATTATTTCTCTTTTCCTGTTAGATTTCGGCTTTATTTGCTGTTCTTCTTCCAGCTCTTTTAGGTATAAGGTTAAGTTGTGCTTTTGAGACTTGTTTCTTGAGGAAGGCCTCTATTGCTACATACTTCTATCTTAGGATCATGTTTACTGTATCTCAAAAATTCTAAACTGTCATGATTTTATTTTCATTTGTTTCCATGAATTTTTTTAAATTCTTTATTTCCTGGTTGACCCATTCATTCTTTAGTAAGATGCTCTTGGGATGACTGGGTGGCTCAGTGGTTGAGCATCTACCTTTAGCTCAGGACGTGATCCTGGATCCTGGGATCGAGTCCCACATCAGGCTCCCTCTGCCTGTGTCTCTGCCTCTCTCTGTTTCTCATGAATAAATGAATATATTAATTAATTAATTAATTAATTAATTATTGTTTAAAAAGGTAGAATGCTCTTTAATCTGCATGTTTTTGTGGTCCTTCCAACATTTTTCTTGTGGTTGACTTCAAGTTTTATAGTACTGTGGTCTGAAAATATGCATGGTATTATCTCAATTTTTTTTGTAGTGGTTGAGACCTGATTTGTGACCCAGTTTGCGATCTATTCTAGAGAATGTTCCACGTGCACTGGAGAAGAATGTATATTCTGCTGCTTTAGGATGAAATGACCTGAATGTATCTGTAAACGCCATCTGGTCCAGTGTGTCTGTCATTCAAAGCCTTTGTTTCCTTGTTGATTAGCTGCTTAGATTATCTGTCCATTGCTGTGAGTAGGGTGTTAAATTCCCCTACTATTATTGTAGTATTATCAATGAGTTTCTATAATTTTGTTATTAATTGGTTTATATATTTGGCTGCTCCCAAGTTAGGAACATAAATATTTATAATTGTCAGATCTTCTTGCTATACAGACCTTTTAATTATAAGACAGTGTCCTTCATCTCTTAGTAGTCTTTGATCTATATGTCAGATTTAAGAATGGCTATTCTAGCTTTCTTCTGATGTACCCTGGCAAGATAAATGGTTCCCTACCCCCTCACTTTCAATCTAGAGGTGTCTTTGGGTCTAAAATGAGTCTGTGGTGGACAGTATATTGATGGGTCTTTTTTTTTTTAATCCATTCTGATACCCTATGCATTTTGATTGTAACATTTAGTCCATTTACATTCAGAGTAATTCTGGAAAGATACGAATCTAGTGCCATTGCGTTACCTGTAGGTCACTGTTCCAAAGACCTTTCTGGTCTTTGTTACTTTTGGGTTCTCTCTTCCCTCAAAGGATCCCCGTTAATATTTCTTTCACAGCTCGTTTAGTGTTCACAAATTCCTTTAGTTCTTGTTTGTCCTGGAAACCGTTTACCTCTCCTATTCTGAATGACAGCCTTGCTGGATTTCTTTTCTGCATATTTTTTCCCACTTAGCGTGTTAAATATACCATGCCAGTTCTTTTTGGCTTCCCTGATCTGTGGACAGGTCTGCTCCCAGCCTTATGTGTCTACCCTTATATGTTAAGGACTTTTTATTCTATGCTACTTTCAAGATTTTTTGTTTTTTTTGTTTTTTTTGGTTTTTTTTAGATTTTATTTATTTGAGAGGAGAGCAAGTGAGTGAGCAAGAGCACCAGCCAAGGCAGAGGGAAAGGGAGAAGCAGACTGCTGACTGAGCAGGGAGCCTGACGTAGGGCTCAATCCCAGGACCCTGGGATCACGGGCCTGAGCCAAAGGCAGATGCTTAACGAACTGAGTCACCCAGGCACCTTGATTTTCCTTTTATCTTTATAATTTGCAAGGGTCACCATAATATGTTGAGGTGTTGATCTGGTTTTGTTGATTTTGAGGGGGGTTCTCTGTGCTTTGTGGACTGGAATGCCTGTTTCCTTCCCCAGATTAGGGAAGTTCTTAGCTATACTTCCTTCAAATAAACCTTATCCCCCTTTCTTCTCATCTTCTGGGACTCCTATAATATGGATATTACTTTGCTTTATGGAATCACTGAATTCCCTCAGTTATCTTCTTGATCTGGTATGTTTCTTTCCCTCTTCTTTTCAGCTTTCTTATTTTCCATCATTTTATCTTCTGTATCACTCACTGGTTCACTCTTCGGCTTCATTCATCCTCATTTTTTAGACTCCATTTCGGACTGCATCTTGGTTATAGCTTTTTAAAATTTTGGCCTGACTAAACTTTAGTTCTTTTATCTCTACAGTAAGAGATTCTCTAGGTTTTTTTCCTTTTTTCTCTCTCTAGGGTTTTCTAATGCTTTTTCAGGCCCACTTAGTATCTTTATATTCGTTGTTTTGTTTTAATATTATTTTTTTATTCGTTGTTTTAAATTCTAGTTCATACATCTTAGTTATATCCATATTGATGAAATCCATGGCAGTAAATACTATCTTCTGTTCTTTCTTTTTGGGTGAATTTATTCATCTTGTTATTTTGTTCAGAAAGAAAAGAATAAAGAAAGAAAAAAAACAGTAACAATGACAACAGAAAAAAACAACAAAACAAAACTAGATCCTGATTGTGTTTTGATCTTCTTGTTAAAAGAAATTAGATCCCAAAGTAAGAAAGAAAAAAATATATATATATGCAATTATAAAATAAAATACAGTGAAAGGAAATGAAAAATAAGATATACATGTAAAGTATATACGTAGATAAAAATTTTATAGGAATAAGAAATTAAATGAAAAAAATTAAAAATAACAAAAAGAAATACTAAAAGACTAAGGAATAAAAAGAGAATGGTATATAGTGTTTTCCCCTAGAGCTGAAGTCTTGTAGCCCTCTATCATCAGCAAACTTGGTGAGAGTGAGTTATTTGCAAGCCTTCTGGTGAGGGGCCTGTTGCACTGATTCTCAGGCGCACCTGCTCTCATGGAAATGCATCTCCAGTGAGCAAAGGCAGAGCTTGGTGTTAGCAGCTCCGGACTCCACTAAGTGGCGCTGTTTTGCTCCCTGAAGGCTTTCAGCTCAGATGGGCAGAATGAACATGGTGGTGCTCCCCACTCCCCACTCTTCAGGGAGCCCTCACAGAAGAGCCATCACTCTTGTCTCCCCAGTTTCCATGAGAACTGTGTTCACTCAGCCGGTGACTATGCCCTTTCATCTCAGGCATACGACTGAGTTTCAAACCAAATTTTAGGGACTCCTGTGGGGTGGACCCATGCTATTCTTCCTACGGGAGTGTAAGGGTGTCAGCCCATTTCTACCTTTTGCTAGACCCCTCCCAGGAAAGTGGTAGCACGATCACTGCGCAGTTTATGGCAACACAGAGCACAGAGCCAGAACCTAGACTGAGTGTTCTCAGCCCGCTTCTCTGCTCCTATGCTTGGGGGCTCCACCACACTTAGGCACCAGATGTTCTTCTTGCGACCCCAGGGATCCTAAAATTATGCTGTCACACCTGCGATTCTGCCCTGCTTCAGCACCCAAGCTACTTTAAGTTATGAACATCCCCCACTTAGCAGACTTCTAAAAGTCCTGATTTTGCACTCCACTAATTATATTCTGCAGTAGCCTCCTTAAGCAGGCTCCCTCCCCCAGCTGTATCCTCTGCTATGCCACAAATGGATTCAAGTCTCTGCACCTCCTACCTTCCAAACGGTGGTCAGTGGTCGCTCTTCTGGTAAATTTGTGACATTTGTTTTCTCAGACCTCTGACTGACTTCAGAATGATTTGCTAACTTTCTAGTTGCATCAGAGGGATAAGACAAACTTAGGGTCCCCCTATTTCTCTGCCATCTTACCAACTGCAAAGAATTTTTAAGGAAATAAATTACTTACTTCTTCTGTATTAATAACAAGCTTAGCTAAGAAGAGACGGATATTTAATGATACCGATGGATTTCCTAGTTTGTCATGAAGAAATTTCATCCAAGGAGGAAGATTTCTTGGTACTGAACCCTGAAATGATACATTCAAGATTACATTAAAAAGTGGAATGAAATAACTTCACATTTTGATATTATGAGATGACAAAGTAAGACATGAACAAAAAAATCATGTTTATTAGATACAGAATTTGGTATTTGATATTAAGTGTTTATTCTTACTATGATACTAATAAACAGAATTAAATGAGACAAGATTAGCAGATACAAACCTCATCTTTAGATAGTATCTGATTTCTCTGCATGTGCTTAATCAGGGCTGTCATGGTTGCCATACATTCGTGTTGATTGAGCTCATCCATCTCTAACTCTAGGACAGCATCTTGGACCATGGGGTCTTTATGCTCCTAGGAAAAGGGAAGAATCTGATGATGAAGAGTACACTGCTAAAATTTCAGTGTATCTGATATTCTGACTTTTGAGACAGTATCATAAAAGACATACTTAGGTAACAATGATATATTAGTAATAATATTGAATACACTTGTTAGGTTTTCTTATTAAACAACTAAAAATAACCCAGGACTTCATGTCTTCCTTACATTCTAGATACAGATTTCCTCTCTGATCTCTTATACGCATGGTGACTCCCTTCAGCGTCACATTCAGATCACAGCATCAATGCCACACATGCTGCTTTGTACAGACAGCAAGATCTTTACAAATGTTTGTCTTGGGAGGCCCCAGAACTCTCAACTCCTTAAGAACAATAATTCTTATTGGACACATTATGGAGGAAGTGGAGCTACTGAAGTTAAACTATAAGATAAATTTTTACCTATATTTTTTTTCTCAGTAAACTGAAAAAGAGTTTTTCTCTGAAAAAATTCTGTAAAGTCCTTGTCTTGAAATTTTAATCAATAAAAGAACAAAACTTTTAAACCATTGTTGGCCCTAAAATTCTCAGAAATCACAGCAGAGGTAATCATTTTATAAGTGTAATGCTAAATTGAGGTTTTACATACCTGTACAGTAAATTTTACACACACACAAAAAGTGAAACTATTTATCTGGATATTTCCAAGCACAGATCACTTCCAGGAAAGAAAGATTTGAGAGATGCTAAGAAGTTTTTGTACAGTTAAAATTAAAATTAAGCATGGGGAAATTCAGTGCTTGCAGAGACTGAATAGAAAGAGGAATAAAAATGGCCCTAGACACTTGACGGGATGAGCACTGGGTGTTATTCTGTATGTTGGCAAATTGAACACCAATAAAAAATAAATTTATTATTAAAAAAAAAATGTCCCTAGATAGTTCAGTAATTCATTCTTCTCTGGCAGCAGGAGCTATCTAAGAACATCACTTCCCAGGCTGCACAGTATTTGTAAAAGTACTCCTCTTGTAACCCGTGCCCATGGTCTCTTTCTTCCCAAAGATAATGGAAATTTCCATAAATTGGAGGTTTAGAAATGATAGAAAGTGGTGTTATGTTGTAGTAAGAGAAGTGCTAAATGAGCACTCAAATAGTAAATTTCATACACAATCAGGGTTATATCATACACAATCAGGGTTACAAGAAATAAGAAAAAAAAACAATGAGCCATAAAAAAAAAAAAGAAAAATCAGAGTAACGGTGATGACCCATTTTCCAGATACCTGGTAAGGTGTCAAAGGAATTAATTACAGTATCTGACTGCAATCAGTTCTACTCAATATGTTTTTCAGTCAAAATTACTGCATGTCAAGATGCTGCTCACAAAGACTGGATAGATCTGAAACCAGAGAGTCAAGTCACGCAATCAAATTGAAGGCATTAGGACTGAACCCAAGATGCCTCAATGGAAATGGCCTATTCACAAAGGAGGAGTCTCACTAGACAATGTAGTCATAACAGAACGAAATCGTACTCTTTTATTGCCCAGTACAGGTGTATGACACAATCTGGATGAAAGAATTAATGAATGGGCTCCTCTTGAAGTATTCAATACAAAGGAAGAAGCCAATCCTACGGGCAACATCTTTATGTTGTACTTTTACAGTCCAACTCAACTTCAAAAACACTGCACTGCTCAAGCCCTTCTCAGGCAAAAAGCCAACGGGCAGGCCAAAGTGGGGCAAGAACTGCCTAACAGTACCCGGAAGTAGAGACAGAGAGAGTGGGGTGCCCACCTATTCTTCAGGACCTACACCAGGAGAGCTTCAGAGGGGTTAAGGGAAAGAAGAAGTGAGTCAGTGCATTTCAAAGAAACCAAAGGGAAAAACTTGAATGAACCCTAGATGGGAAACAGATGTTCCATGGAGCTCATGGTTTTCCATATGTGTACACATTTGTGTCCCTATGTAAGTGCATAGGTATGTGTCTACAGTTTCCTATCTCTGTTCATGAGGTTAAGCTATCATTTGTGAACCAGATGCATTCAGTCATTTCAGTTTGATAACATCTAATATTTGAACAACTTCTTCATCTTCTGCAGAGGATAATGCAATAGTCATATCAGCATGGCATCTGAGTCTCTATGACTGTTATCTCTCTCACTGGAAACCTTTATATGCAGTTATGATTTCAAACACTAATTTCATGGAGACTGACTAAGGTGAATCAGCCCTTGAAGAGAGCCTTCTTTCCTATACTGGTGAACTCCAATTGCTGAGCCTATACAAAGGAAGGCTAAGAGATCCTAGAAAATTCTCCACACACTATCCTCTGAGGACTACCCACAGAGAACTGGCTTCCACTAACAATGACACCTCTCTTCCTTTACAAATGCCAATAATATTTTTTAATATATGAAATGTGATCACCCGTCTCCGAAAATGACCATGGGTAGATTTAGGGTCTTGGGAACCGTATGAATAGCTCTGAACGCCAGTTGAGAAATCAAATTGACTCATTTCCTCACTCAGGCTGCTGTCTGCCAAATATGACAAGGAAGACAGATAATGAGGGCCATCTGAAATATAAAGAGAATACATTTATTCAAATTGGTGAAAAAATGTATTTCTCTAAGCTCAAACGATATTAAAATTAAAAGTGTTTTTTTTAATAAAATTAAAAGTGTTAACTAAAGTTTTCATCAATCCTGTGATTCTCAACAGACTGACTAGATTAACAAAGCAAAAGAAATGGGGAAAGATCTCCTTTTGTTTTTGTCATTATTGAGCAGTTATTTTCTACTGTCATGGATAGAGACATTAAGGTAAACTATATATTATTTTTGGATATATTAACAAAATTTTCTTGCATTAAATTTTTGATGGGGGTATATTTTGTATATAAAGTCTAGGGGCGCTTGGGTGGCTCAGTCAGTTCAGCATCTCCCTTCGGCTCAGGTCATGATCCCACAATCCTGGGATAGAGCTCTGCACTGGGCTCCCTGCTCAGTGCAGAGTCTGCTTGCTTCTCCCTCTCCTCTGCTGCTCCCCCTGCTTATGTTCTCTTGTTGTGTCAAATAAATAAATAAAAACCTTAATAAAAAAGTCTAACAGAAACATGGGGAAAGATACTACTGAAAAACAAGTAATCTACACATAAGACTGGTCCCAATTTTATCCTCAAAAAAAAACCAAAAAGCTATGAAGAAAAATTAACCAAAAAACTAAAACAAGGAGCATGGGGAGCAAAAGAGGGTTAATTTTGAATAGGGAAGCCAGGGAGAACTTCCTTCAAAGGTTGGCATTAAACAAAAGTTGATATCTGGGACCAAGATTATTCTAGGCGGAGGAGACATCACGTAAAAATGCCCAGGAGCCAAATGAGCCCTGTGCCTACAAGCACAGCCAGGGGACAGTGCCGTTGGGGCAGAGTCGCAGGGGGGAGCCAGGCAGGGCAAGGGGACTTAGGCAGCTCTGTTCTCAGGGAGGTGGGAATTGATGGGAGGTCTGAAACAGATGAGTGGCAGCATGGGTCTTTTATTTCAACACTGATTTCTGAATGCATTTAAGCAAACGACATAATGCATAAGCAAAAAATAGCTATCAACCAATCTTGCACTTTTAGAAAAAGCATACCATTTCTTCTTAGCCCTCTTTGCCCATTCTGAGGTCCTTCTATGAAGCTAAAGTTTAGCTAACTGCATTTCTTTCAAAATAGAATTCTATTTGCCACTTAAAGCTTTTTGAACTCCAATTCAATGTTTTTTGGATATTTAAAAAATTTTTTATTCACATAACAAATACCATTGGTTACATAACAAATTAGAATCTTATCATTTTGAAAATATCCCACCTGAATCCCCATTTACTGCTTCCCTGGCTTCTTTCCTAATTTCAATGTACTTTTTCTTTCTTTCCATAGGAACCTGTTAAGCAAAACAAATATACAATTTAAAACTTTTTAGAATCATGATCACACATTTTCTATTTTAATAGCAATTCGACCAAAAAAACTAAATTTTGAACAAGACTTTTATCAAATATAAAATCACTAAATATATCCACAAAGACAGGTGAGTGCCCTTAAGAAATGCTTTTCCCACAGAACCCCACTGAGGCACATGTTTCCCCTCTGGGCTCTGGCACCTAATGTGGGTAAAGCTCTGGCAGCCACATGCCCAGATTATCAATAGACTATACCTGACCTATAAGCCTCAGTTTCCTGAACTATACAGTTATGGTATAACACAGCACCTTACAATGCTATTGTAAAGTTTAGAAGTAACATACAGCAACTGTCTGAATGATATTATATTTTTTTTATTTTTAGTTCTTTGAACATACACCTTGAAAAAAGTTCCTAGTCTTGTCCCAAAAGGGAACAAGGCAGGTAGCAACCACTTATGTGAACTCATGAACCCCTGAGACCTGATAAGGTCAGCAGCCACGCATGCTAATATGAGTGACAGCTCCTGACCTATACCATGGTGTACAAGCCCTGGCACTCTACCCAATTCCCATCTCCAGTGGGCTGTGAAAGGCTGCACCTACAATCTCCCACCAATTGCTGAGGCTGGCATGTCAAACTTAGCTTGGCTAAAATTAAGCTTGTCACATTTGCCACAGCAAGTTTCCCAACTATTACCATGACTTCTGCTCAGACAACTCCCATTATCCTGCCAAATTACCCAAGCAGGGCCACAGCATTATAATGCTATATCTGGATAGATCTCAATTTCACTGACCAGAGGAATTTACTCAGCAAACAACTTCTGGGATATGTTCTAACAGCATCTTTTATTGCCATTTTCTATCTTTCACTAGTTAAGAGAGGGAAAAATCAAGTTATGATCATTTTTCTATAGTTGCCTGCAATTGTACCAGATATTATAGTTCAAATTGAATACTAGGAATTTCACATGTTTAACATAATATGTTTTTTCTATAAGCATCTGATAAATTTTTCAAACTCAGGAACACCAATAAAAAATTTCACTCACCTCAACTTCTATAGGAAAAGTATAGCAGCGTTTCAGGTCAATCAGATTTTCCAAAATAAGCAAGTTCTGTAAATCCAAAGAGTCATAGAAAAAATATCTGAATAGTGGAGAACCTTATTGCTGATGCTACTATACTTAATAACTCATGGTGAAGCACTTTAGCTTTATATATGCAGAACTACAAGAACTACATCCTCAATATTCTGAGGATGTGCAAATTATGGGCAAATTATGATATAATTTTAATTTAGATAATTAACTTGAAATCCTGCACTGATGGCAACTGGAAGTTTTATGAAAAGTCTACCTTTTCAGGTTTTTCACTAAACAGAAAACCTTGGTAAAATTTTAATTCAGTGAAGACACAGCAGATAACAGAAATGGCACAGTTGTATGCAGCACAATGGTAAAGTCTTCTCCTCTCCAGCAACTGATTCTCACCCGCCATGTTCTCTGTAAATGCATCATAGCACAATCTGTAGAATAGATGCAGGTTAAAAATTAATTCATATAACAGGGAAATTGAAGCATAAGCCCAACAATGCCAGACAACAGAATCTGAATTCAGTTTAGCCTTCTCTGAGTGTCACGTTTGTGTCTGGCATAATACTAGGTACTGGAAATAAAAGGCAACTTAAAAAAAAAAAAAAAAGACAACTTAAGTCACGGAACCCACGCACATCTCAAGGTAAAGGTGGGGTCCAGGGATTTCACCACACTGTGGTACGCACAGCAACAGCAACCAGCCCAGTAAATTAAGAGATGGAAGCAAGGAGGATCAACAGTAAGCCAGGCACAGGAGCCAGCAACGGTTTAAAGAAAAAGTATGAACCGTATTTTGAATTCTAAGTCAAAGGGGAAATGTATGTAAGGATTATGAACAGAGAGAAGAGTGTTACTTATAGTGAGGGATAAGCCACATGGTGTGTTCAGAAGATGTGGTGGGAAGCAGCAGTGGCTGGCAGTGAGCAAAAGGTGTAGAGGGGGGTGCATTCTTAAAAGAGCTCGCCTGCCATGCTAAGGAGCTAAGAGTTCATTCTGCAGGATGGGGTCTCCAAACTGCCCAGGTGACCAACTACTGTTGAAAACAGTTTTATCAGCACACAATCTATTCCTTTAATTTCAAATGGCGGTCAGGAAAATATATAAATCCCTTTATATTGTAAATCACACCACTAAAAATATATCAAGCTATTAAGGAGTGGGGGAATGGGAGGAAAAAAAACAATTCGAGTTTTATTCCTTATAAAAGATGAGTATAGGATAAAACATGCTACCCAATAACCTGCTAAATTGAAGTCTAAGTAGTTTGTACATAAAAAGAAAATTATAAAAACTCATACTTAAACATTTATTCACATTATATACAAGCATAATGATACATGCATCAAAAATATTAACCAATCAAACAAACCAAAAGTTGACTAAAACCTTACTTAATAAGTGTCTTTGTAAGTTCATTTCCTTCTGTAATACATGAGCCGTGGAAAACTTGATTAATTTTAGATTCCTTTGAGTGAACATCATCTTTTGAAAGACGAGAATACATCACATCTAGCATCTTATAAAACCCCATCTTCTTGGTGATTTGAGTATCAAAAGTAGATTCATTTAGCTAAGGAAAGGTAACAAATGATTATCTTTGGTCTAATCAAATATGAAAAATTATTTATTGAATATATCAAATACTCAAATACATATATTTAATATTCAATGCTTTTTACATATAACATAATTTTAACATGGCTGTTGAATCACTTCAATAGGAGACCACCCAAGGTCAGAAACATAGATCTAAATACTGATGTGTTATACTGAGTGTAGCAGGAAGTAATGCACAACGTCCAAATAGTGACCTTAGAATGTGAATATAGGGCTTTTGCACAAAATCTTATCAAAGACATGACCAATAGCAGGTGAAACTTCAAAGTAATAAAAAACAAAATTTTCAAGTACTTACAGAATTTTCTAAAGATATCCACATCCTAATCCCTGGAACCTGTGAATACACTCTCATAAGGCAAAAAAGGACTTTGTGAATGTGATTAAGTTAAGGATCTTAAGATAGGGAGACAATTCTGGGTTTTCATTCAGCCACAGATGAAACCATATGTAACCTTACAAGAGGAAAGAGAGAGAAATGAGACATACAGGAAAAGGCTATGTGATGACGGAATTAGGGGCCAGAATGATGCAGCCACATATTGAGGAATGCCAGCAGCTACCAGAAGCTGGAAGAGGCAAGGAGCGGATACTCAGGGCTGCTGGGACAACTGTGGTCATGACAACATCACAAATTCAGCTCAGTGAAACTAATTAGACTTCTGGCCTCCAAAACTGGGAGAGAATAAAATTCTGTTGTTTTGAGCCACCAAGCTGACAGTAATTTGTTACTGAAAATTTAGAAAACTAATACACATTTTGGTATCAAGAGTTGGACCTGCTCTAACACATGGATGATGGGTAAAGGCTGAAAGAAATTTGCCATGCATGACGGAAAAAGCCAACTGCCTATAGAGACTGCTGGCAGAAATAATCAACACTGAAGGCATTGCTGGTGAGAGCTCAGAAGGAAGTAAAAAGCTTGACAGAAAAAGCTAAAATTGTCTTACAGAACTTCTCAATCATCATAAACACACTTGTGGTAGAAATATGGACATTAAAGTAGTTGCTA
Organism: Canis aureus; assembly: GCF_053574225.1. Taxonomy (NCBI): domain Eukaryota; kingdom Metazoa; phylum Chordata; class Mammalia; order Carnivora; family Canidae; genus Canis; species Canis aureus. The sequence goes on along the minus strand of NC_135638.1, from coordinate 41,773,341 downwards.
GTGAGGTCTCAAAAGGAAATAAGGAACATACTTTTGGAAACTGGAGGAAAGAGGATCCTTGTTATACAGTGGCAAGAAAACTTGGCTGAGAAAGTGTTCTACAGTTATATACACAGCAGAACTTGTAAGCCATGCACTTGAATATTTAGCTGAAAAAATTTCCAAGCAAATTTGTTGAAGGTGCTGGCTGCTTTCTTCTTTGCTGCTTATAATACATGTGAGGTGCAAGAGACAAATTGAATTAAAAACTACTAAGCAGGGGGATCCCTGGGTGGCACAGCTGTTTGGCGCCTGCCATTGGCCCAGGGCGCGATCCTGGAGACCCGGGATCGAATCCCACATCGGGCTCCCGGTGCATGGAGCCTGCTTCTCCCTCTGCCTGTGTCTCTGCCTCTTTCTCTCTCTCTGTGACTATCATAAAAAAAAAAAAAACAAAACAAAACTACTAAGCAGGGAGGGCAGCCCACGTGGCTCAGTGATTTAGCGCCGCCTTCAGCCCAGGGCCTGATCCTGGAGACCTGGGATGGAGTCCCACATCAGGCTCCCTGTGTGGAGCCTGCTTCTCCCTCTGCCTGTGTCTCTGCCTCTCTGTCTCTGTTTCTCATGAATAAATAAATAAAATCTTTAAAAAAAAAAAAAAAACTACTAAGCAATAAGAACCAAAACTTGATTTGAGAAATTCTCAGCTTACCCAGATTGTGAAAGATGCTAACATTAGGAAATTCACTGTTAGAAAAGTGGCTTGGGAGAGAAGAACAAGGGTGTGGCTGGACATTCTTGAGCCAGTACTGAAGAAATTAGCATGGGACTCCTGGATGCCCTCATCCATTTCAATAGAACCAAGAACAGAGATGTAATTATCCAACAAAGACCTGTGAAGGACTCTCATCTAATGGAGTAAACCACCAAGACACACACAGGAGAGCTATGAGTTGTTGAGAATGTCATACCCGAGGAAACACCACCAGCTTAGACTGAAGCAGACAGAGACAAAATTAAATGGGGGGTGGGGGAGGGGGTGGTGGACAAAGCTGTTGTACTCCCTGAATTCCACAGGCAAGAAACAGATTGATAAAAACTACTCAGCTGCAAATATATGCCATCCTTCAAGAAAAAAGAATGACTCTAAGAATGGAGTCTTGGTCTAGAGGGCAGAACACCAAGCACAAAGCATTATATTATCCAGGCAGAATCTGCCTGCCTGCACCTATGGAACACTGATTTCTTCCTTACCTCATTTTCTCTTTTTTAAAATAGGAATGACTATAATTGTCATCCTATGCCTGTTGAACCACTGTCTTTTGGAAACAAATTATTTGTTTTCTAGTTTCACAGGTCCACAAATGGAAAGAAATTTGCCCAAAGATGGATCATACCCAGAATCTTACCCATACGTGATTCATTACAGTTTGAATGATGAAAGCAAGGACTCTGAGCTGATGATACTCAGATTGAATTTTGACTTAAAGGTTGATGAGGTGATGTGTTTAGACTCTGGGAGATGTTAGGATGTGAAAAATGTATTTTGCGAGTGAGAACATTTGATGCAGGGAGACTATATTAAGCTGAATAACATCCCCTTACAAATACCCACGGTCCAATCACTGGAATCCTGAACGTTACCTTAGATGATAAAAAAGGATTATAAAGATAAAATCAAGTAAAGGATCTGGAATTAGCAGATGATCAAAGTGGGTCCTAATGCAATCATATATTTATAGGAGAGAGGCAAAGAGGGATTAGACAAAAGAAGAGGAGGCAATGTGACCACAGAAGCAAAGAGAGAAGTGACTTAGCCACAAGCCAAGGAATACAGGCTGTCACAAAAGCTGGAAGCGGCAAAGAAAGGCTTTATCCCTAGGGCCTCTATAGCCTTGCAACACCTTGACGAAAGCCCAAGGAAACTGATTTCTGATTTCTGCCTTACAGAACTAAGAGAGAATAAATCTCTGATGTTCTAAGCCACTTTGGTGGTAATTTGTTAAAACACCCTCAGGAAACTAATGGAGACTCCATGTAACTACAGATTGTTATCAAACTGTTGAGGTAATACTCCTTGAGCAACAATGATCCATTGCAGTTTTTTTTTAATTTTATTTAAATTCAATTAATTAACATATAATGTATTCTTGGTTTCAGAGGTAGAGGAAAGTGATTTATCAGTCTTATGTAATGTAATATCCAGTGCTCATTACATCACCCAGTTACCCCATCACCCCACTTCCTCCCCTCCAGCGACCCTCAGTTGCTTCCTATGATTCAGAGTCTTTTATGGTTTGTCTTTCTCTCTGATTTCATCTTGTTTTATTTTTTCCTCTCTTGCTCTATGATCCTCTGTTTTGTTTCTTAAATTCCACATATGAGTAAGATCATATAATTGTCTTTCTCTGATCAACTTATTTCACTTAGCATAATACCCTCTAGTTCCAACCACACATTGAAGTTTTTAAGGACATTGATCAAGTAGATTGGTCAATTCTCATTACCATTAAATTTAATAACAGATGTACAAATACCTTTGTAAATCTAGACTTCAACACATCAATGGTTTCCACCACAATTTTGCCAAAGAATTCTCTCAAAGCATTCAGGCCACAATGCCACAACAGAGTGAGAAGAGAGCGATCTACAAATGCTTGGCGAGTGACATTTGAAAGTAGGTCATCCCTCTTGAACATTCTGTATACACTTTCCAAAAGGGCTAATTGTGTGACACAAGAACTCCTAAGGAAAAAAAAAGAATTATATGAACATGCCTGCTTTGAACAAATATTTTATGAGTGCCTACCCACATAACAAGCAAAATAAACACCAATGACTACAAATTTTAAAAGTAACTTTAAAGATCATATAAAAACCATGAAATACAAGTAGCATTTGTACATGAACCATATTATTGTACTCATCCCCAGAAATCTTCAAGCGCAATTTAGGCATTAAGGAGAATTGTTTTCATTACTTTTAAATCTGACCATTTTTAGAAAATAGCTGGAAGGCTTTCGGAGAGTCTCGGGCCTAAAGATGATCACAGATTCAGAATTTGAAACTCATGAGTTATAAAAAATCTAGTCTCTTCCTAAAAACAAACAGCCATTCCTATTTCCTACAGAGATATATTCACCTGCCCCCCCCCCCTTTTTTTTTTCACCTGGCCCTTTATATTCTCATCTGGAATATAAAATATTGTATGATCATCTATAAGATTTTCTCTGTAAGTCTATAAACCAAGAATACAGAGTTTGTTTCTTCACCTACAAAAATATGAGCTTAGGACTAAATGATCATTAAAATCCTTTTCCAGATCTAAAATCCTGATTCGTAGAAGGATGAACCAGGGCCAAAATGTTCAATTTAGAAGATAATTCAGTCAGAAAATTTTAAGACTCAGGACATTACTAGATGGTATATGGGCTTCTGTAATATTTACTTGGGCACCGCCTTTGATTTAAATTATTTTGAGGAGCTCTCTGACAGCACGGTAGAAACACAGCCCTAAAACACTTACAGAGAAAACTAAGGAGAAGAAAAGAAAAAGAACAAAGTCTGATTATAAAAAATAAGACAGTAGTTTACTGAAAATAAATGCAAATGAGCTTTAACTATATGTTCTACTTCAATTATAATAAAAGAAATACAAATTAAAACAACACTTCGAAATTCTTTCCCACCTATAAAAAATGGGAAAAAATACAAGTGTTTGACACGATACTCTCTACTGGCAAAACTGACAAAATAGACACTCATTTACTGCCGAGGGATCAAATAATATCAACCCCCGAAAAAGGGATATAATGAAAGCTTGCAAAATTACAAATGCAAGGGGGAGAGCAAGATGGTGGAAGAGTAGGGATCCTCAACTCTCCTGGTCACACCAACTTACGTGGATAACTTTCAAAACATACTGAGCAACTACAAATTGAACCTGGGATTTAAATAGAGAAGAGCCAGAACGCCACAGAGAGAAAGGTTTTCTCCTTCTAACAAGAACCATCTAGGTGAAATTCATTTAGGTGGTGGCTAATATTCATGACCAAGGCCACTTACAGCCACTCTGCACTGAGCAAAATGACAAGAAGGAAGAATTCACCAAAAAAGAATCAGAAACAGCACTATCTACCACAGAGTTACAATTTGGATTAAAATTCAATGTCAGAAGACAGGGATGTCCATTCTCGCCACTGCTATTCAACACAGTACTAGAAGTCCTAGCCTCAGCAATCAGGCAACAAAAAGACATAAAAGGCATTCAAATTAGCAAAGAAGAAGTCAAACTCTCCCTCTTCGAACTCTCCCTCTTCGCCGATCACATGATACTCTACATAGAAAACCCAAAAGAATCCACCCCAAGATTGCTAGAACTCATACAGCAATTTGGTAGCGTGGCAGGATACAAAATCAATGCCCAGAAGTCAGTGGCATTTCTATACACTAACAATGAGACTGCAGAAAGAGAAATTAAGGAGTCAATCCCATTTATAATCACACCCAAAAGCATAAGATACCTAGGAATAAACCTAACCAAAGAGGTAAAGGATCTATACCCTCAAAACTATAGAACACTTCTGAAAGAAATTGAGGAAAACGCAAAGGAATAGAAAAATATTCCATGCTCATGGATTGGAAGAATTAATATTGTGAAAATGTCAATGCTAACCAGGGCAATTTACATGTTTAATGCAATCCCTATCAAAATACCATGGACTTTCTTCAAAGAGTTAGAATAAATTAAGATTTGTGTGGAATCAGAAAAGACCCCGAATAGCCAGGGGAATTTTAAAAAAGAAAACCATAGCTGGGGGCATCACAATGTCAGATTTCAGGTTGTACTACAAAGCTGTGGTCATCAAGACAGTGTGGTACTGGCACAAAAACAGACACATAGATCAATGCAACAGAATAGAGAACCCAGAAGTGGACCCTCAACTTTATGCTCAACTAATATTCGATAAAGGAGGAAAGACTATCCATTGGAAGAAAGACAGTCTCTTCAACATATGGTGCTGGGAAAATTGGACATCCACATGCAGAAGAATGAAACTAGACCACTCTCTTGCACCATACACAAAGATAAACTCAAAATGGATGAAAGATCTAAATGTGAGACAAGATTCCATCAAAATCCTAAAGGAGAACACAAGCAACCCTTTTTGAACTCAGCCACAGTAACTTCCTGCAAGATACATCCACAAAGGCAAAAGAAACAAAAGCAAAAATGAACTATTGGGACTTCATCAAGATAAGAAGTTTTGCACAGCAAAGGATACAGTCAACAAAACTAAAAAACAACCTACAAAATGGGAGAAGATATTTGCAAATGACATATCAGATAAATGGCTAGTTTCAAGATCTATAAAGAACTTATTAAACTCAACAGCAAAGAAACAAACAATCCAATCCTGAAATGGGCAAAAGACATGAACAGAAATCTCACAGAGGAAGACATAGACATGGCCAACAAACACATGAGAAAATGCTCCGCATCACTTGCCATCAGGGAAATACAAACCAAAACCACAATGAGATACCACCTCACACCAGTGAGAATGGGGAAAATTAACAAGGCAGGAAACCACAAATGTTGGAGAGGATGCGGAGAAAAAAGGGAACCCTCTTACACGGTTGGTGGGAATGTGAATCGGTGCAGCCCCTCTGGAAAACTGCGTGGAGGTTCCTCAAGGAGTTAAAAATAGATCTGCCCTACGACCCAGCAATTGCACTGCTGGGGATTTACCCCAAAGATACAGATGCAGTGAAACGCCGGGACACCTGCACCCCAATGTTTATAGCAGCAATGTCCACAATAGCCAAACTGTGGAAGGAGCCTCGGTGTCCTTCGAAAGATGAATGGATAAAGAAGATGTGGTTTATGTATACAATGGAATATTCCTCAGCCATTAGAAAAGAGAAATACCCACCATTTGCTTCGACATGGAAGGAACTGCAGGGTATTATGCTGAGTGAAGTAAGTCAAATGGAGAAGGACAAACATTATATGGTCTCATTCATTTGGGGAAAATAAATAATAGTGAAAGGGAATAATGGGGAAAGGAGGAAAAATAAGTGGGAAATATCAGAAAGGGAGACAGAACATGGAAGACTCCTAACTCTGGGAAACGAACTAGGGGTGGTGATGGGGAGGTGGGCGGGGGTTGGGGGTGACTTGGTGGCGGCACTGAGGTGGGCACTTGACGGGATGAGCACTGGGTGTTATTCTGTATGTTGGCATGTTGAGCACCAATAAAAAATAAATTTATTACTAAAAAAAAAAAAGAGAGAGAAAAAAAAAAACCAGTGTCAGAAAGCCAATTCAGAAGCACAATTATAAAGCTACTGGTGGCTCTGGATAAAGGCATAAAGGATTCAAGGGACTTCAACTGCAGAATTTAGATCTAATCTGGCCAAAATTAAAAATCAATTAAATGAGATGAAATCCAAACTGGAGGTCCTAACGACGAGGGTTAATGAGATGGAAGAAAGAGTGAGTGACAAAGAAGACAAGTTGATGGCAAGGAAGGAAGGTGAGGAAAAAAGAGAAAAACAACTAAAAGACCATGAGGAAAGGTTAAGGGAAATAAATGACAGTCTCAGAAGGAAAAAAAAAAACTATGTATAATTGGGGTTCCAGAAAATGTGAACTGGGCAGAGGGCCAGAAAATGTATTTGAACAAAACATAGCTGAGAACTTCCCTAATTTGGGGAGGGAAACAGGAATTCAGATCCAGGAAATAGAGAGGTTCCCCCCCAAAATCAATAAAAACCATTAAACACCTTGATGTTTAACAGTGAAACTTGCAACTTCCAAAGATATAGAGAAAAAAAAAAAACTTAGGGCAACAGGAAACAAGAGATTCCTAACTTATACAGGGAGAAATGTGAGATTAACAGCCGACCTATCCACAGAGACCTGCCAGGGCAGAAAGGGCTGGCAAATATATTCAGGGTCCCAAATGAGAAGAACATACAGCCAAGAATACTTTATCCAGCAAGTCTCTCATTTAGAATGGAAGGAGGGATAAAGAGCTTCCATATAGGCAGAAACAGGAAGAACATGTGACCACCAAACCAAATCTACACAAATATTAAGGGGGACCCCGTAAAAGAAAGAGGAAGCCCAAAAAATAAGCCACAAAAACAGGGACTGGGGATCCCTGGGTGGCTCAGCGGTTTAGCGCCTGCCTCTGGCCCAGGGCATGATTCTGGAGTCCCAGGATCGAGTCCCACATCAGATTGCCTTCATGGAGTCTACTTCTCCCTCTGCCTGTGTCTCTGCCTCTGTGTGTGTGTGTGTGTGTGTGTCTCATGAATAAATAAATAAATAAAAAATATATATAAAAAAACAGGGACTGAATAGGTATTATGATGACACTAAATGCCTATTTTCCAATATTTACTCTGAACATGAATGGGCTAAATGATCCCATCAAAGACGCAGGGTTTCAAACTGGATAAAAAAGCAAGACCCATCTATTTGCTGTCTACAAGAGACTCTTTAGACCTAAAGACACCTCCGGTCTGAAAATGAAAGGTGGAGAACCATTTACCATTCAAATGATCCTCAAAAGAAAGCTGGGTAGCAATCTTCATATTGGATAAATTAAAGTTTATCCCAAAGACTATATTAGGAGATGAAGAGGGACACTATATCATACTTAAAGGATCTATCCAACAAAAAGACCTAACAATCATGAATATTTATCTCCCTAATGTGGGAGCTGCCAAGTATATCAATTAATTAGTAACAAAGGTAAAGACATAAATAATTAATACACTAATAGGCGACTTCAACAAGGTGCTTTCTGCAAATGACAGATATTCTAAGCACAACCTCAACAAAGAAACAAGGGCTTTAAATGATACACTGGACCATTGGATTTCACAGATATATACAAAACTTTTCCATACAAACTCAATGAATACACATTCTTCTCAGGTGCACATGGAACTTTCTCTAGAATAGAACACATACTGGGTCACAAATCAGGTCTCAACCGAACCAAAGATTGGGATTGTCCCCTGCATATTTTCAGACCATAATGCTTTGAAACTAGAATTCAATCACAAGAAGAAATTTGGAAGAAATTCAAACATGTGGAGGTTAAAGAGCATCCTGCTGAAAGATGAAAGGTTCAACCAGGAAATTAGAGAAGAATTAAAAAGATTCCTCAAAGAGTTAAAAGTAGAACTACCCTATGACCCAGCAACTGTAGTGCTGGAGATTTACCCAAAGATACAGATGCAGTGAAATGGCAGGACACTTGCACCCCAAGGTTTATAGCAGCAACGGCCTCAATAGCCAAACTGTGGAAGGAGCCTTGGTGTCCATCGAAAGATGAATGGATAAAGAAGATGTGGTCTATGTATATATACAATGGAATATTACTCAGCCATCAGAAAGGACAAATACCCACCATTTGCTTCGATGTGGATGGAACTGGAAGGTATTATACTGAGTGAAGTAAGTCAACTGGAGAAGGACAAACATTACATGGTCTCATTCATTTGGGGAATATAAAAAATAGTGAAAGGGATTATAGGGAAAAGGAGAGGAAATGAGTGGGAAAAATCAGGGTGACAAAACATGAGAGACTTCTAAATCTGGGAAACTAACAAGGGGTGGTGGAAGGGGAGGTGGGCGGAGGGATGGGGTGACTAGGTGATGGGCACTGAGGAGGGCACCTGACTGTATGAGCACTGGGTATTATGCTATAGTTGGCAAATCAAACTCCAATAAAAAATGTACATATAAATAAAATTCAATACACACACACACACACAAATTACAAATGCATTTACGTTTGAATTATGTTTCGGAATCCACTCCAAAGATATATTGGCAAAATACAAAATGACATATACACACAACTATTCACTGTTATTTTTTTGTAGTAAAAAATTGAGCCCAAAAGTCTATCAATAGGGCTGCTTCAAAATACTATGCTACTTCTTCACAATCAATAAGTTATTTATATTAGCTATATAGTTATTCAAATTAAAAAGGATTGAGAAAGATTTTGTACTGACATGGAGTGATCTGTAATAGATAGGTAGAAAAAAACGCAGGTGAATAGGAATAAGAGAGGGGACACAGACAGAAGAAAGACTCTTAAATAAACCTCAGTTATGACTTTTTTTTAAAAAGATTTTATTTCTTTGACAGAGAAAGAGCAAGAGAGAGAGAGTGCGCATGTGCATGTGTACATACAAGCAGGGGGAGGAGCAGCAGAGGGAGAGGGAGATTCAGACTCCCCATGAGCAGGGAGCCCAACATGGCGCTCGATCCCAGGACCCTGGTATCATGACCTGAAGCAAAGGCAGACACACAACCAACTGGGCCACCGGGCGAACTTACAGTTATGACTTTCAAATTATATAAATATTTTACATTTTCAAAAGAAAATTACATCGAAAGATAAAATATAAACAATTTTTAAAATTTCATAATTAGCTGAAATAAGCATACCTAATTGGCATAATAACCATATACTGAAAAATACCAGGTGATTTTAGTATACAAAATTTTTGTATCCTTAGAGAGTATATTTTCAGTAAGGTTTAATTAAAATGAAAATTTTAAACTGCACAAACACGAAGTCTTGCTTGCATTTTGACAGACTGCATTAAATTTACATATCAACTTTACCTGCCATGTCAACAATACCCAATCTTCAAATTCATGAACATGGAATGTTTCTCCATTTATTTAAATCTTTAATTTTTAAATTAACGTTTAATGTTTAAATACTTAAGTTTTTAATTTTCTTCAGCAATGAGCTGTAATTTTTATTGTACAAGTCTTATACTTCTTTTGTTAAATTTATTCCTGTTTTTTTCCTTTCTGATGCTATTATGAATGCAATTATATTCCTAAATATAGTTTTGAATGTTTTCTGCTCATTTATAGAAAGCAATGGATTTAACATTGATCCTATATCCTAAAATTTTTTATAATTGTTTATTAGTTCTAATAACTTTTTTGTAGATCTTTAGGATTTTCTACCTCATGCTATTCATGAATAAAGACAGCTTTATGGGGCTCCTAGGTGGCTCAGCGGTTTAGTGCCTGCCTTCGGCGCGATCCTGGGGTCCTGGGATCGAGTCCCACATAGGGCTCCCCATGGGGAGCCTGCTTCTCCCTTTGCATGTGTTTCTGTGTCTCTCATAAATAAATAAAATATTAAAAAAAAAAAAAAAGACAGCTTTAAGGCACCTGGATGGCTCAGTCAGCTGAGCTTCCAAATCTTGATTTCAGTAGGTGATGGTCTCAAGGGTCATGGGATTGAGCACAGTCGAGCGATGTACTCAGCTCACAGTCTACTTGGGCTTTTCTTCCTCTCCCTCTACACCTCATCCCCTATGAGTGCATGTGTTCTCTCTCTCTCTCTCTCTCTCTCTCTAAAAAGAGTTTTACTCCTTTTTCCAATTTAGTTACCTTTTATTTCTTTATCTTACCTGACTGCACTGGCTAGAATCTCAGTATCTTGTTGAATGAAAAGGGCGTACGCCCTTGCCTTGTTCCCAAACTTAGTAGAAAAGCATTGTCTTTTTTTTTTTTTTTTTAATTTTATTTATTTATTCATGAAAGACACAGAGAGAGGCAGAGCCACAGGCAGAGGAAGAAGCAGGCTTCATGCAGGGAGCCCGACGCGGGACTCGATCCTGGGTCTCCAGGATCAGGCCCTGGGATGAAGGCAGCGCTAAACCCCTGAGCCACCTGGGCTGCTCTGACATTCAGTCTTTTACTATTAAATATTTTGTTGGCTATTGGTTTTTCATATGTGACCTTTTGTCCTTTTTATCATGAATGGATGTTGTCAAAAATTTATCTATATCTCCTGAAATGATAATGTGGTTTTGTCCTTTATTCTTTTAATATAGTATTTACTATTGATTCTTAAATATTAAACTAGTTTTGCATTCCTAGGGCAAATCCCAATTGGTTATTGTGTTTATATATATATGTATATATAAAATATATATTAAATAAGTTATATATATTATATATCTATATTGTACATATTTATTATATTTATAAAAGGTAATATTTATATCATAGTCTATAATATTTATCTATTATACATATACCATATTGCTGGATTTTTTTCATTTGTTTTTACTGAAGTTCGATTTGCCAACATATAGTATAACCCCCAGAGTTTTTAAATATATTTTTGAAAACTTTTGTGTCTGTATTTATGAAGGATATTGGTTTATATGTTTCTTGTAATGTTTCTATCTGCCTTTGTTAACAGTGTGATAATAGCCTCACAGGATGAGTTTGGAAGTACTCTTTTCTCCTCTATTTTCTGAAGAAGTTATGAAATTAAATATATTTTATTATATATTATACGTAATTATATATATTAAATATACTCAGATTTACTATTTCATCTTGAGTCAGTTTGGTAATTTGTGACTTTTTAGGAATTTGTCCCCTTTAAGTTGCTGAATTTGTTGAATTTGTTGGCATGATATCATTCATAATATTTTCCCATAATCTTTTTAACTTCTGAGAGGTCAGTGGTAATGTTTCCCTCTTAATTCCTAATTTTCATGAACTGTAATTTCTCTTTTATTCCTAGTTTTTCAAGTTAACAGTGTCAATTTCATCTACCTTTTCGAAGAACCAATTTTGGTTTCACTGACTTTTTCCCACCATTTTTCTAATTTCAATTTCATTACTTTTCAATCTAATCTTTATTATTCCCTTCCTTCTGTTTGTTTTCAGTTCAGTTTTATTTTTCTTGATTTTAAGGCAGAGGTTTATAATATCGATTCAGGAGATTTCTTATTTTCTAATATAGGTTTAAAAGCTAAAATTCCTCTCAAAGTACTTACTTTAGTTGCATCATGCATTTGGATTTTTCTTAGTTTATTCTGATCTAGATGCCCAGTTACAGTCTTATTCTGTAGATTTGAGCATGTTTGAAACTTTCACAGTAAGTCTTTTTTTCTCCACCAAGAAAAACAAAATAAGGGCGGGGGGTGGGAGTGAATGGGTGACGGGCACTGGGGGTTATTCTGTATGTTAGTAAATTGAACACCAATAAAAAATAAATTAAAAAAATAAATAAATAAAATTCAGTTGTAACAGTGGACTGCAATTGCCACTCAACTTTTTTTGGAACAGAGAGGATAATTTCCTACAGAAATAAAATATGTATGGTTCCTGGTGTCCCCGACTAGAACAGAATGACTTACTTTCTGGCAATCTTTTTGAAAGTAGATTGAAATAATTCTTCCATAACATGCTGCTGTTCTCGACAGAGAATTTCTGTCATCAACTGCAACAATACAGGACTTTGAGATAATTCCAAAGCATCTAGAAACTGGAGAAAAAAATAATAATTTTCCTGAGTTTTTATTTTTGCTTTGCTCTTACTAGTACTAACAAAACAAAATTAAAACATCCGTCTCTACTCTCCCATTTTCCCTCTCTAATGTTTTGTTCCACTTTCTAGGAAATATCCTCAATTTTATTGTCTGTTTTGTGAAGTTTTTTAAAATTTTGCTTTTACATATTTAATTTCCAAGAGCATTTATTTGTTCTATTCATGGATATCATACCTTCTTCTCTCATCTCTGAAGTTACTCTTACAGTTTCTTTAATGTTCTCATCTCCCATTTCCCTTTATTGATTCAGTTCCCTGATTTCCTTCTTCCTGTTAGTTTACATCTTCTTAGGTTGGAAGCTTTCTTCAAATGTTCAGTGACTATACTTATATTTACATTAGCACATTTACATTAAGAGAAAGTACCAAAGATCTATGTACAATCTTTGTGGATGCTATAACCAGTTAGGTAACAGACTGCTTGGGAACAGGATACTCAGAAGGTACCTATATGATGGTGTCACCCCACCAATGACCTGCTGATTGCAGGAACCTACCATTCAAGACAGGAGACTGGCAAGTTAAAAGCAGCATGTATCCTGACCATTGAGAGTGGTACCACCAAGCTCTTTCCCCAGGATCTACACTCAGCATCTCAGCATCAAGCTACCATAGCTTTGTGTCTGTAAACATCTGTGCTTTATCTCAATTTATTCTGTGTACCTGTTAGCAAGATGTGTCCTTTGGCATCAAAAGTGCCTAAGAAAGGTGCTTTTGAGTCTGGGAATGCTGAAAAAAATTTCCATACAAATTAATGGTAACTGCTTCTTTGCTTTATGCCATTTTGGCTTACAAAAAGCCTACTTACAAAAAGTTCTACTTTTGGATAGCAGGGGAAACCTGTATATGTTGCTGAAAATAACAACAATCTAATATTATACAGGAGAAACCATCTACCACCTGGTGTAAGCCACTGATACTTTAGAGACCTTTGTATATTAAATAACATAGGTGATAATCACTACATGTTTCTCAAATAACCACTATTTAAATTTTAGAAACTGAACCATATTGGTAATATTCTATTTCTTAACTCATTTTGGCATTAATTTTCAAAATGTATACATTATGCATAGAATATTTCCCAGTATGTTTCTGAATAAAAGATTTCAATTTAAAATAGGAATAAGGAGGGGCAAGATGGCGGAAGAGTAGGGTCCCCAAATCACCTGTCTCCACCAAATTACCTAGAAAACCTTCAAATTATCCTGAAAAATCTATGAATTCGGCCTGAGAATTAAAGAGAGAACAGCTGGAATGCTACAGTGAGAAGAGTTCGAGCTTCTATCAAGGTAGGAAGACGGGGAAAAAGAAGTAAAGAAACAAAAGGCCTCCAGGGGGGAGGGGCCCCGCGAGGAGCCGGGCTGAGGCCGGGGCGAGTGTCCCCAGGACAGGAGAGCCCCGTCCCGGAGACGCAGGAGCTGCACCGACCTTCCCGGGGGAAAGGGGCTCGCAGGGAGTTGGAGCAGGACCCAGGAGGGCGGGGATGCCCTCGGGCTCCCGGGGACACTAACAGACACCTGCGCCCCGGGAGATGCGCGGAGCTCCCTAAGGGCTGCAGCGCACACGGGGGACCCGGAGCAGCTCGGGGGGCTCGGGGGCGGCTCCGCGGAGGGGGCTGCGGGGCGGGAGCAGCTCCGGGGGCTCGGGGGCGGTTCCGCGGAGGGGGCTGCGGGGCGGGAGCAGCTCGGGGGGGAGCAGCTCGGGGGGCTCGGGGGCGGCTCCGCGGAGGGGGCTGCGGGGGGGAGCAGCTCGGGGGGCTCGGGGGCGGCTCCGCGGAGGGGGCTGCGGGGCGGGAGCAGCTCCGGGGGAGCGGGCAGAGGAAGAGGCTCCGTGCAGAGAGGGCTGCGCGCTCCCCGAGCAGCTCGGAGGGTCTCTGGGCGGCGGCTCCGCGGAGGGGGCTGCGTGGCTGGGAGCTCGACTTTCTTCAGAGAGTTAGAACAAATTATTTTAAGATTTGTGTGGAATCAGAAAAGACCCCGAATAGCCAGGGGAATTTTAAAAAAGAAAACCAAAGCTGGGGGCATCACAATGCCAGATTTCAGGTTGTACTACAAAGCTGTGGTCATCAAGACAGTGTGGTCCTGGCACAAAAACAGACACATAGATCAGTGGAACAGAATAGAGAATCCAGAAGTGGACCCTCAACTCTATGGGCAACTAATATTCAATAAAGGAGGAAAGACTATCCAGTGGAAGAAAGACAGTCTCTTCAATAAATGGTGCTGGGAAAATTGGACATCCACATGCAGAAGAATGACACTAGACCACTCTCTTGCACCAGACACAAAGATAAACTCAAAATGGATGAAAGATCTAAATGTGAGACAAGATTCCATCAAAATCCTAGAGAAGAACACAGGCAACACCCTTTTTGAACTTGGACACAGTAACTTCTTGCAAGACACATCCACGAAGGCAAAAGAAACAAAAGCAAAAATGAACTATTGGGACTTCATCAAGATAAGAAGCTTTTGCACAGCAAAGGATACAGTCAACAAAACTCAAAGACAACCTACAGAATGGGAGAAGATATTTGCAAATGACCTATCAGATAAAGGGCTAGTTTCCAAGATCTATAAAGAACTTATTAAACTCAACACCAAAGAAACAAACAATCCAATCATGAAATGGGCAAAAGACATGAACAGAAATCTCACAGAGGAAGACATAGACATGGCCAACAAGCACATGAGGAAATGCTCTGCATCACTTGCCATCAGGGAAATACAAATCAAAACCACAATGAGATACCACTTCACACCAGTGAGAATGGGGAAAATTAACAAGGCAGGAAACCACAAATGTTGGAGAGGATGCGGAGAAAAGGGAACCCTCTTGCACTGTTGGTGGGAATGTGAAATGGTGCAGCCACTCTGGAAAACTGTGTGGAGGTTCCTCAAAGAGTTAAAACTAGATCTGCCCTACGACCCAGCAATTGCACTGTTGGGGATTTACCCCAAAGATACAGATACAATGAAACGCCGGGACACCTGCACCCCGATGTTTATAGCAGCAATGGCCACAATAGCCAAACTGTGGAAGGAGCCTCGGTGTTCATCGAAAGATGAGTGGATAAAGATGTGGTCTATGTATACAATGGAATATTACTCAGCTATTAGAAATGACAAATACCCACCATTTGCTTCAATGTGGATGGAACTGGAGGGTATTATGCTGAGTGAAGTAAGTCAATCAGAGAAGGACAAACATTGTATGTTCTCATTTATTTGGGGAATATAAATAATAGTGAAAGGGAATATAAGGGAAGGGAGAAGAAATGTGTGGGAAATATCAGAAAGGGAGACAGAACGTAAAGACTGCTAACTCTGGGAAACGAACTAGGGGAGGAGTGCGGGGGGTGAGAGTGAATGGGTGACGGGCACTGGGGGTTATTCTGTATGTTAGTAAATTGAACACCAATAAAAAATAAATTTAAATAAATAAATAAAATAAAAATAAAATAGGAATAAATTCCAAAGGATTTAGATATGCATCTGCATATCTACAGCTACCCAGCTTTCAAAATGAATTGAACTGAATTCTTAAAAGTTGCAAAAATTCACTGACTCTGAATATTTCACTTATTTTCATGAAGAAATGTAACAGAAAAACAATGTTTTAATTTCACTTGGTATTACTAAAAACTAACCTTTTTCATGCAGTCTACATAATTACTGTACCGCAGAGTTCCCACGGGAAATTCTTCAGACTTCATGGGGAAATTAGAAACAATAAGCTTTTCAAGAACATGCTCAAGGTCCTCAAGATTGCCTCCAGTAAGATTGGTGAAGAATGGAAGAAGAATTACAGCCTGACCCTGTGGGAGCAATGCAGACATATGAAATTGCACCAGTTGGGGCTTATAATCCCACAGGAAAAATAAAATACAGTTTTCTAATGGCTTTGCAAATAATACACTGTGTAGATTGAATGAATGACTTCAGAATACCTTCCAGATTACACTGAAAGCCAACCCAAACACAATGCTGTATCTCGGCTTCTACTGTAGAGGCCAGTGGGCCAACTCAGGGCTATTAATGTGTAATTAAATAGGACACTGTATGATGATGCTGTGTGATTTTTCCTTCTACAAATACAGACTCTAGTAGAGTGTGGAAGAGCATACTGAACAACCTATGGGATAATTTATAAATATTCCTTGCAGAATTAATACAGAACTTTATAACAAGTGTAAAAGAAACTAGGTGATATTTCCTATCTCCCTTGTGTGGCAAGAAAGTTCCCAAGCTCCCTCATACTGAGGAATGAGAAACTTGATTAACCACAGAACAGAAATTTTCAAAGAAATATCCTTATGATCTACTAAAAAGACGTCTTTCATTAAGGCTACGTTTTATTATAGCATAAAATCTAATTATTGTAAGATTTTAAAATTATAGTATTAAGTTCTTGACCTAAAAATTACCCAGATATATTTATTAATAGAAAAATGATTAATACTTTAAATTCTGTCATTCACGAATATAGCAATTCTCAAAAAAGCCAATTTGAACTACACATACGCAAAGAGAAATACTAATTCTTCTAAGTATGGGAAATTCATTGTGATTATATTTATCTTTTAGAGAGACACACAAAAGTATGAGCAGATTAGATAACATGATGCCAAACGTCTCCTTCAAGAGTGGGAATGGCTGCATAGTTGAAACAGACACACCCATAGACAGGTGGCTATTGAAGCTGAGTGACAGGCACATAGGGGTTATTCTCTGCTTTTGAATATGTTTGAAATTTTCCATAATAAAAAAGAGAAAGCATCGTAAGTATGTAAAAATATAAAGTGGTAAAATAATTGAGAACGTAATCTGAAAAAAAATCTTTTTCACCACTTACCATTAAATGTAAACCCAAGTTTGAATCAGCAAGTAGACTAGTATATGTTGTAAAGACTTCAGGGAATGCACTATGATTTGTATTAAAAGATACAGATGAATCGATCTAAAGGAGGGGAAGTAAAAACATGATACATCTCTATATTATGCTTCTAATGTCCTTTAACACATTTTCCAAGATTGTAATTCCAGAAATAATCTACAAATTTGTTCTTGGGCTTCAACAATATTTTAACAATTCTTGTTCTGAAATATTTTAAATTGATCTGGTAGGACTTAAAAACACTAAAAAAGCAAAGTATAGGAAAGGATAATGAGTATAAGTCATAATAATGGAAAAAGTATAAAATGTAAGGTAATCAGCAACTTAATAAAAATATTTTTTACTGATCAAACCAATGAGTTCTTAAGAAATGTCCATTATATTTTTAAAGATAAAACTTACAGAGTCCAAAACAACTTCATTTTTAAGGTTCTCAAGATACCTGCAAAATTTTTGCTAATAAGGTCAGCACCGCCGTTTTACTTTCAGGAGCAGAATCCTTGGCCCACCATGAGTCCCACTTCTTCCAGTTGTGCAGAATTGTACTTGCAAGTTTCAGTCCTTGCTGTTTCCGGCTGGCTCGATCCCGGAAGCTCTGATCTAACATTCCATTCAAAATGGCACTCACCTGAAACAAGTGTATGGTACTTGAAAAATCCTCAATATCAAGACTGACAGATATATGACAAAATCTACTTTCAGTTTAAAGGTATTCTTGGAAAATAAAAATGCTATTTCTGTAATAGCTATTTATTTCACAACTCCACAAATATTTTTAAAGATTTTATTTGACACAGGAAGAGCGCATGAGAGAGAGAGAGAGAGAGAGCGAGAGCGTGCACACACGCACTTGCACACAAGCGGGGGTGGGGAGTGCAAAGGGACAGGAACAAGTAGACTCCCAGCTGAGCAAGGAGCCCAATGCCGAGCTCAATCCTAGGACCTCAGGATCATGACCTGAACCCAAGGCAGATGCTTAACCAAAGGAGGAGGAGAGGAGGAGGTTAAGGAGGAGGAGAGGATGCTACTCAGGTGTCCCTCACAACTCCTCAAATTTGAGAAGAGCAACTTAACAGCTAAATTTGCCCACAAAAGCATAAAGTGGTCTCTTTTATGAAATCGTATTTATCCTATTTCTTGTTTTCTTAGTTGGGGGCATTCTCAATAAGAGGAAGAATTAACACTCCTCTGTTACACATGCACATACACAGAAGCATATACATATGCTTGCACACACACATTTCCTGTCCTGCCACTTTTCCAATAGTTGACATCCTAACTTTGGTTAGATTAACATTCAATATTCTAATCATAATGACACAATCATTTTTACACAACATTTTGATCTCTCTTAAGTATTAACTTGCTTACTTTCTTTACTGCTTTCAATGTGCCTATCATTATTCATCATCAAACTCTCCCGAATCAATGAAATCTCAAGACATCTAAACATATCAGGAGGTCTATCAGCTCCATGTCAGTGGCAACATAGCTCCTACTCTGGAATGTCTGTGATCACTGCCCTCTGGGTGTAACTTCCAGGAGACTGGTCCCCTTCTCTGTTTGAGCCAACTTCCCAGATCCAACATCTTTCTCTTTCTTGGCTAAATGATTTGAGTGCAGAAGAGATAAGATTCCTTTGAGATCTGGCATATCTGAAACATCTGCATTCCACTCTCACACATGACTGATAGTCTGGCCAGATTCAGAACTCCAGGTTGGAATCTTCTTTGCTAAGTTGTGAAAGAAATTTGTCCTACAATCTTCCAGCATCCACTGTGTGGTTGCAAAGACAAACAGCATCTGATTTCTTGATCCTTTTAAATGGAATCCACTTGTCTCTCGCAGAAACTTTAGAATCTTTTCTCAGGGCAGCCCCGGTGGCGCAGCGGTTTGGTGCCGCCTGCAGCCTGAGGTGTGATCCTGGAGACCCGGGATCGAGTCCCACATCAGGCTCCCTGCATGGAGCCTGCTTCTCCCTCTGCCTCTCTCTCTGTCTCTATGAATGGATAAATAAAATCTTTAAAAAAAAAAAAAAAAAATAGAATCTTTTCTCATGGTGAAGCCCCTGGGGCTCTGAATTTTCAAGAAATTTGCTCCATGTAGAACTGCTTTCATACACTGTGCTGGATTTTCAATGACTCTTTCCCATCCAGAAGCTCGAGGCCTTTGTTTCTGGGACATTCTCTTGAGAGCCTGTCTTCTCTCTGGAGCAGAGGTCCTGGTGCTGAATCTTATCAGTGGATCCCACGTCTCCTCATGTTTTTCTCTACTAGTTTCTGTTTGTTTTACTTTATTTTCTGTGAGAATTCCTAAATTTATCTTTCAAACTCATTTCATTTTAATTTCTTATGCCCATGCTTAATTCCCAAAAGTTACTTTCTAACAGTGTTCTTTTCAGTAGCAATTTTTATTTCGTCAATACACTGACATCTCTCATCTCTCTGTGGTTCTTTTCTCTTTATATTTCCATCTCACTGAATAGTCACTGTGTCAAATGGTTTTTTATCTGCCTCTCTCTTTTAGAATCCATTTCCTCAATGCCTGGTGCTCCCTGGCTGTTGGCACACATTGAGGAACTGACTAAAAGTACTGTGCAACAGGCAGGCTCACTGGTAATGAGGATCAGTGTAGGTTGGTTGGGTAGTGATAACACTTAATCATTATTTTCCCTTAGACTTGTCAAAATATTCTGATATCCTGCCTGAGGGTATATATCTAATTGACCATATTCTGGGAGCCACACTGAGGGAAGAGAACTAAAAGCCTCCAAGTTTCAGAATTCAGAGAGGCTTTCATTTAACTTCCTTCTTTCTTTCTTTTTTTTTTAAGATTTTATTTATTTATTTATGAGAGAGAGATAGAGAGAGAGAGAGAGAGAGAGGCAGAGGGAGAAGCAGGCTCCATGCAGGGAGCCCGACACAGGACTCTATCCCAGGTCTCCAGGATCACACCCCGGTGTGTGTTTAGAGCTGAAGGCTCTAAACCACTGGGCCACTGGGGCTGCCCTAACTTCCTTATTTCAAGAAGGTAATCCTACACCAAAAATATACAAAGGATCATAAAAGACCATTATGAACAATTATTCACCAACAAATCGGATAACCTAGAAGAAATGGATAAATACCTAAAGATAAACAACTTACCAGGATTGAATCTTGAGGAGATAATCTGAACAGACCAGTTAATAGTAAGGAGGCTGAATCAGTAATCAAAAACTTCTCAAAAAACAAAAGTCCATGACCAGACTGCTTCACTGGTGTATTCTACCACACATGTAAGGAAGAACTAAGACCAATCCTCAAATTATGCTAAACACCTAAAAGACAAGTAAATACTTCCATACTCATTCTATGAAGCCAGCAATAACCATGATACCAAAACCAAACAAGGAAACTATAAGAAAAGAAAATTACAGTAAACTATCCCTGATGAACACAGATGCAGAACTCAACAAAATATCAGCAAATCAAATTCAACAATACATTAAAAGGATCACATACCATGATCAAGTGAGTTTTATTTCAGGGATGCCAGGAGGGTTCAACATCTGCATGTCAATTATTGTGACACACCACATTAACAAAATAATGGATAAAAATCATATGATCATCTTAATAGATGCAGAAAAAACATTTGATAAAATTCAACAACGATTCATGATAAAAACTCAACAATTCAGGTACAGAGGGAACATACTTCAACATAATAAAAGCCATATATGATAAATGCACAGCTGACATCATTCTTGATAGTGAAAAACTGAAAGCTGTGTTCCCTACAATCAGAAACAAGGATGTCTACTCTTAGTACTTTTATTCACCATGGTATTAAAAGTCCTAGCCATAGCAATCAGACAAGAAAAATACAAGGCAACAAAAACAGAAAGGAAGAAGTAACACTGTTTGCAGATGGTATGATTTTATATACAGGAAACCCTAAAGACTCCACCAAAAAAAAAAAAAAAAAAAACTGTGAAAACTAATCAACAAATTCAGTAAAGTTGCAGATACGAAATCAAGATGTAAAACTAGGTGTGTTTCTATATACTAATAACCAACTATCAGAAAGCAAAATTAAGAAAATAATCAAATTGCACCAAAATTATATCAAAAAGAATAAAACACCTAGGAATAAATTTGACCAAGGAGGTTAAAATGAAAGGAGGTATGATGAAAACTGAAAGACACTGATGAAAAAAATTGAAGATGCAAATACATGAAAGGATATTCCATGCTCATGGAATAGAATAATTCATATTGGTAAAATGTTATTATCCAAAGCAATCTACGGATTCAGTACAATCCCTACCAAAATTCCAATGGCATTTTTCACAGAAATGGAACAAACAATCCTAAAATTTGTATGGAATCACAAAAGACCCTGAATAACCAAAGCAATCTTTAGAAAGAACAACATTGGAAACATTATGCTTCCTGATTTCATATTATATCATGTCAAACTAATCAAAATAGTATAATATTCACATAAAAACAAATAGATCAATGGATAGAAAGCCCAAGTATAAAACATGCAAGGAGGGCAGCCCTGGTGGCTCAGCGGTTTAGCGCCACCTTCAGCGCAGGGTGTGATCCTGTAGACCCACAGGATCGAGTCCCACATCAGGCTCCCTACATGGAGCCTGCTTCTCCCTCTGCCTGTGTCTCTGCTTCTCTCTCTCTCATGAATAAATAAATAAAATATTAAAAAAAAAAAAACACATGCAAGGAGCCAAGAATATACAATGATGAAGGACAAATGAGCCAAAAATATACAATGGAGAAAGGATGGTCTCTTCAATAAATGGTAATGGGAAAATGGGACAACTACCTGTAAAAGAATGAAACTTGACACCTATTTTATGCCATACACAAAAACCAACTCAAAATGTGTTAAAGACTTGAACTTAAGACATGAAGCCATAAAATTCCTTAAGGAATAGGCTCCTTAACATTGGTCTTAACAATTATTTTTTTGGATCTGACACCAAAAGCACAGGAAATAACAGCAAAAATAAACAAATAGAACTACATCAAATTAAAAATCTTCTGCACATCAAAAGAAATCATCAACAAAATGAAAAGGCAACCTACAAAATGGGAGAAACTATCTATAAACCATGTGTCTGATAAGGGGTTAATATCCAAAATATATGAAAGACTCAACAGCAAAATATCAAACAATCTAATTTAAAAAGGGGCAGAGGAACTGAGTAAGACATTTTTTAGACAGTCAAAAGGTATGTGAAAAGGTGCTCAATTAGTGAAATCATCAGGAAAATGCAAATCAAAACCATAATGAGATACCATCTCATACCTGTAAGAAACTAGCATCAAAAACAAGTGTTGGGGGATCCCTGGGTGGCTCAGTGGTTTAGCGCCTGCCTTCGGCATAGGGCATGATCCTGGAGTCCCAGGATGGAGTCCTGCATCGGGCTCCCTGCATGGAGCCTGCTTCTCCCTCTGCCTGTGTCTCTGCCTCTCTCTCTCTGTCTCTCATGAATAAATAAATAAAATCTTTAAAAAAAAAAAAAAAGAAGTAGTAGTGTTGGTGAGGATGTGGAGAAAAGGGAACTCTTGTGCATTGTTGGTGTGAGTGCAAATTGGTACAGCCCTGTGGAATAAGTGTGGCAGTTCTCCAAAAATTAAAAACAGAAGTACCACATGGTCCAGCAATTCTACTTCTGGTATATATCTGAAGAAAAGGAAATAATTATCTAAAAAATGTATCTGCACCCCTATGTTCATTGCAACATTATATGCAAAGAAAGACATGGAAACAATTTGTGTCCCTCAACAGATGAATGAATAAAGATGTGGTATATACATATACAATGAAATATTATTCAGAAGAAAATTTTGCCAATTGTCACAACATAGATTGGACTCTGACAACATTATGCTAAGTGAAATAGGTCCTACAGAGAAAGATAAACTGTATGAAAACACTTATATGTGGCATCTAAAGCCAAATTCACAGATACAGAGAGCAGACTGGTGCTTGCTAGAGGCCAGCCATAGGGAGTTGGACAAAATGAATCAAAGTAGTCAAAGGTACAACTTCCAATTATAAAATAATTCTGGACATGTAATGTACAACATAGTGACTAAATTTAAAATCTGTTTCATATATCTGAAAAGTGCTGGGATGCCTGGGTGGCTCAGTGGTTGAGTGTCTGCCTTAGGCTCAGGGTGAGATCCTAGAGTACCATATCGGGCTCCCTGCATGGAGCCTACTTTTCTCTCTGCCTGTGTCTCTGCCTCTCTCTCTCTCTCTCTCTCTGTCTCTCATGAATAAATAAATAAAATCCTTTTTTAAAAAAAGAAAAGTGCTGAAGTATGTAAAATTTCTCATTGCAAGGAAAATATTTTATCTATTTAAGATGATGAGCATTAACTAAACATCCCAGTAATCATTCTGCAGGATTATCAACGTTGATTAAATCAAATCAGCATGTTGTACACCTAAAACTTATAAAATGCTATTTGTCAATTACATCTTCATAAATTTGGAAAAAAGAAAAAGGATATTCATTCATGTGAATGATTATAAAATAAACAAAATCAATAGTTTTCTCATATACCACATCCTTATAAAGAAAATATAAAGTGGGGGAGCACCTGGTTGGCTAGTCAGTTAAGCATCTGACTCGATTTCAGCTCAGATCATAATCTCAGGGTCATGATATTGAGACCCATGTCAGGTTCTGTGCTCAGCGGAGAGTTACCTCTCTCTACCTCCCTTTACCTCTCTCCTACTCATCTTCTCTCTCTCTCTCTCTCTCTCAAATTTAAAAATCTTTGGGGAAAAAAAATATAAAGGGAAAATATTCCATTTACATTTAAAACTAAATAGTATCCAGTATCTAGAAATGTTAAGAAACATGTAGTAACTAGATGAATAAAATGATAGCATTCTACATAATAGTATGACAAAGAAATTTGAGAATATGAATAAAGGTTTGAATAAATGGAGAGAGAACCTTAGAAAAACAGGCTTATTTTTAAAAAAGAGGTTAATTTGGTTAAATTTACTCTACAGAGTGTATTATCATTCAAAATCCCTACATTTTGTGGGAAGGGTAATGAGGAACCTGACAAAACAATTCTAAAGTTCACTTTCAAGAATATGCAAGTATCGCTGGAAAAGTCTGAAAAACAAAAATACTAAGAAGGAATATTGCCTTACCAGATGATTAGTTGTACGTTAAAACTGCTGGAATTAAAACATCATGGTACTGGCTGAGAAACAGATGGTTAAGAAATTAAAATGTCCAACTTCAGATCCAAATATGTACAGGGATTTAGTATTCAAGAAAGTGAGAATCTTGAATCAGTGAGGAGAATATGTATTAGTGAATAAATGCCCAGTAAGTAGCCATTTGGGGAAAAAATGCCATTTCTCCAGTGCTCTTTGCATTCTTTATATTTGTTAAAAAAAAAGAACCTATGGGGGACACCTGGGTGGCTCAGTGGTTGAGTGTCTGCCTTAGGCTCAGGGTGAGGTCCAGTGGATCGAGTCCCGCATCAGGGCTCCCTGCATGGAGCCTGCTTCTCCCTCTGGCTGTGTCTCTGCCTCTCTCTCTGTGTGTCTTGAAAGAAAAAAAGGAGAGGAGGGGAGGGGAGGGGAGGGGAGGGGAGGGGAGGGGAGGGGAGGGGAGGGGAGGAAGAAAAGAAAGAAAAGAAAAGAAAAGAAAAGAAAAGAAAAGAAAAGAAAAGAAAAGAAAAGAAAAGAGAGAAAGAAAGAAAGAACCTATAGAAGTAACAGAAAAAAGATGGGCAGATTTTAAAGATAATAATTGGGTTGGAGAAGGCCTTTCTAAATATGACATAAAAGACGGGAATGACAGTAAAGAAGATTAATAAATTTAATAAATACTTCTGTATAAAATAAACACTCCAAGTGAGACTGAAAGACAAATGGCCAGTAGGAAAAAGTACTTTTTGCATACATGACAGATGTCTACTATTCCTAATATACAAAAATCTGTTAAAAATTATTAAGAAATTCCATCCCAATAGAATAATGGGCAAAATACAAAAATACAGCAACACACCAGAAACATTTTGGTTGTTCAAAAATACTAGTGGGACGGGATCCCTGGGTGGTGCAGCGGTTTAGCGCCTGCCTTTGGCTCAGGGCGCGATCCTGGAGACCGGTGATCGAATCCCATATCGGGCTCCTGGTGCATGGAGCCTGCTTCTCCCTCTGCCTGTGTCTCTGCACCTCTCTCTTTCTCTCTCTCTCTCTGTGTGACTATCATAAATAAATAAAAATTAAAAAAAAAATACTAGTGGGAGACTAAAGTCAGAAGAGTGCAAGAACTGCATTAAATCTGAAAGAGTAAAGTACAAAACAGAGTTCTCACCTGTGGAATAATAAAATGGTTTTGCATGGTATAAAGTATTTCAAACTTTACTTAATACTGGTGTTATATACAGAACATGCCTCTAATCTTGACTAAAGATCTGAGAAAGAAAGAAAGAGAGAGAAGGGAGAGGGGAGGAGAGGGAAGGGGAGGGGGAAAGAAAAAGAAAAGAAAATACCAAAAAAGTCTGCCTAGGCTCCCTCAAGTCTGCCTAGAGTGCCCTGGTACAGAGATACTTATCCCTTGCAGAGATCTGGCTGCCCCCAGTGTCCTCAAGTGCAAAAAGATCAGTCCCTTGAGGACAAGGTAAGGCCAGGTGACCAGGCAGGGGACAGCTAACATTTAAACGGTCCCTCTCCTTTGCATTCTGCTCCCAGTATTCCATCAGCAGACACCAGAAGGTCTGGGTTCTGCAGCATGAAGCAACTGCCCATCTCCCCACCACTATGGTACACTGCAGTTTTCTTGGACTCTAAAGTCTGTTACAACTTCTCCTTTTGCTTTCTAGCTTCCAAAATGTCACTCGTCTCTCATCCTTTATTTTTTTTTTTGTCTCTCATCTTTTAACGTGTCCTTTTAGCATTGTGCTCTAAAAAACAAAATGAAACAAAAAAGCCCCATTTCTGACATTTTACAGGGAACTGAGGATTAAGTAGAGGTAAATATGTATGGCTTTTCTTCATTACCTTCA
This sequence comes from Canis aureus, assembly GCF_053574225.1. Classification (NCBI taxonomy): domain Eukaryota; kingdom Metazoa; phylum Chordata; class Mammalia; order Carnivora; family Canidae; genus Canis; species Canis aureus. The sequence continues at coordinate 41,746,994 of NC_135638.1, read as the reverse complement.
CCAGAAGTTTAAATAGCTTCAGAGATCAAAATGTTCTATTTCCTGGGTGTCACAGGTCTACTAAAAGTTCATTTCTAACTTTAAATCCAAATATCTAGTACAACCTGCTACAAAATACTCCCCCCCACAAGACAACAAGCACTTTTTGGAGTAAAAGCTTAAGTCAGTAGGAAATTATGCATTCTCCCTTAAAATGGTCATTCCTAATAGTTCCAGTTCCTGACTGTCTATGGACTGGGTTAATTTCAAACTTTTACAAGTGTAGCAAACCCAAGTCAACTATCTATTAAATACTGAGCTCCAAGGTTCAATGTGAGGAGGCAAAGTGGGCTACAGCAGGAGCATGCAGGAAATAATGACTCTATACCAATCTGTGAAAGGACCATGACTACAGAAAGCACACCGAGTGTATAAGACTAGCTGATGGCTGGTGCAAAAAGAAAGGGGGGCTCGGGTCTCATGATGGGCTTTTAAGCTCCAGCACCTCTTCTTCACAAAAGTCAGTATCCTGCATAGCCATGCCTTGTAATATTACGCCTAGAGATTCTGGGGGAGTGAGAGATTAGAAAAAAAAAATCAATCTTTCAATGTCCACTTAACATTATTAAATGTTCATTAAAGATGGGTTTTCTTTCCTTTGATTTTGTCTTCAAACATTGGCAAGAGCTTTAAACCTTCCAAGAAGAGATCTTATTTTGTTTAGATATTTTTCAAGAATATGGCAATCTTTTTATATGCATTATATAAGAAAATACACTTCATTTAAGTAAATATTTCACAATGAACTCACAAGTGTAGGTAATGTACTACATGAGGGGCAAGTTTTTCACTAACAAAAGCAGCATCTCTAGCCCAATGAGTGGACTCTGATAGTAATTCTTGCTTCAAGTAAAATAAATAAAAATAAAAATTTCATTACCATTTTGGGATTATCCACAGATGATTTCATGAGCTTCAATACAGTCATATCTAGATTTCTCAACAATTCAGTGTTGATTATCTCTGAAAACAAGCTATAAAAATACTCTCCATGAGAGAAGCTGACCATGTTTCTCTGGGACTCTCCTGAGGCTGGCATAGACAACACTGCTGTGTCCAGGAGAAGATCCACAAGGTGCTCACACTGTGAAGAAGGAAAGGTACAATTTTACCTGTTAGAGAAGGACTCCTGGGAAGCTGCTAACTTTGGAATTGGAAAATCACACAGTAGAGAAATAAAGAGAACTCTAAAGAGAACTGGTATTTGAAGACCTGGGTTCAAGTTTGAATTGTATACATTTCAATAAGCATGCATTTTCTAGGTTTCATTTCATGAAAGAAATCTTCCCTGACTCTCCCAAATATCCAGAAAATCTTGTTGCTGCTTTGAAGGGAGAGGCGAGTAAGAGTATTTTTTATTAATTTAAATATGTGATTTGTTTACATTAAGTGAATAAAGGGGCAAAGAAGATTCTGCTTTCTGCTACAGGAAAAGGGAAGATGGGTGAAAGCAATGAACACAAAAGACTGGTTAGCAGATCTCAGCTACTACAGAGACTGTTTGAGGCCACCCCTGCATGGTTCAAAAATCGATGAAGACATCTTTCTGGGGAGCCTGTGGAATTATCCTTCAAGGGTCCTCCCATATCAGCCATCTGAAGGTCACCAAGGACAGGGGAAGAGAAAGCCACTGTATCAGCTTTATATTCACAAAATGTTCTCTGCCTTATAAAGTCTTTTAAGAAACAAAATGGGATAGACAAAACCACAATTTAAGAAGAATACTGTCGGGATGCCTGGGTGGCTCAGGGGTTGGACGCCTGCCTTCAGCTCAGGGCGTGATCCTGGAGTCCAAAGATCAAGTCCCACATCGGGCTCCCTGTGTGGAGCCTGCTTTTCCCTCTGCCTGTGTCTCTGCCTCTCTCTGTGTGTCTCTTGTGAATAAATAAAAATCTTACAAAAAAAAAAAAAGAAGAAGAAGAATAGTCCTATATCTTTTATTAAAAAAAAATTCTTTTAGAAAGGAAGTCAGATCATGTAAATCTATTAAAGTACTTGCTAAGCTAAGAACTTACTAAATTCCAGCTAAATTCTTGCTTTTAGAAACACACTGCAAGTGAGCTATATATTTATATCATAAGGATAGCATAGCATATAGCTGCTGTTCCTACCAGTCCTCCAAAAGCAAAGGCCAACTCCAGAAGTCCACTGGCTAATCGCTTACAACTGGGGTCTAGCGAAGGAAAGTACTCTCGTTCATCTCCGGGTGCAATGCTTTTATAAACCAGGAAAAGAAGTTTTATGCCAACAGAATGACGCTGATCTGCAGACTAAAATAAAGTCAATGCTGAAACATTCAGCAATAAGATATTTTATAAAAACACACAATTTCACACCTTTCATGAATAAAAAAAAAAAAATCCATGTTCATTAACACTGACTACCTAATTGTCAGGAAAATCTTCACTCAACTTCGCTTTCTATGCTATATTTTTTCATTTATATTGCCTACCCACAAAGGCACAATAGGAGCTCATCCCTAAAGTTCTTCAGAAGGCTGCTGGAAATATAAATGTCCTTTATTTTTTTTTTTATATTCATATTCTAAGTTAACACATGTCTGGTGCAAGTAATTCTCGATTTCCCATTTCAGCACATTCTATATATAAAGGACATTTAAAACATATATATATATATATATATATATATAATAGACTAATTAGCTTAATAAAGCCAAGAGAAATGTAAAAACAGATGGCTGGTTACCTGAGACGGTAATACAACATGCAAAACACCAGCTCTGTGAAGTTGTTTACAAGCTGACACAACAGAAGCCAGTGTGGCCCTATCCACATAAGCATCAGGACCATACAGGTCAACGGCACAGAGCTCCTCAATGCTGCCAGGGAAGAAAAACAAAAAGAAACGAGATGAGTGCTCATCTCACCAAATGAGCAGAATACACTGAAAAACTGTGGGTTCTGTTATAAATGTGTTTCCTGACTCCTTGACATTCACATTCATTCCGTGATCCAGGAAAGGAAACATGGGTTAACACTGACCATAGGGCCCATGGATCCAGCCGTGGAAATCAACACGAGGCTAAGTCACTGCAGAGGCTTGCATACCATAAGGTGCAGGAAAGGCATGTGTTAAATAGATGATTTTCAAACTAATGAGATCCTCTGCGTCAAACACCCCACTGATGAGATCCACTACTTCAGGAAACGGGGCGATAGCATCCACACACATAGCTGCCAGAGTATGCTGCAACCTTAAATTCCAACACAAAACTGATCCCGAGCATGATCAGAATGCCCACCTCTGTACTGTTATTTTTTTCTTGAGGCACATCTCCAGGGTGTCTTTGTATGGGGACTTCTTTAGAGCTTTCATCAGGTTTACACAAACATCAGGAAGATGATTCATAACTAAGACATCACCAATGTTGAAACCTATGCTCGAGGGCTGACATAGGATTTTCACCAAGAGTGTCATAAAGTTTTTGTTATTACATAAATCCTCCTCAAGGAGCTGTAAAAGATGATTTCAATAAAAACATATCCATTAGTCCGCACTTAGATTTCACTAGTGTGAGGTCCATGAAGCTGGAGATTTTTGCCTGGCTAGGGCAAGGGTTGGCAACTTTCTCTGTAAAGGGTCAGGTAACAAATACCTTAGGGTGTGTGGGTCCCATAGTCTGTGCTGCAACTACTGAAATAACTGCCATCACAATGTGAAAGCAGCCATGGACAATACATGGACAAATGGGCTTGGATGAGTTCCAGTGAAACATTCTTTACAAAAGCAGGCAAGTGGGATGTGGCCTGTGGATCAGAGCCTTACGCCCCTCATTTAGGGACATACTGTATCTGGAGATAGAGTCAGACATATAGTAGACACTTAATATGTATTAAATGGATAGACGGACTGGACTTTGTTTATATAATAAACCTCACAGATACATTTACAAATATGCTAATGCATGTTTCCTAAGGCAAATGTTTCATCAATCATACCATAAAATGCAATATTCAATAAGACATTTAGAAAAATTATTTTGTATTTTATTCACACAATAAGAATCTGAAGTATATGCAAAGCTTTATAACTTTCAAGAACACATAACTCCTACAGCAATGGAAAGTTCTTAGAAAGCCAAAACCACTTTTAATAGGTACTGGAAAATATTTTTCCACTGCCAAGTACTGATCTCAAACTAACAGAGCAGTAGGAGTGACTTACCTTCCAGCTGTCTGGGGAGGTGTTGAGCAGCGTTGTGGTAAACTCCATAATCCGGACCACAATTGTGCATTTGCTGTAATTATATCTTTCTCCCTCTTGTGGGCTGGGTCTGTGACCTGCTGCCCCAGTGCCAAAGCACTTTTCTGCTGCTGTGATATCATGCATAGCAATGTTATCTAAAAAGAAAGCCACCGCTTTCCAAAGTGAAGACTGTGTTTCAGTACCTAAAAAAATTACACTCAATTATTAACATTCTAACTTCCTTCTAACTCCACTATGATTAATGCAAAATTCCTTCTTTAAGTACAGGCATGATATACTTTTAGTCAAAATTCAAACTGAAAAAGCTTTAAAAAATATGCATGTCAATTTCTATCAAATGTTAAAAATGCTCATATGCTTCGATCTAGCACTGAAATTTTATAATAATGAAACAATGGCAGAATTCTAAAGATGTGCTTTATGGATATTCATTTTTAGTAATTTTTAATGATGAAGAAACAAAAACAACTGAAATGTCCTTCAAAGGGGCAACAGAGAAATTCTGGCAGTAGTCCTTTCATGGAAACAATCGCATCAACCCCCAAATGGATTTTTTCATAAAACGTGATCACATGTCTATCTATAAATACGAAGGAGCTGGTTCTCCTGTCCCATCTCTACTCCTCTCATGATTAACCCAGTCTTGCTTATGGAAGAAAGACAAAGCAACTTTCTCTTCTCCTCCGTCTTAACTGTAGTTTTATACTAGGGTGTAAAGACCTCCTAAACAAAGGGACAATTTTAAAAAGTGGTGTACAGAAAGAGTAAAGCTAATAACTAAGAAATGCTTTTATAAGTCTGAGGGTTTGTTTTCATATTCTTTGTTTCCATAAAATTTGAGTTTATCAAATTGCCAACTTGACAGATCATTAAAAATAATTTTGATGACAGGTCACCATGTATTCAAAGAAATTAGAGAAAATATATTAAGAATTTCATTTTCAAAAAAAAAAAAAAAAAAGAATTTCATTTTCAAACACCAAATATCCTCGAATCCAACAGACCACAGGCTGCATGAAACATTCCAATTATAGATATGTTAAATGAAGGAAAAAAATGAACATTTTAGCATTATTCAAATATGGCACTTGTTTATGTGAACAAGTTTTTTATTAAAATCTATACAAAACAATAGAATGCTAATCATATAATTTTACTTGTTATATGTAATAATTATTTATCAAAATGCTTATATTTTTATTGCTTTAATAGTAATAAGCTTTAAATGCCCTAAACATAAATGCAATGATAGTGCAACACAGAAGAAACCTATAACATTCAGACCATTTTGATGCAAAAATGTAGAGTTATGAGTAAAAACACAAGCATAAAAACAGAGAATACTTAGGATAAAAAAAGGGTATGGGAAAAAAAAAAAAAAAAGGGTATGGAATGGTAATAATTCAGGAACTTTGCAAAACTTCCAAGTAAAGAAATCATTTTAAGCCTGATAATGTTGAACAAAAAGCCTCTACAGTATTTAGGCTCCAATGAATACATTTTTTTAAGTAATACTAACAATTTCACATTCAAATGTCCACACATCAGAAATTACAACTTGCTCAATCACTAAAAGCAACGAGGAATTCTTTGTCAAGTTTGAAAGAAGGCATATTGTTTTTAATGTCCCCCACTCTTCACAAGGTAAATCAACATTTCAAAGACTGCTTAACTGTGACACATTTGGATAATTTAGTAATACATGCTCATTTAAATTAGCCCAAGGTATATAAACTGACATAAAAAGACATCCAATATGTTAAGTTTCTTTTAAAGAGTTTCTTTTTAAAAAGAAAATTACAGTAAAGCATGCAATAATCCCATTAAGTTAAAAAATTAAAATTAAAATACATATTATATGCATAGGAAAGTTTAGAAAAGTGAACACTACACTGTTTTTGTATCTGTCACTAGCTAATGCAAGTAGGGGATAAGGTTTTACCTATTTCCTATGCCTTTTTTCTTGTTGAAATTTTCAAAATGACATGAGATCTTTTAAAACAATGAATTTAGGGAACTATTTGCTAGTAAACAGCTACTATTATTTTTAAAATATCAGAACTTATGTGACCTATCCTTCTGAGAATCCCATACTATAATCATGATGCATCCCATGCCAGAGAGTCAGATCTCAAAATAGTATAAAATCTATTTTCCCTTAAAGGGGAAAGGAGAGAAAATGAGTGGAAATATCAGAGAGGGTGACAGAACACGAGAGACTCCTAACTCTGGGAAACAAACAAGGGGTAGTGGAAGGGGAGAAGGGTGGTGGGGGTGGGGTGACTGGGTGACGGGCACTGAGGGGGGCACTTGACAGGAAGAGCACTGGGTGTTATACTAGATGTTAGCAAATCGAACTCCAATAAAAAATATATACAAAAAAAAAATCTGCTTTCCCGAACCCCAGTGTGTGCATGTGCACTGCACACATTACATACTCCCCACTATGTCTGCCTCCAACTTCTTTAAACTAGAAGGAAGACAAGATAGCCTGGTTCTCTCTCCCCAGTTCCCGAAATACAGATTTCACCTCTGACAGAATTAGAGACTGGTAGTTCCTTTAGTCAGCCACCACCAGAATGGATGCTGTGTCTGAAGTGAAAATCAGGTAAATAACAGAATATGTTTTAAGTGGTAAGTTGGATATTCATCCCGTAAGAGAGGATTTATTCACCCCCAAAGACCAAAAGAGCCTGCTCAGCGAACCTCAAAGCTCAGAGCAATGTAGCTCTCAGCTGTGGTCCTCTGCAGATACTATATTCTCAGAGAGACACACCTCCCAGGACCCATCTCCCATGTAGGTCACTAGAAGGATAGAGTCTGCATCTCCTTCTTCCCAGCACAGGCTAAGGATCACACAAAACACTCCACTCTACATCCTACCCTCTGTAAAAAAAAAAAAAAAAAAATACTATGATCATTATACTACAATAAAAATACTAAGGAACAGGACAACGTAAGAAAAATAAAGACAAGCTACTCAGAAACATGCAATAAGATCAAAGCCTCATGTAAGGAAGAACTCTTTTATTTTATAAATACTTTTTAAAGGATTTATTTATTTGAGAGGAAAAGGGGAGAGAAAGAGAGAGAGAGAGAGAACATGAGCAGGACAGGCAGAGAATGTGAAGCAGACTCACTGCTGAGCACAGAGCCTGATGTGGGTCTTGATTTCATGACCCTGAGGTCAGACCTGAGCCAAAACCAGGAGTCAGCAGCTTCACTGATTTTGTCACCCATGTGCCCTCAAAAACATTCTTTTAATGATTTTATTTTTTAAGTAATCTCTCTGCCCAATGTGAGGCTCAAACTTATAAGCCTGAGACCAAGAGTTGCATGCTCCGGGGTGCCTGGGTGACTCAGTCGGTCAAGCTTCTTCTGACTCCTGATTTCAGCTTAGGTCATGATCTCAGGGTCATAAAATTGAGCCTCACATCTGGCTCCATGCCGAGCATAGTGCCTAATTCTTTCTCTCCCTTCTCGCTCTGTCCCTCCCTATCCCACTCCCATGCTCTTTCTCTTAAAAACAAAAGAAATGAGAGTTGCATGCTCTGTCAACTGAGCCAGCCAGGCACCCATGAAAAACTCTTTTAAGGTGCTACATGCAAATGAAAACCTCAAAAGGTTATTTGATAAAAAAGATCATTAAGAACCTGTGAACAAGGCACAAAAGTACAGACTCTGGGCAGGTTTCTGTAGCCTCCGTGCTGTCATGTACACCAGACCCCCACCCTCACTGTGAGCTTCAAGAAGAATGTAAGGACTAAATTAATGCTCCCTGCTGTTGCCATTGTTTCTGTGATTCTAGACAGTGTTGCCTGTCTAGTCAAAGACCCTACTGCTGTTTTTCCCTGAATAACTTCAGGTAGAACTGGACCACAGTAACTTGGGGCACAGATATTACCTACCCAGGACATCAGGTGCCTTGAGGGTTTTCTCTTCAATGAATGTGTTGTAGCACTCCAGAGCCGCCAAAAGCATGTCCATCCATTGCAGGGCAGCTCTCAAGCTGAACGGCCCTTGCAGATGGAAGAGGGTGGGCTGAACAAGGATGCCTGACGGCCGATCACAACTTCCTCCTCCCCCCTCAAATGTGTTTATGAGAAAGGAAGTATCTTTGTTCTTAAGAATATCTTTCAGCCATAAAGAAGGAGATTTGTTGCCTTAAAAAAGAAACAAGATGAAAACACGTAATTTCACATAACTAAAATTAATCTAATCATGGTGCCTAAATAAAAATAGCATCCCCCAATAATAGAAAACAAGAATTAAACTCTGATATGTTAACGAACATAATTAGACTCAAACAAGACTGGCAATACCACAATATTTCAAATACAGTTTCCATATAAAATACCTACCAGAGTTGTACAACTTATGATAAGGGATAATTTTTTAACTATAGCAATCATAACTTGTTTCACTGTAATTACTGCCAAGAAGGTATTTCCACCAAAGCTATTCTCTTCAGTTATTTTAAACATTATAAAAATGGTTGGATACTATTTAAACAGCTATAAGCATCATATCCTTTCCCTTGCCTCTTCTCTTGAAAATTATTATCCTTTTTTTCCCAGGAGTAATTTAAAGAATAAACACAAAGAAAAGCACTGTGATTCTCAAGTTCCTATCCTACTTCGTGGCTGTGCGGACCTGGCCTCTCTTGTGTCCCAGTTTCCTCATCTGTAAATGAGAATCCTAACAGTATCTACCTATAAGGTTCCTACAAAGATTAAATGAATTGAAGTAGTTAGTATTTGAAAAAGTGCTTAGAATATTACCTATCACAGTGCAGTTTTTATTAAATAAAAGCCTTGAATTATCTTTTTGAAAGATATTTTCTCCTTTAGGTATTAACCGTTTTCAAAACTAAAGAAAAAATCATTTAATTGTATTTTGTAGGCTCTAAAATCAATGACTCTCAAAAGGTCAAATCATCCTGATTCTAATGAACTTAGAAAAGAATGCAAAACAATAATGTATTTCTGATGTAGTAAGAAGAAATTGTTTCTTTATTGTGTTAAAAAATACCTATCATAGCTATGTATGTAAAAGATTCCATATCATGTTTTCAGGTTTTTTGTTTTTTTTAATTTTATTTATCTGACAGAGAGAAAGCAAGCACAAGAAGGTGGAGGGGCAGAGACAGAGAGAAGCAGACTCCCGGCTGAGCAGGAAGCCTGACTCAGGGCTCAATCCCAGGACCCTGAGATCCTGACCTCAGCCAAAAGCAGATGCTTCACCAACTGAGCCATCCAGGTGCCCCTTCAGATTTGTTTTAGCGAGAATTATTAAACATTCCATTATTTTAAATACTGACTAAATAAATAAATAAATACTGACAAAGAAAATGAGTAAAAACAGTATTTAAGTTCTGTATCAAATGCCAGCTATGAGTCATAGAAGGACAGAGAAATACAGGTGTAGATAAAGAAGAGGATAAGGGAACATATGGATGAAGAGCTAAGCCTTGGAAAGCACATCTGTATTGCTGAGAACCTTCCCAGATCCCTGCCTCCTTCTCACTCTCCTCCAAACTATGGCTGCTGTCACCCTGGCTTTCTGTTCAACATGAGTCTCAACAGTCAAAGACCCAGATACATGTCATAGGGATGTGCTTTCACTTGTCATACATTCCACTGATCTGGGAGTTGCCCAGATGACAGTATACTCTTTCAAGACATAGGACTTCTGATCTAAAGAGACACTTAACATTGTCCCTTAAAAACCACTTGAGGGGGCAGCCCGGGTGGCTCAGTGGTTTAGCGCTGCCTTCAGCCCAGGGTGTGATCCTGGAGACCCAGGATCGAGTCCCACATCAGGCTCCCTGCATGGAGCCCGCTTCTCCCTCTGCCTGTGTCTCTGCTCCTCTCTCTCTCTCCCTACCTCTCTCTCATTTTGTCTCTCATGAATAAATAAATAATAAAATATTTTTAAAAAATTTTTTTAAAAAACCACTTGGTGGTGGGGGGCTTGGGTGGCTTAGTTGTTTAAGTGTCCGACTTCATTTTGGAACAGGTCATGATCTCAAGGTTGTGGGATCAATTGAGCCCCACATCAGGCTCTGGGCTGGCTGTAGAGCCTGCTTGAAATTCTCTTGCTCCCTTCCCACCCCCTCTTAAAAAAACAAACAAACAAACAAACAAACAAACAAAAAAACCCTGGGGGCAGCACTGTTTACAAATCAAGATACAGAAGCAGCCCAAGCGTCCATCGACTAATGATGTGGTATAAATATTATTCAGCCATAAAAAAAATGGAAATCTTGCCATTTGTAATGACATGGATGGACATAGGGAGCATTACGCTAAGCAAGAAAAAGACAAATACCCTATGATTTCATTCATAGGTGGAATTTAAGAAACTAAACAAATGAACACAGGGTGGAAAACAGACAAACCAAGAAAAAGACTCTTAACTATAGAGAACAAACTGACAGTTACCAGACAGGAATGGGGTTGGGAGGATCAGTTTAGTTGGTGGTGGGGATTAGGTATGCACTTGATATGATCAGCACCAGATCATAATGGAGTTGATGAATTACTATATTGTATAGCTGAAACTACTATGACACTATATGTTAACTAACTGGAATTAAAATAAAGACAAAAAAAAAAAAAAAAACACTGGGGAAAAACATAGCAGAGAGAAAGGTGGATGCAACACTGGAGGGCACAGAGGAACATAAGTGATGGAACGTTCATTCCTTTCATACAAAGTATATGTTGGCAGCAGGACAAGGTTCACCTATTTAGCATCCTTTGTGTAACAGAAACAATTCTGAGCAGAACTCTACTTATTTCATTGAAAATATGTGAGGTCCCTATTGTAAGCAACTGAGAAAAACAATAGAAATGTCTGGGATCAGTCAAGCTGACATCACTAGGAATTGTGTGGGATGCAGGAGAATCAGAGATCCAATTGGAAGGGAGGTAAGGTCTGCCAACTAATAGTTCCACCCATGTAATATCTGGGCCAAGTTCCCTTTAAAAATAAGGAAAACATGCCCACCTTTCCACCTATCCAATCTTTTTTCTTTAAGATTTTATTTATTCATTCATGAAAGACACAGAGAGAGAGAGAGAGAGGCAGAGACACAGGCAGAGGGAGAAGCAGGCTCCATGCAGAGAGCCTGATGTGAAACTTGATTCCAGGACTCCAGGATCACTCCCTGGGCCGAAGGCAGGCGCTAAACCGCTGAGCCACCCAGGGATCCCCACCCCATCCAATCTTCATGGACTTTATAGGAGTTCTGTGAGAATGACTACAAAACTAACTTTGTTAACTAAAAGCAATAAACAAATTTAAAATACTAGTGATTTTTTTAAACAATTCTCTACATTAAAAATCCAAATACACAAAAAAAAATTAAAAAAAGAAAATCCAAATACACATTACCATTATATACCTAAAATTATAGTAGGCAAATATATACCATATATTTATATACCAAATAGTATATGTAGTACTAATACAATTGCAATATATGCTATATTAAATCTATAGCGTATCACAATACATTCCACAGTATAACAAATAGAGTATCTTCTAAGTTTTAGAATTATACCAAGTAATTGCACCTCTACTTCAATGAGGAAAAAGCCCCAAATGATCTGTAGTGTTCCATGACCTTTCTTATCCAGACACCACAGCATAGCAGGGTTCTTGCACAGTACACTCCACAGAGGGAAGCCAGGGCCTGGGTCTGTCCTGAGGCACATTTATTCCTCTATTAAGAAACTTAGTAATTATTTTGAGTCTTTAAGTATAGTTTAATGGCTTAGTGCACTCATTATTAAAAAGCATAGGCTAGGGGATCCCTGGGTGACGCAGCTGTTTGGCGCCTGCCTTTGGCCCAGGGCGCGATCCTGGAGACCCGGGAACGAATCCCACATCGGGCTCCCAGTGCATGGAGCCTGCTTCTCCCTCTGCCTATGTCTCTGCCGCCCCCCCCATCATAAATAAAAATTAAAAATAAATAAATAAATAAATAAAAATAAAAAACATAGGCTTACTGCTTCCCTTTAATATCATAATAATCTGGGATCATTCAGATTTTTTTTTAAAGATTGTATTTATTTATTCATGAAAGATACACAGAGAGAGAGGCAGAGACATGGACAAAGGGAGAAGCAGGCTTCATGCAGGGAGCCTGACATGAGACTTGATCCCGCGTCTCTAGGATCAGGCCCTGGGCTAAAGGCGGCGCTAAACCACTGAGCCACCCAGGCTGCCCGGATCATTCGGATTTAGCAGTCTAGCAATTTCTTATTTCACCAACTATTAACTGAATATCATGTTAACAATATCAGTTAACATGTTAACTGGTTATCCAACCCTTTTTATTTCCTTTAAATGAGATAAAAAAGTAAAAATAGAGTGGAATAAAAGATACTGGGAAATTCTAAATTTACTTCCTCTATATCACTGGACATCAAAAGAGCACTTTTTTTCCTTTCCTTGCTTCTCAAAATCTTTGAGAAATGCATAGCCCATGTTTCATCCTTTGTCAAACAAATGATCTGTAATGAATATAGAACATATCTTTTTATGAGGAACATATTATTTGTAACATTCATCTAAATAACGGAAAGGTTACATTTTAAATAAGTACACATTTATTTTACTACTGATAGAAGCAAAACTCATAATTTACAGGACATAAAGATCACAATACCTGGCAATAAAGGAACAAATTTATAAAAGAGTTCTATGGATTTGTGTCGACATTCTGTTTGGGGCCTTCCACAGTGGGCTAACAGCCACTGGACCATATCCAGTAAACACAATGATGCCGAAGGTGGAAATCCTCTAAAATGGAGATAATACACTATATTTAATACACACCCCAACATTTACATTTGGCTGACCCAAGAGTATAGAAACCATAAGCTCAATTTTGCCACAATAATACATGTAGAAACTTCAATTTATTTTTAATGTATTATCATTAGTATACCATTAAAATGTCACAGGTTAAATAGGTCCTAAATGTTGCTTATCTTCGTTTTTTTCTAATTGAGAAAAAATTAAAAAGCATTTCTTAAAACAACAGCACCAATATTTTTAGGTTTCCTTTTCAATGTACCTTAAAACAAAGGGAGATCTGAAATCTAAAGGAGTGCTTCTCAAATTATGGTTGCTGATCCAGCTGCAACAATATTATCTAAAAACTTGGCAGAAAATGCAAATCCTTAGCCCCGCTCTAGACCTCCTTAAAGATTCTGGGGATAGACTCAGCTGTGTTGCAACCTGTGTTACAACAAGACCTCCAGGTAATTCTGATGCATGCTTTGGGAACCAGTGATCTAGAGGTCAAAAGTTAAGAATAGGATCTGAAAGAATCAATTTTATAACAACAGAAAAAATATTAATATCCAATTTACGTGTGCCAATGTTTCTACAGAGTGGTAGCAGCCAGCAGACTCCCCAGACGCCCTGCACAGATCTGGAGGGGCTGATGCATGGCACATACCATCCTTTTGGAGAATGAGACCTTGCTAGAATGGGATTAAGAGCGAAGGCTGGATACCACTTGTTAAAAAGCCAGCCTTGGCTTCATTCTATAATTCTATGACTGTCAAAATGCTATTTCAATATTACAGTTTTTATATCTTAAATTTACTCCACAATAGTTCGTGCATTTTCTAGTCAAAAAATTCCACATCAGGGATCCCTGGGTGGCGCAGCGGTTTAGCTCCTGCCTTTGGCCCAGGGTGCGACCCTGGAGACCCGGGATCAAGTCCCACGTCAGGCTCCCGGTGCATGGAGCCTGCTTCTCCCTCTGCCTATGTCTCTGCCTCTCTCTCTCTGTGTGTGACTATCATAAATAAATAAAAATTAAAAAAAAAAAGAAAAAAAAATTCCACATCAAATTTGCATTCAAAATTACTGCAGGTAAAATAAATGTCCGTTACAAATTAATACAGTAATCCAAGCACTTTCAAATACAAAGCTTTTAAGCGTCCTAGAAATTATCTATTTCCACACATTTCTTGTTTAGAAAATTCTTTATATATCCACACATTTCTTCCAAATTCTCTTTTACTAGGAATTAGTTTTATGTTGGAAAAATAAAAAAAGAAGCAGTATCACCTACCGTGGCCTACGTCGTTTTTTTACTTTGTTTAAAGATACATGCTTCTTTTCAATGATATGCCTTAGGTGATCAATGGCATCACAACATTGTCGAATTGTACCTGTTCTCAAGCACAAAAATGTATTTCCAAAGGAGTTATATAGCTGATTATTGTGAATAAATTAGTATTATAGGTTTATTATAGGTTTTAACTAAAAAGATAATTTTACAACAGAGTCAACATCGTTTCAGCCTTCAGAATACATAATTTAAATAAATGATTTACACTGTCCCAAAACAAAAACAAAACCCACATTTAAAATCTCAGAATAGTATAGTGCACATGCACACACTCATAACAATACTGCACCTAATGAGAAACTGCTTCACCAGCCCCCAGTCAGCCAAAGCACAGCCTCACATACTGGATTTGAGATGGAAGGTATTACAAAATTCACCTACCAGGCCAGATCCTATCTACCTCCATTTAAGGTTATTATTTGAGGAGTATAAATTCCTTGACCTCCCCTTTTTCTTATGTAGGTTCAACCATAGATAGATTAATAATAAGTCACTGTAGGTTCTGAATCAAAGTAAATTAGTAAAGCCATCCACAGATGCCTCAGGTTATTTAGGAAAGGAGCCTTACACAATTTGAGTTCTATAACCAAGAAAACGTTTTCTTTCTATGCTTTGAAAATATGGCAGTGATTTTTAAGTGTTAAATTTCACTTGTTGAGAAAATTCACCTTTATGTCAAGATAAACTAAGCAATTTTAAGCTCTTTGATGGCAAGAGCTAAATTTTAAGTATTTTTACCCACAGTAGGCTATCACCATGAAGGATAGTAGAACACAACCTGTCTTTTTAAAAACACAAACAAAATAAAATCTGGATAAGTGAAAAAGAAGTTCTGCTATACACATCTATGTGACCTAGCTCAGTCACTTAAGTTCTCTGGGTAAGATATCTAAGACTTCCAGCCCAGAAATTCCGTGATGTTCATAACACAGAATTTATTTGTAAAATAAGTTTACAGAATAGAGAATTTTATATAATACAGAATTTAATTGTAAAGTCTACCATTTATTACTGTCTTAACTACTTTAAGTCTATTTCTGACTTATCATTTTATTATTTCTTAATTATAGTTGAAACAGCTTTATCACAATCTTGTAATGAGATCTATCTTCCACATTTCAAACTGTCATCAGTGAGACACTGGCCACATCTCAGTGATTATTACACCCAGGTTTTTTTACGTGGTGCAATCGAACATTCTCACATTTCATGTCATCACAGTACTGGCTGGCTTCATTGGAGCTGCACAATAAAATTGTCCCGCCTGCCCTGGGCAAATCTCTGGCCATCTAGGGGTCAAGCTCAGTGGCCACCAGGGAGATGTGGTGGGCCACACAGAAGGTGGGCATTGAAGATTCTTAACTGTTTTGGAGGCATCAGAGGGGCATATCTCCCTTTCATACTTATCACCCTAAATGGGAGACAGGAGAAAAGAAAATATCACCTTATGAGAGAATTACCTGAGGCTTAACCCCTGAGTGGTAAAGTTCTTGAAGATTTGTCAGGCAAACAGAACTGGTGTACAAACAAAACACTCAGATAAGACCTACCTAAGGGTTTCTCATCTGTGTGTGCTAAGGCCAGACTTTCCAGGTACGTAACCAATGCTTCAAACACAAACTGCTCTACCAGAGACTCTTCTTCCCTGTAAAACAAAGAATATTGAACTTCACCTAGGAAAACAAAAAAGCAGAAGTGACAAGGGAAAAGAGTAATGTTATCAAAGAGTACATTACTGAATTAAAGAGTACATACATGAATTAAATGTTTTTTAAAAAATGGCTCAAATGTTTTGAAACATAAAGCAACCTAAAATAATTCTCAAAGAAGAAAACTTCCTCAAGAGCAGAGCAAAAACTATATAAACCAAAAGAGGCAATATTCGCTTTTTCTCTGCAAACAAGTACCCTTCAGTCTATAGAACTGCTCACAGCAAATAACTTCAGAACCATTGTTTTGACCACACTTCCACACACCTCATTAAAATAGAAGAGAAAGTTTCATACCAAATCCACATTCTTTCAAAATAAAAAGAATTTCAAAATCTCTTACCCTATCCAAAAACAAGTCAATACCAGTAGTAAATGCTAAGCTTTTACAAGCACAACAGGCACATGTAAATAATTTGACCAACAATGTCTGTGGAGCAATTCTTATATAAACTCATGGGTGGGTGAAGGGCAGAGGGCAGATCTCTCCCTGGAAAATTTGCTCCTTAATAACACAGGACAGTAAATGATTAAATATAAAATGACAGGGCTAGGAACTGAGTCTCAGAGGAGTTCAGAGAAGAATACAAGTTGGAAGTTCTACTCATCTGATGAAGTGCTGGGTCACTGCACCACCCACTGAGGGAGTGTTCCTGGAACAAACAGAACTAGAGCAAGTGTGCAGGACCAGAGTACTTAGAACAAAAATCACAAACTGGTGTTTGGTTTGTCAGGAATATAGTCCTAGTTTTTTTTTTTTCTTTTTTTTTTTTAAGTTTGAATCCTAAGAGGGGCAGGGCCTGTCAGAATCACAAGCTCCCCATCTCCCCTGGTGTCACACACCCAGATCTGACACTGAAAATAAAGGACATTAACTGATAAATGTGTGGTATGGGCAAAGACATGGAGGCAAGATGAAAAACAGGAGACAGCAAGCAAACTGGCAAGGAAAAGAAAAGATTCATTTGGAACAGCAGTTTGTGTGTGTGTGTGTGTTCTGTTTAAAGATTTTATTTATTTATCTGACACAGGGAGAGAGCAAGTGAGTAAGCAAGCACAAGTAGGGGCCCTGAGATCATGACCTGAGCTGAAGGCAGACGCTTAACCAACTGAGCCACTCAAGTGCCTGGAAGAGCAGCTTGTGATGAGACTCCAAAAGCTGGGGGATCTTGAAAGGCCAGGTTGAGTATAACAGGTTTTAGCTTAGGTATCAACACCAGCTAAAGCAGCTAAGTAGAGAAATGACATGACAAAATGATGCCCTACAAATATGTTTCCCAAGAAAGGTGTGCAAACAGCTCATCAGCATGCAGAAAGGAAACAATAGGACTTGTATTTATATTATTCAACATGTAAGATTTCAAAGAATTTCTCTATTGTGTACCTTTTCTCAAAAAGCTATTTTGAATGTGATCCAACAAATCAAGAGTATCCAAAAAGGAAGGCAAGAGAGGAAAAGGAAACAAAAAAATCAAACAGGGAAGAAGTGCAGGGGACAATCCAAGAGGAGAGGCAAGGAGATCCAATACAACAGGTGAGCAGGGACCCAAGAAAGAGACTTGGTAACAGCTGTCTCCACCAAAACACCACAGTATGGATTTTTCAACCTGTACAGAAGATGGCCCAAATTCCTTTCTTAACCTGGGTGACCATGATCAGGTACTTAAAAGTTCTTCTCCTGTCCATGTTCAACTTGGATCAGCTGAGAGTGCTCATTTATCCCAGGAGAGAGTATTGCCTTGACATGTTCCTGACACATGGTGAGCCACATGGAGCTGAGAAGCAGAAATTAAAGGGCAGTCCACACGTTCAGATGATATTTCTCCCAGATATCACTTGTGATCTACTTCACAACATTCTGGAGAGCTCTGCTATAAAACTAACGTGAACCTTGTCATTCTAATTCCTTGGAATGGGCTCCTGTAATCTCTCATGGAAGCTGGAGCCAGTCTCCACTGAACAGAATATCCCAGGACACTTCACCAAACAGTGAAAACACTGATCTTCTAAATTGCAAAATGTATCATTTGGGGTACATACATACAAAATGAAACAAAAAAAAGAAACAAAAAAGACAAACAAGGGAATAAATAATATAAAGGAAGAATGAATGATTAGCTCAAAGAGGAAGGTCTGAAATACTGAAAATACTCTATTTCTTAACCTAGGTGGGGAGTATGCAAAAACTTATTATTATTCAACATACAGAGTTCTTTTTTTTTAACTGAGGTATAGCTGACATATAACGTTGTGTTAATTCCAGGAGTACAACAAAATGACTCTGTATTTGTATACATTACAATATGATCACTACAATAAGTCTAGTTAACATCTATCCCCATATATTTAAAAAATTCTTTTCCTCATGATGTGAAGATTTAAAATCTACTCTCCTAGCAACCTTTAAATATGTAATACAGTATTAACTATAGTCACCATATTCTACATTATAGGCACCCTTGAGAAATACTACAAGTTTGGCTCCAGGTAACCAAAATAAAGCAATTATCTCAACAAAGGCAGTGAAGTGAATTTTTTGGTTTCCCAGGGCATATAACAGTTATATTAACATCATACTGTATATTAAAAGCACAACAGTTTTATGTCTGAAAACATACCTTAATTAAAAATACTTTATATTGCTAAGAAATGCTAACCATCTTCTGAGCTTTCAGCGAGTTATAATCATTTTGCTGGTAGAGGGTCTTGCCTCAGTGTTGATGGCTGGTGTTGACTGATTCGGGTCGTTGGCTGCTCAAGGTTGGGTGGCTGTGACCATTTCTTCAAATAAGATACAGAGAAGTTTGCCACATAGATCCAACTCTTCCTTTCAGATCTAATTTCTCTGTAGCAGGTGATGCTATTTGGTAGCATTTCACTCACAGCAGAACCTCTTTCAAAACTGAAATCAATCTTGTCAAACTCTGCCACTATTTTATCAACTAAGTTTATACGGTATTCTAAAACTTCAATAATCTTCACAGCATCTTCCCCAGGAGTAAGATTCCATCTCAAGAAACCACCTTCATCCATAAGAAGCAACTCCTCATCCATTAAAGTTTTGTCATGAAACGACAGCAATTTGGTCACACTTGAAAGCTTCACTTCTAGTTCTAGTTCTCTTGCTCTTTCTACCACATCTGCAGTTACTCCCTCACTGAAGTCTTAAGCCCCTCAAAGTCATCCTTAAGGTTGGAATCAACTTCTCCCAAACTCCTGTGAATGTTGATATTTTGATCTCTTCCCATGAATCATGTATGTTCTTAATGGCATCTAGAATGGTGAATCCTTACCAGGTTTTCAATTTATAGCATTATGAAATTTTTTTTTTTAATTTTTTATTTATTTATGATAGTCACACACAGAGAGAGAGAGAGGCAGAGACACAGGCAGAGGGAGAAGCAGGCTCCATGCACTGGGAGCCTGACGTGGGATTCGATCCCGGGTCTCCAGGATCGTGCCCTGGGCCAAAGGCAGGCGCCAAACCGCTGCGCCACCCAGGGATCCCGCATTATGAAATTTCTTAAATAATAAGACTTGAAAGTCAAAATTACTCTTTGATTCATTTACTGCAGAATGGATAATTGTGTTAGCAGGCATAAAAACAAATAAACTCACGGTACTTGTCCATCAGAGCTCTTGGATGACCAGGTGCACTGTCACTGAGCAGTACTATTTTGAAAGGAATCTTTGTTTCTGAGCAGTAGTTCTTAACAGGGGGATTAAAATCTTCAGTAAACCACACTGTAAACAAATATGCTATCATCCAGGCTTTGTTGTTCCATTTGGAGAGTACAGGCAGAGGAAATTTACCATAATTCTGAAGGGCCCTAGGATTTTCAGAATGGTAAATCAGCACTGGCTCTAACTTAATCACCAGCTACATTGGCCCCTAACAGGAGAGCCAGCCTGTCCTTTGAAGCTTTGAAGCAGGCAATGACTTCTCCGCTCTATTTACGATGCTCTAGATGGCATCTTCTTCCAGCAAAGGCTGTTTAATTCACACTGAAAATCTGTTGTTTAGTGGAGGTACCTTCATAAACTATCCTAGCGAGATCTTCTAGATAACTTGCAATTTCTATATCAGCACTGCTTCATCTTGTACTTTAATGTTATGAAGACAGCTTCTTTCCTTAAACTTCACAGATCTTCTGAAAGCTTCAGATTTTTTCTTCTGCAGCTTCCTTTCCTCTCTCACTTCATAGAACTGAGGAGAGTTAAGGCCTTGCTCTGGATTAGGCATTGGCTTAAGGAAGTATTATGGCTAGTTTGATTTTCTATCCAGACCACCACAACTTTCTTCATATCAGCAATAAGTCTGTTTCACTTCCTTTTCATCCATATGTTTGCTGGAGGGTCCACTTTAATTTCCTTCAAGAACTTCTCCTTGGCATTCAGTATTTGTCTGTGTAAGAGGCCTAGTTTTTGGCCTGTCTTGGCTTTTCATAGGCCTTCTGCACCAAGCTTAATCATTTCTAGCTTTTGATGTAAACTGAGAGACATGCAATCTTCTTTTCACTTTATTAAAGACTATTGTCGGATTATTAACTGACCTAATTTCAATGTTGCTGTGTCTCAGGGAATAGGGGACCACAAGGAGAGGGAGAGAAGGGGGAACAGCCAGTTGGTTGCGCAGTCAGAACACACACACCATTTATCAATTATGTTCACTGTCTTATATGGGAGCAGTTCATGGCACCCCAAAACAATTACAATAGTTACATCAAAGACCACCATCCCAAATACAGGAATAATTAGAAAGTTTGAAATAATTTAAGAATTACCAACACATGACTTAGAGATACAAAGTAAGTGTTGGAAAAGTAGTGCTAATAGACCTACCCAAAGTTAGTTTGTATAAAATGTGGTATCTGTGAAGAGTAACAAAATGAGGTATGTCTGTATATCTCTATGACTTACTTATTTTAAAACTGGAAGTTTGTACCTTTTGACCTCTGTCACTTATTTTGCCTACCCTTCTTCCCAGCCTGTGACAACCACCAATCTATTCTCTGTATCTATGAGCTTTCTTTTTTTTTTTTTTAAGATTTCACAAATAAGTAGGACCATAAGGTATTTGTCTTTCTAACTTATTTCACTTAACATAATGACCTCAAATCTATCCATGTTTTCAGATGGCAAGATTTCATTCTTTTTTATGGCTGAATTACTCTGTTGTATATATATACCATATTTCTTCATTCATCCACTAATGGACATTTTCCATATCTTGGCTATTTTATTTTTTTAATGATTTATTTATTTATTCATGAGAGACACAGAGAAAAAGAGAGAGAAAGAAAGAGAGAGAGAGAGAGGCAGAGACACAGGCAGAGGGAGAAGCAGGCTCCAGGCAGGGAGCCCAACGTGGGACTCGATCCTGGGTCTCCAGGATCAGGGCCTGAGCTGAAGGTGATGCTAAACCGCTGAGCCACCCGGTCTGCCTTATCTTGGCTATTTTAAATAATGCTGCAATAATCATCAGGGTTCATATATCTTTTTGAATTAGTGTTTCACTTCCTTTGGACAAATATCCAAAATTTGGAATTGTTGGATCATATGGTACTTCTATTTTTTATTAAGGAATCTCCATATTGTTTTCCATAGTGGCTATGCCAATTTACATTCCTACCAGCAGTGCACAAGGGTTCCCTTTTTCTACATCCTTGCCAAAATTTGTTATTTCTTGCCTCTTTCATAGTAGCCATTCTAACAGGCATGAGGTGGTATCTCATTGTGGTTTGATTCGCATTTCCCTGATGACTTGTGAAACTGATCACCTTTTGTCACCTTTTCATTTTATTGGATTCCTGTGCCCTGCAGAAACTTTTAGTTGATATAGTCCCACATGTCTACTTTCACGTTTTTTTCTTGGCTTTTGGAATCAGAACCAAAACATCATTGCCAAAACTGATGTCCAACAGGTTACCACCTATTCTTCCAGGAATTTTATGGTTTCAGGTCTTACATTCAAGTCCTTAATCCAATTTGAGTTAATTTTTGTGTATGGTGTAAGATATGTCTAGTTTCATTCTTTTGTATGTGGCTGTCCAGTTTTCCCCACATCAATCTACTAAAGAGACTGTCCTTTTCCCACTGTTTATTCTTGGCTCTTCAGTCAAAAATTAATCGACCATGTTTGTGTGGGTTTATTTCTAAGCTCTCTATTCAGTTCCATTGACCTGTTTTATGCCAATATCATACTATTTTAATTATTATAGCTTTTGTAGTATAGTTCGAAATTGGGGAGCATGATGCCTCCAACTTTGCTCTTCATTCTCAAGATTACTTTGGCTCCTCAATGTACTTTGTAGTTCGACAAAAATTGTAGGATTGTTTGGTTTCTGTGAAAAATGTCATACTAGAATTTTATAAGGATTCCACCGAATATGTTGAATATTGGGGAGAGTATTGCCATTTTAACAATATAAATACTTTCAATCCATGAGCATGGTATATCTTTCTAACTGATCTGTGGCTTCTTCAGTTGTTTTTACCAATGTCTTATGGTTTTCATTGTATAGGTCTTTCACCTTCTTGGTTAAATTTATTCCTATTTTATTCTTTTTGATGTAATTATAAATAGAAATGTTTTCTTAATTTCATGTCCTGATAAGTGGTTATTAAAGTACAGAAATGCAATAGATTTGTGTATATTGCTTTTGTGTCCTGAAACTGAATTTATTAGTTCTAATAGTTTTTTGGTGAAGTCTTCAGGGTTTTCTATATATAATAATATGTCATCTAAAAATAGTGACAGGGATCCCTGGGTGGCGCAGCGGTTTGGCGCCTGCCTTTGGCCCAGGGCGTGATCCTGGAGACCCAGGATCGAATCCCACGTCGGGCTCCCGGTGCATGGAGCCTGCTTCTCCCTCTGCCTGTGTCTCTGCCTCTCTCTCTCTCTGTGTGACTATCATAAATAAATAAAAATTAAAAAAAAGAAAAAAGAAAGCTTTTAAAAAATAAAAAATAAAAAAAATAAAAAAAAATAGTGACAGATTCATACACATGTTTTAAACACTCTTTTGTACATATGTTTCACAGTTTAAAAAGCTAAAAAAAAATTACACAGTGGCTTCAAACTCTAGTCAATTTTCATATAAATGTGCATCTGCACATACACAATTTCCTATCCCTCCAACTATCCATCCCTGTCTGTCTGTCTCTCTCTCTCTCAGTCATTTATCTTATTTTTACAATTGCTCTCCTCACTGCTATCATAACTCCCATTTCCTGAGAGAAACTGTCCGGACCAATCAAAGTCAGGTTCCTCATTATCTGATTACTTGGTAATCATCTACCACTACATAAAAGAACTGATTTCAGCAACAAGTTTTACAATTATCTATGTGATTTTTATCTCGTTTTATAGAGGCAATCCTCCTGAATGGCTGTATCTTTACATCACCAGCATCTGGCACAGTGTCTGGCACATAATATTCTTAATAGGTAACAATAAATGAATGGACAAACATGACTACAACCTTAGGTCAGGGACTGATGATAGCCCCTTCACTGGTGTCCTAGCCCTGTTCTTATCTCACTCAGATCTACTCTCCATATAGCTATAGGCAGGTGGATTTCAGGAGGAAATTTAAACATGCAGCTCCTTCTCCTAATACTCCAAGGGCTTGTTGTCACTAGAAGTAACCTGTTTCTTAACTCTACAGACACAGGCACCTACGCAGGCTCACTATGCTCCCTTCTAAACTTCCAACTCCATAGTCAAGGAAAATAAAATGTCTTTATCTCCTTATATAACACTCTATTTTTTATCTCTACTGCATCCCTTTGATCTGAAATGCTGTGGCTGATTTATTTATCCTTTAAGTTTTCTCTAAAAAAATGCTACAGGAAGATTTCTTTAACTTACTCAAGCAAGGTTAGATTCTCCTCTTCTATGCTCCAAAAGATCCTGAATTAGGTCTTCCATTGCATTTACAAGACTGCTGTGGTATTATGTTTGTATGCATCTCAGTAATTTGAGCTTCCTGAATGCCAACTGCATTTTAATTCATTTTTTAATCCCCAGAAAAGAACACAGCATCTGACATATAATAATCTACTAAATGCCAGCTATATGAATACATGGATACATAAATAGCAGTCACTTTTCAAAATCATTACTAAAAATTTAAAGAACTTCTTTATACTCTTCCCTGTCAGATGGCTTACTTACCTGAATTCTCTGTAGATATTATTAAAGGCAAGTGATGCACCTAGCCTCTTGAAAGCATTGGGGTGAAGTGCAAAGCTGTACAGTCGCTTGAAAAGTGATTTAGTGTTCACTGGACTTTTTTCTTGCTGCTGCGGTGTTGTCTGCTTAATGGACCATTTGAGGAATTCGCGAATACACCGACCACAAAAATCTCTTAAAGTACTGTCAACAGGATCTACAATTCCATCCTAAAACCAAACATAAGATGACAACTGAATACCTGGTCTGCTCTGAGTATAACTATAGCATGTTATGAAAATTAATTTAGAACACTATTCAAGAAAACAATAAAGACTAGTAAAACCAATCTGATTAATCAGAATCTATGCTAATAATGGCCTTTTGACATTTTCTTTTAAACAAAGAAACTGAAAAATCCATTAAAAAAAAGAATAAAAAAAGAATATTTTAATTATGCAGCAACAAAAAGGTCTCTCCTTTTCCTAAAGAAACCCAATGGCTACATCCTTAAAGTTTTTGTTGTTGATTTTACCTCATAACAATATCTGAGATGCTTTACTGAGGTTAAAGGAAATAAGATCCTTCTAGGTTCCAAGAGAACTGTAATGCTACATAAATAAAAATAATATAGAGATGTGGTTCTAAAAATGTAACTTTCCATAAGAGCAACCTCTATATAAGGCACAGTCTTTAAATATCTTTAAAAAGCACACAAACAAGGAAGTTTGAATGTTTTTGTCTCCCTCTAGACATAATCCCCTCTTAGATCTGTATAGGAAAGGTTTAACTTAAAAAACTATACTGGGGACGCCTGGATGGCTCAGCGGTTGTGATCCTGGAGTTCAGGGATAGAGTCCCACATCAGGCTCCCTAAGGGGAGCCTACTTCTCCCTCTGCCTATGTCTCTGCCTCTCTCTCTTGTCTCTCATGAATAAATAAATAAAATCTTAAAAAAAAAAAAAAAAACTATACTGAACACTGAAATAAGCAAGTTCTTCTACCTAACGTCCCCAGTTATTTGCTATATGCAAAATCTTTTATTACAGTGCTAATTATAATTCAAGAAGCAATTAACTGCGGAAATGTGAAGAGGTGATATTTATTGTTTCTCAGAGGAGTGGGTAAATAATGCATGTGCTAACATTAGGGAATTAACAATTCTTACTGGGAAACCTGTAGACATGCTTTCACTCAAGCACTGTACCAACTTCCCATTTCCTCCTTTACCTTTCTTTTCCTCAACTATCTCACTTTACATTATCATGATCTTAACTGATTTCTTTCTGAAATCCTTACTAAGCCCCCTTCAACAATCAAGACTAGAAGAGAAACAGCTAAGACAGAAACTTCAGAATAGGAACATTAGAATAAATCCATCTGAATGCAAATAAGCCACAAGTTAAATTTAATTAAACATATTTATTATAGGCAGGACTCACTGGTAGACACTGCAGGGAATTAAACCACAAATATCACTGTCACCACCCTAATTTGAAATGTTCAGTGACTCCCATGCCTACAACAAGGCATCCAATTAGGGTAACTCTGAGAGTGAAAAGAACACTATTACAATTACACACACAACCAGTGTAATCAAGACCATCTGGAGCAAACTGGAGCATGTGGTTCCCCTAGATGCAATGTTCTGATGCTCTGCGTGTCTTCCCAGCCCACCTTGCAATATGCTCCCATGCAAATGAAACACAACACACTGCGATCCCCACAAACAAACTGCAATCCCCACAAACACACCAACCACCTACTGCCCTTTATTTCCTCTGTCCAGATGCCCAGTCTCAAATTCTCTATTTCTCTGGCTCCTCTCAAATTTAACAGAAAGTGACACACACATTCAAATTGGAATCAGTTTGCAAGAATATGGACTTAAAAGACGTCTGTTTGGACAAACTTGCTATGCATTTAACTGGGGCTTCTGATTCTAAAAGTCAATATATGACAAAACCAAATTATAGGATGAAATAATAGGTAAAATCGAGTAAGATGACATTTAAAGGAACCAAATATAAACTCATTTGCAAAAACTCACACAATTATAATAAAATCAAGCTAACCTCCCTGCTTCTGCCCTCAATGAACCAGTGATCAAATCTTAATGAATCTACTCTATGGCCTCAGGACAGTTCTACAGAAATAGCTACTAGGGTTTGTTTTTTGTTTTTTTTTTTAAGATTTTATTTATTTATTAATGAAAGACAGAGAGAGACAGGCAGAGACCAGGCAGATGGAAAAGAAGGCTCCCCCCTAGGGAACCCAATGCTGGACTCAATTCTAGAATCCCGGAATCATGACCTGAGTCGAAGGCAGATATTCAACCACTGAGCCACCTAGGTGCCCCTTTCTAGGTAGGGCTCTTTAATTGTGAATCTGAATACAGGAAAAAACTGGATAAGCTCAAAAAATCCCTTTTAGTCTTAATTATTATACTACAGATTTTTTTTAAAGAGCATATTGCAACTCTGATTAAAAAATAAGCACACTATTTTTCATTCCTTCTACTCTACACACACATAGCCTTCACGTATATGAAGTCTAATTTATATATAAATTAAATATATATTTAATTTATAACCATTCTCCCAAAAAAAGAGGACAAAACAACAACACAATGTGCAAGGGCACCGTGGCTCAGTCGGTTGAGCATCCCACTCTTGGTTTCAGCAAAGGTCATGATCTCATGGGTCTTAGGATTCAAGCCCCAGAGTGGGCTTTGCACTCAGCAGGGAGTCTGTTTGAGGATTCTCTCCTTTTGCCCCTCCCCACACCCATGTTTTCTTTCTCTCTCTCAAATAAATAAAATTTTAAAAGAATGTGCACACTGTCTGCAGATATTTAAAAGTAACACTTCAGGAAATGACTATGGTATCCTATCTATTAAAATGCCATTTCGGGCAGCCCAGGTGGCTCAGCGGTTTACCACCAACTTCAGCCCAGGGCCTGATCCTGGAGACCCGGGATCAAGTCCCACGTCGGGTTCCCTGCATGGAGCCTGCTTCTCCCTCTGCCTGTGTCTCTGCCTCTCTCTCTGTCTCTCAGGAATAAATAAATAAAATCTTTAAAAAAAAAATGCCATTTCACCAATTCTCTAAAACAAAAGGAAAAAAAAAAAAACAATAGTATCCAGGTAGATGCTACATTTTGATATCTTGATAGGTAATTTTTCTTAACGTTCTAAACGTAGATCAAATATAACTAGTTGATGTAAATTACAAGAAAAGAATCAACCATTACTCACCAGTATCGTTTCCAGTAAGGCGACAGTATCCTGACTTTCAAATTTCTTATTGTTAGTGAACCAGTGAATCAGCTGCATTACTAAGGGCTCATATAGTTGCCTTGTCACCTGAAGAACAACAATTACAATTCTTTTCTTAGCATTAAAGTAATTTTATATTGGAAAGAGTGCTGTTTAAATGACAGGAAAAGTTAAGTAATAATACCACAATGGTTTTATTAGTTTCCTTCTTTAGTTAAAATTGAATGATAAACATGTTCTTCCTAGCTCTTCTCTTTTTCCTAAGAATCCAGCAGAGAAAAATATGCATTCTAAAACTTTTTTTTTTAATTTGTATTTATTTATGATAGTCACACAGAGAGAGAGAGAGAGGCAGAGACATAGGCAGAAGGAGAAGCAGGCTCCATGCACCGGGAGCCCGACGTGGGACTTGATCCCGGGTCTCCAGGATCGCGCCCTGGGCCAAAGGCAGGCGCTAAACTGCTGCGCCACCCAGGGATCCCGCATTCTAAAACTTATTGTTCTTCCAATATGAAGGCAGATAATGTTGGCTTTTAAAAAAAATTTTATTTTCATTAATTTGATCCTAAATACATGCAAAGTATTCTGGATCAGAGACATTATCATTATTCAACTAAAAAGCAAATAGTGACCAGAGTGCCTGGGTGGCTCAGTCATTTAAGTATCTATCTGACTCTTGATTTCACCTCAGGTCATGATCTCAGTGTCATGAGATTAAGCCCCAAGTTAAGCTCCATGCTGGGCATGGAACCTCCTTAAGATTCTCTCCCCCCCTCTTCCCCTTCCAACCCCGTTCTGTCTCTCCTTCTCTTTCTATTACAAAAAAAAAAAAAAAGGCAAATAATGACCATGTGGTTCCCTACACCCTGATTTACACCCTGTGGTGTGACCAAATAAAAACCAGATCAACACCCTACACATATAAACTTTAAAAGCCCAATCACAGAAGAGATACAGGACAAAGAATCACCTCTCTCGTCCTGCCAAAAAGAAGGTGGGATATCTTTACTATTTGGAGATGGGATGGAAAAGATCCTGGGTTCTCATTCCAACTCTCTAGAATGTAAATAAAATTTCTCTAGGAGCAGAGCCTTGTGGGTCTCTGGCTTTTACAATCCCAGGTGTCTGCCAGGCCTGGACTCTTCTCTGAAAGGAAATACCCAGGATACAGTACTCCTCTTCCTGGAATCTTGGGAGCTTAACCTAGTGGGCTAGTCTGGTGTGACTATTTGGGGGAGATTAAAATAAGTCTTTTTATCCTTTTGGATAACAGCAATTACCTAGACATATGGTTACAGATCTAATCCTCCTTATATATTAAAACCAAAACATATGTAGCAGAAGTGAAGGCAAACATTCCCTATCTTTGTATCTTAAACATTTCTGTGTCTCACGATGCTAAGGCTCCAATGGCAATACAAAGAAATCCAGGGGAATTTTATCTCCCCACTGACCATGAGTTCAAGAATGAAGCATTCTGGTATGTATACCGTGTCAAAAAACATGTAAAATGTCTGAGGACTTCGACTAAAAGACACAGTCCTCCTGCACTTGGATAATTCACCACAAAAGAATACCTTTCTAACCTTGGGATTGATCAAAGTAAAAGTTCTTACCTTTCAGTGTGGAAGTTTAACCTGTCTTAAAGCATCATTTTTCTAAAGAATTATACTCTCTAACCCATAGTATGTAAATTATATGCATATAATATACATGCATACACACGTAAATATATACATATACACGCCTTATAGAAATTTTAGAAAATGTAGAAAACTGTCCATCTATAATCCTATATTACAAAGGTAACCCCTGTGACCATTGGAACTCATTGTAACTTTCAAAATATTTTATTTAAAATCCATATATGCATGTGTAAAAATATACATTTTTGCAACCAATTTTCCTTCCAATTTGGAATATTTCACATAAATACATAATCTATATCAATATTTTACTTGCTGCCTGGTATCTCATATATAGATACCGTGATCCAGTTGCCCAAATCCTATTGTTAGAATGCAGGTATTTCTGTTAGGAAGAAATCACTGAAAAGTTACATGCACTGTTCTGAGCACAACTCTAGTAAGAAAGTGCTAGACTAGGGCTGCAGGTCACCCAGCCTTTTGCTCTGCCCACAAAGAGCCTGTGCCCACCCACATTCTTAAAAGCCACATCTCCCAAAGTCCTTTACCCACATGTTCGACATTAAGCACTTGCAATTTTTAAAATATTTGACAATAGATGTAAATTTGAATTTCCTTGTTTACTAAAAAGATGAAAATATTTAAAAATATCTTTCAGTGGCCATATGTATCTCTTCATTTATAAGCTGCCTATTTTTGTTCTTTATCTATTTGCCCATTTAAAACTCTTTTATCTTCAGAAGAATTTGTAAAAAAATTTCCCTACATTATATATATATATATATATATATATATATATATATATATATATATATATAAGTTGTGGGTTTTGTGCCATTCAGCATTTTTAAACATTTATAGAGTCAAAACTATCAGGACATTAACATTTTTCTTTTATATACCTATATTCCATATTTTGTAGGAAAATCTCCCTTTCTATACAAACTGTAGGGAAAGACATGGAAGGATGCTTTTTTTTTTTTTTTTTTAATTTTTATTTATTTATGATAGTCACACAGAGAGAGAGAGAGAGAGAGGCAGAGACACAGGCAGAGGGAGAAGCAGGCTCCATGCACCAGGAGCCTGATGTGGGATTCGATACCGGGTCTCCAGGATCGCGCCCTGGGCCAAAGGCAGGCGCCAAACCGCTGCACCACCCAGGGATCCCGGAAGGATGCTTATAACATAATGATAACAAAATTCATCCAAGTAGCAGAAATTATATTTTGTACATAAAAGAGTTTTTTAATGCAATGATCCTTTTTATAAATAAAACATATACACGTTTGTAAAAACACGTTTTTACAAAGATCTGGGCATATATGCACCAAAATTTCAGCAGAGGAGAAAGCGGCTTTTTCAGAGGAATAAGAATGGGGAAGGGGTGATGAGATGGAGATTCATTTTTAGCTTCATGTATTTCTATATTAAATAACATATTTTACCAATGAAAAAGACCATCCCAATCCAAAGATATACAGACATGCTATAACATTACATTTTTCTGTAATATATTTATAGTTTGTTTTTCCTTCTCTTAATTGGAAATTAATTTTTCATGTTAGTCAACTGGCCTAATATGATTAAATGATCCATTTCTTTTTCTTTTAATTTTATTTATTCATTCATGAGATACAGAGAGAGAGAGGCAGAGACACAGGCAGAGGGAGAAACAGGCTCCATACAGGGAGCCCGATGTGGGACTCGATCCTGGGACTCCAGGATCACGCCCTGGGGCCAAAGGTAGGCGCTAAACCACTGAGCCACCCAGGGATCCCCTAAATGATCCATTTCTAACTTAAAAAGCCTCTTCTACCATATATACAATCTTTACGTATGCACATAGGTCCACTTGGCAGCTAAGAGATTCTCCTCCCACTGATCTATCCATGCCAAGTTCAATCCTACTATAATTTACATTTTAACATTTGCTAAGGCAAAAGGCAACCTTTTGCTAAAAGCAAAGGTTAGTGTTCTATACATTCAAATTTTTTCTTGGGCAGCCCAGATGACTCAGCGGTTTGGTGCTGCCTTCAGCCCAGGGTGTGATCCTGGAGACCCAGGATTGAGTCCCACATTGGGCTCCCTGTATGGAGCCTGTTTCTCCCTCTGCCTGTGTTTCTGCCTCAATCTCTCTGTGTCTCTCATAAATAAATAAATAAAATTTAAAAATTAAAAAAAATTTTTTTTCTCGGTTAGGTTCAAGCAATTATTCTTTCAGATTACTTTTTGGGTTAAAATGAAATTAACTCTGGGCTTTCTGCTGTAATGATACCAAACTTACTGACTGATTTGGGAAGAACTGGCATTTTTTTCAATAATGACTCTTCTATCTCAAGTACAGAGCACGCTCATTTTGTATTCATAAAATATACATCTGCCTGGTGTATTGACATTTATTTATAGACATTTTGTATATATATTTCATACTGCTATGAGTGAGATGCTGTAGACATATCTTCCAAGTGGCCAGTACTAATATTTAAGACATAGGAGAATACTGGGGTGCCTGACCGGCTCAGTTAGTGGAGCATCTGGCTCTTGATTTAGGCTCAGGTCATGATCTCAGGGTTGTATATATACATATACATATATGAGAATACTGATATATATATGTGTTTTGTTTTGTAATCCATCAGCTTCCTCCTTTAATTCTTCGAGTTTATCAGCTGATATTCTTGGGCTTTCCAGGTTTAATAAAAAAATT
The DNA here is from genome assembly GCF_053574225.1 of Canis aureus. NCBI lineage: Eukaryota > Metazoa > Chordata > Mammalia > Carnivora > Canidae > Canis > Canis aureus. The sequence continues at coordinate 41,715,054 of NC_135638.1, read as the reverse complement.
ATATTCAAAATAAAAATTCTTCCTTTCTACTGTCTGACATGTCCACAGGGAATTCACAGCCTGGTGAGAGGCCCAAATACTAACCACTGCACGTAACTAAGTAAATGCACATGAAGTAATACTGAGCAACCACCCACACTGCAGGCACTGTTCTGGTAGGTGCTGGAGGTGCCCCTTAACAGGCCAACTCACTTCTAACTTTGGGCTTCTGTCCTGACTTAAGCACAAGGAAGGCAGCATTAGTGTTTCATGCCTGGGGATGATTTGGCTCTAGCATTCAAGAAGACATTCTTGATTGTATTAAAGATAAGATCAAACTATTCCTAGTTTAGCAGGACAAATACCATTTAGGCTTCTATGGAAACAATCACTGCTTCTGATCTGATTCCATGGTAAATTTCCAGTTTTAAACAAAGATCCTACTGAATCACGGCACATCTTAATACATTGCTGGATTATACTCCTTTATACATAGTGAAGAATTTTCCATCTATATTTACAAATCAGTCTTTCTTTTTAGTTTCCTCTCTTATGTGTGCACCCTAGTGTCAGAGATATACTAGCTTCCTCGAATGAACTGAGAATTCTACTTATTTTCTGCTTCATTGCAGCAATGGAGAATTTGCCACAAATTCATCAGGAAGAGGTCATTTATCAACAATTTCCAATCTTGTACATGGTTACTTATCTCTTCTTCACTACTTGAGACTCTAAGTCCCTACATGAGGGGAGACTGCCAATTGAGTTTTAGACACCTATACTATCAGTAACTTAACTAGATCAGTGATTCATTCCCAAATTGTGGCACATTAAAAAGTGTCAGGAGAGCATTTAAAAGTCCCAATCAGGGCAGCCCCGGTGGCTCAGTGGTTTAGCGCCGCCTTCGGCCCCGGATGTGATCCTGGACACCTGGGATCGAGTCCCATGTCAGGCTCCCTGCATGGGGCCTGCTTCTCCCTCTGCCTCTCTCTTTCTCTGTGTCTGTCATGAATAAATAAATAAAACCTTTAAAAAATAAAAATAAAATAAAAGTCCCAATCCTCAGATCAAACCCCTGAGAAATTAAATCAGTCAGAATGGGCAGGAGCCAACAGCAGTATTTATTTTAAGATCCTCAGAGTATTCCAAACTGCAGCAAACTTTGATGATCACTGACCTAGGCCCAATTTTTTTTTTAAGTTTTACAACTGTGTCAGATTCAAAATTATTCACTTACTTGATCTACATCACATGCAAGTCGAAGTAGCACAGGAAAAGTTCGCTTGTAGAGCTGGTACATGGGTGGGAATCCCTGACCACATTCAGGCATCTGAGTGGCTTTTCCCAACATAAACATAACCATACTGTGTAAAAGTTCACAAGCTGCAACCTAAATTAAACCAGGAGTTCAACACAGTTTAAGCTTCCAGGTTTACAAGGGAAGAATACTTTGAAATTTTCCTCAATTTAGCCCTTTAAAAAGAAAAATTTTTGCAGATAACCAGCACCCCAAATATAAAGTAACTGGAGGTAGTACTTGTGTAAAATTAACCCTCTGTATATCCAAGAGGTAAGAACTGAATCTTAAAAGATTTAAACAAAGTGGTACTAGCTATTTCATTGATGCCATGATGACAGGCCTTTGCTTCATTTGTTAACACATCTTCAACCTTCATTTTTAGTATATGTTTTTTTACAGCACTTTGGAAATTTCCAAATCAGTTTCATAAAAACCTGAGATTACCTGTTTCTGATCTCCCAGGTTAAAGAGATAATGGTGCACAGGCTGGAAATCACTTTTAAATGTCCTTTCTACTGTATTTTCTATTATGAACAGTTTTTTGGTATATTAATGTTTTACAAAGTTATTTCCCATTAAGATAACATTTACTTTTTATCAGTGACAACTACTTCTAATAACTGAATCATTATCTAACTATCATATTATGGAAAGTACAAAATTAATGATATTGGAATGGCTGAAATATGTTATCTATTTCCCACCAAATTCAGGTTTTAAAAAGCATAGATTCGGGGCAGCCCAGGTGGCTCAGCGGTTTAAGCGTCTGCCTTCGGCCCAGGGCGTGATCCTGATGTCCCGGGATCGAGTCCCATGTCGGGCTCCCTGAATGGAGCCTGCTTCTCCCTCTGCCTGTGTCTCTGCCTCTCTCTCTCTATCATGAATAAATAAATAAAATATTAAAAAAAAAAGCATAGATTCTAAGTGACATGTAATGAAAAATAATAGTACTTTAGTTTGTCTGTCACTAGCTGAAAGAGCTAATTCTGTGACCCGAGGCAAGAACACATCCAGATAAATGACAGGCTTCATTTCTATAAATGGTACAGCAAAACTGAGTCTTTTTTCTCTGTCCCATGCCACACATTTCTTCATCATTTCATCTGAGGATGTGGCTGTTGAAATAAATCAAGAAGAGCATGTTTTCATTCAAAATCTTTCTAATACCAATTGCTCTATGATTCATTTATGAAAGCAGAATTCTTTTTATAGTTTTAAATTAAGCATGTTGTTCATCTTTCCTTTTCTGTTTTGTTTTACTTTAGACATATAATTACAACATTACAAATCACTGACAAACTATTTCTAACTTCAGCTCAAAGTGAAATTATTTTTAAACAATTTGAACAGTCTAGAATATTTCATTTCTATTTTCAGTAAGAATTATTTTAGGTGTTATGTGGGAAAATGATAAATGAACAGTATTTTTATTAAAAATCTCCCCTTTGCAACACTTATTTTCCTAATATAGTTTCTAACTTCCTAAATTACCAAAAGTCACTAGTGTACTTAATATGAAATTTCAAAACTAAAAATACAGATGAATTTCTACTCATTTAAAATGTTGATTCTGATCACAAACACTTGAAAGATATCTAAATATTAAGAGTATCAGATTTTCAAAAAGATTAACTTTGAATTCCTGACACAATGTTTAATATTTTTTTTAAAAGTGTCAAGTTGGATTCTGTTTCAAAACGGAAAATGTACACCTGCACCCCGATGTTTCTAGCAGCAATGTCCACAATAGCCAAACTGTGGAAGGAGCCTCGGTGTCCTTCGAAAGATGAATGGATAAAGAAGCTGTGGTCTATGTATACAATGGAATATTACTCAGCCATTAGAAACGACAAATACCCACCATTTGCTTCGACGTGGATGTAACTGGAGGGTATTGTGCTGAGTGAAGTAAGTCAATCGGAGAAGGACAAACATTATATGGTCTCATTCATTTGGGGAATATAAATAATAGTGAAAGGGAATAATGGGGAAAGGAGGAAAAATAAGTGGGAAATATCAGAAAGGGAGACAGAACATGGAAGACTCCTAACTCTGGGAAACGAACTAGGGGTGGTGGAAGGGGAGTTGGGCAGGGGGTGGGGGTGACGGGGTGACTGGGTGACGGGCACTGAGGTGGGCACTTGATGGGATGAGCACTGGGTGTTATTCTGTATGTTGGCAAATTGAACACCAATAAAAAATAAATTTATTATTAAAAAAAAAAAAACGGAAAATGTGCTTAACAAATCAGGCTAGAATATTTTCCCAACTAGTAGTAAATTATCCAGATTGCATGGGTATAGTCAAAGCATTTCATTAGGCAAAATACTATTCTTTGTAACCTTACTTGAAAATATATAAATCACATACAAGAGCAAATACCAGAATATATTACGATCTTTATACACTCAAATTAAAGTACAAATACATCTACAGAGGTAAATTTATTTTAAAGGAATCTTTACCTGTTAGGAGATTTTTGTTTATTTGTCCTCCTAGAAAGCCAAGCATTTGTACTACTCTAATCCTTATTTCTTCTAAAGACAGTGCTTCATTCTGGAAATTTGAACAATGATATATATGTGATGATAAGAGGGTTAAAAATTAAGAGAATTATGAGAGGAAAAAACAAACTGTTTTATGACCCTCTCTGTTATTAATGTCTCTCAATAGTTCATTATATCTTACACAATACTGCTGTTAATATTATTGCAAATTCATGAAAAGAAGTCACATCTCCTATAATTTTGTAATCAGATATCCAAGTTTCAAAGTATTGGCAGGACCACTCACCCTTAAAAAATACTGAGGTTCCCCAAAGAACTTTTGTTTAAAGTCGGCCATGTTTATTAATATTTATCATACTAGAGGTTAAAACCTTGGCATGATTGGGTATTATTGTATTTTAAAATACAAAACCCATTACATGTTAACAAATAACATAGTTTAAGGAAAAGTATGTTTTCCAAAAAGAATTAAAAACCTCAGGAAACTGACACTTTCACATTTGTATAAATCTCTTTACTGTCTGGATCATTAAAAAACAACTAGGCTGATATGCTGTTTGGGCCATACTTGGAAGAGAGAGCAGCATTTTAATAGTCTTTTTAGATAACCATGGTTATTCTTTGATACTACTCTAAAACTGAACAAATATTAATTTCTTAAATATTAGTCACAATGTGGAATCTGAAACCTTACCAATGAATTTTACATAATCTGCTATATTAAAATCACTGGCCTATCTTGCACTTTGAGTGGATTTTTCTATCCATACATGATTTGGTAACATAATGTACTGGTCATCTGAAAATATTGGTTTACTGGGTTATGCAGATCTTCCAAATGTTCCCACATTTCATTATATATGCAAAAAAAATCACATTCATTAATATCACCAATCTCTTCAGAAAAATCTTTAAGTATTAAGAAGCTGTCAAGCTCATGATGATGGTTTCAAGTTTTCTAAAATTTAATTTGTGTTTATAAAACTTGAATTTTGCCATTGGCAACAAATACTCTCAAATGTTTTCTTTGAAGTGACAGGCTCACTCTATTTTAGATAAAATCTCTGCCTAATCCTAAATAGCCACAGTTTGTCTTGTCAGTTGTTCTTTAAAGTAAAAATAGTATTCATGAAAAGAGTGGCTACATGAGCTCACAGCTCAAAGCATCACAAAAGTGTTTTTCCTGAAGACAACTGTCACATTGCACTATGCAGCAGACTGCTTTATGTATACTTCCTGTTTCATCGCACAGAACATTAAAAAGACAAGTTCAAGGATCAAGATTTAATAAAGTGCTAAGGAACCAACAGTGGTACCGATCATTACACCATAGTGCAAATGTAAATGAGTAAAAATTAAAAATAGTTTTGGCCTCATACTCTGGAATCCACAGGGTTCTTTACTTCAAGAACCACTCTTTTAGAGAATAAGGGATTGTGTATCTGTAAAGAAATTTTATTTGCAAAACTCGATATACTCAAGTAATTTTATCTTGCTTTATTTATATGTAATAACATAATTTAAATATATTTGAGAGCCATTTCCAGTTCTATGCAGTCTTTCAATCAAAAGCTGTCAAAGATCACGAGGTGGAAAGAATTTACCCTAAACTTGCATTATCAGTTCTAGAAATTAAAAGGTTTTCAAATTTTAGTTTTTACTTAATACCTGAAAAATACATATTTTCTCTATACTGTTTTCTCTTTATTTTTTCCAATAATATGCCACATCTCAAAAACCTCAAAAAATCGTCACCAAAAAAACACAAAAACTGGCATGAATGAAACTTGACAAAATGATGTATTTTAAATTTTATATGTAAAAGAATCAATCTTACATATCCATATCAAAATTCTGATTGCTTATTAAATATGAAACATACTTTTTACTATCCACTAAATACATCTGAGAAGCAAACAAGAAAATAAGATCAAGACGACAGACCAAATAGTTAATATTTCTTACATTTTTATAGCTAAAAATATATTGAAATTATTTCTGTGTTATAACATATATGAATAACATTTTAAACTAAGATACCTACTTTTCATAAGCATTAGAATCTTATCTCTGCATTGTTTAAGGTAAAGAAAATACAAGGGTTTTCTTACTGATGAAATGTTCTTTGTCTTTTTCAGATGCTTTAACACAACTTGGTTAAATCCTTTCTGGGCAGCCTGAGAAAGTGCTGACACTTCCCAATTATTCTTGGTCTCATCTATCAACAGTAAACAAAAATCAATTTTAAATAGCATTCACTCATATTTTTGATACATACTTGGAAGAACACACAATATTGCTAAAAAGAGGCATTAAAATCCTAATTTTAATTATGGTTAGAATATTAAGTTTCTACAAAAAAAAGAAATTATAGTGGTTGCCCTGGTTTTAAATATCATTGTCTACTAAAAGAAACATGGTTCCTTGGAGAAGTGACTAACTTCAGAGATTGGGCAGACCTGTATTTCTAAGAGGAGCCTGAATCACCATGTAGTTCCAGAAGTAAGGAGCTGCTTGAAGAAAAGCAGCCAGCCCCCGTTCTTTACATGAAAGCTAAATCTGGAACAATCTGAGCTTCAAAATTAATAATAATAAAAGATTAGAGCCATTGGAAAAATTAGAATCCATAAGTCCCTACTAACAAAAATAGATCTGAAAAGAAAGTTACTTCTTACAGTAGAATGCCAAGTAGTATAAAGGAATGATGGAGTTAGAGAATCACTATTTTGCAACCATCATAGCATTAATCGATTCAGGAAGAATAATCAAAGGACACTAAAACTATTATGGTGAAAACTCAATGAAGAGCAAGAATACTTACAGCTGTAAAGTATCTCCTTGTAATTTTTTTTAAATGATCATAAACTTAGAGAAAATTTTAAAATATGGTACAAAACTTTTCTTTCCTGAACCACTTAAGAGTAAGTTACCAACATGATGCCCTACTACCCCTGAATACTTTAGTGTGTTTCCTGCAAGGACATTGTCCTATGTGACAGCCACACCAACTATCCAAATCCAGACACTCATCTTGAGACATGGCCCACAATTAATCTCAGCCCCATTCAGATTCCAGCAATCATCCTAATGTCTTTAGTTCAGAACCACATGTCCTATTTAGTTGTCCTGTTTTTTTTAGTATCCTTTAAACTGACACAGTTCTCTCGTCTTCCCTTGAATTTCATAATTGGAACACTTAAAAAGTTATATGCCAGGAATTTTGTATACTGTCCCTCTATTTGGATTTGTCTAATGTTTTCTCATGATTAGATTCAGGTTATAGAAGCCAACTGTAACATTTTACTAGTTCTTTTATTTCTATTGGTTAAATAAAATCTTTGACACATGTACACTTTATACGAGTCTGGAGTCACAATTTCGAAGCTATAAAGTTATTTTTCACTAGTTCTGGAGATGCCCAGTGGGCTGACAGAGCTAGGTCAGCTGCTTTGCTGGAAGATACCTCATGGATGGTTTAATCCCAGCACATCTTTTCTTGGCTCCAGGAATGAATACCAAACAAAACTTTACCTCTGCCATTTGCCTAGTTCTCCTTTCTACAATTTTGTTCTTTTGGTTTGCCCAATAAACTAGTCTCCATGGGTGGGAGGAATAACTAAGAATATACTTGTCATCTGGTGACCTCTTATGTACAGATGTTAGAGACCTACTCTCTGATGGGCCAGAGATGAAAAGAGGATCGGGGTTTTCTTTGCTTGTTTTTGTTTCATTCTTTGGGGTTTTCTTTGAACTCAAATTAGTTCAGAATTTCAGATACTGGAAAAAACAGCTCTCTTTTCCAATATCTGGATTGGTTAGTGTTTTGTCTTGCTTTTGTATCTCTTGAGCTATGACTCAGATCTCAGAACTGAAGCAATATGCTCTTTACCAGTTACTGTATCTATGTACCTGAACTGACAAAGACCTTTACTTCTCCCTCTGCGTATAATGTTCTCCTACATTTGGAGGGTATTAATAGATTAGATTAATAGATTAGATAATAGATTAGACTAGCTCTTCAAAGAGCTCTGTTGTGTTTTATACAGGTAAAATTAATGTTCTGCTACTTCTGTGAAAATGCTTTCAGCATTAACCATAACGCTTCAAATGTGCCATAATTTAAAAAGAAATCTTAGAAAAACTAAAACATCTGAGGAATTCACATTACATAATAAGGCACATTTTTGGTAAATGAGACAAGTTTAATAATTTTGGTTTAAACTCAAATTTTTTTTTTCTATCAGTGTTAAGTATAATACAAGTGTACATATTATTCTACTTGGATATACTTATCCAGGCTTACCAAGTCAGTATGCTAACATATTACTCAAATACTTTTTATTGCAGGAAAAGATACATAACATAAAATGTATTCTTTTAACCAATTAAGTGGTATTAATAACAGCCACACACACACACACAAAAAAAACAGCCACAATGTTGCCTAACCATCACCACCACCCACCTCCAGAACTTTTTCATCATCACAAACAGTCCTACCTTTTACTTTATGAAAAATGTCATAAATTTACATTCAACTAAACTAAATCATTGGGCAACCCCGGTGGCTCAGCGGTTTAGCACTGCCTTCAGCCCAGGGTGTGATCCTGGAGACCCAGGATTGAGTCTCGCTTCAGGCTCCCTGCATGGAGCCTGCTTCTCCCTCTGCCTGTGTCCCTGCCTCTCTCTCTGTCTCTCATGCATAAATAAATAAAATCTTTAAAATAAATAAACTAAATCATGATTTGGACAAACTTTTTATTTCTCCAGTATTATACTTTGTAGCACAAAACCTGTTAATTTCTAAGCTCTATAGGTAACCTGAAACCTCGGATTGAGCAAATTAATAGAATATCATTGCACACCCAGATAATTTCTCAGTAAAATAAAATCTGAAACAGATCGAATTTTTAAGTTCATTTGCTTTTGTTTTTATAGAATGTAACAAGGCACAACCTTGGGATCATGCTAAATAACGAATGTGTTGGATAAGGATACATGCGGCTGCAGACAATGGTGACATATGCTCACAAGCTCTGGGAGTCTGAGAAAGTTTGTGAGTGTGGAAGACAATTCTCAATTATCCATCCAAGTTTTCTTAATTAAAAAAAAAATGTTTGTAATGAGTTGTATGCAATGAGCTGTTGAAGCTACCATAGCAGCAATACTGCAGAAATACAATTCTGGGTGTGCTCTTGCTTTTCAAGGAAGAAAAGTAGTTTTCTCATAAACTCAGGCTTCTCAGTGTGGACAGCTTTTTACAGTTGGGACTTAGTAGAACCTGCACAGATCTTTGCTTATGTGGATTAGAACCAGCAATAATTACCATATTAAAAGTGAAAACTATTTAAGACCTACTGACTTGAAGATCATGCTAACATGCATAACATCGAAGATGTATTACTTAGTATTACTTTGAAAAAGTCTTGATTTCATTAAGTCCTTCAGGGAGAACAATTTAAGGTTGTGCTTATGTTCGTTTTTTTGTCCTTGCCTGAGGTGATAGAAGAAAATCTTGCTTAATGTCCAAGAATTTACTGCTTACGTTTACTTTTAGGCACTTTATGAATTCAGATCTTACACTTAGGTCTCTAATTCATTTTGAGATTATTTTTGTATATGGTCCAATTTCATTCTCTTACATATAGCTCTCTGGTTTTCCCAATACCATTTAAGAGACCATCCTTTCTCCATTGTGTATTCTTACCTTAGTGTAGGTTAAATGACCACATATATGTGGGTTTATTTCTGGGCTCTCCATTCTATTTCACTGATCTATGTGTGTGTGTTTGTGCCATACAATACTGTTCAATTACCAATGCTTTGTAGTACGATTTGAAATCTGGGAGTGTGATATCTCCAGCTTTGTCTTTCTTGCCCAAGATGGCTTTGGCTATTTGGGGTCTTTTGTGGTTCAAACAAATTTTGGGATTCTATTCTGTGAAAAATGCTATTCATATTTTGATAGAGACTGCACTGAATTTGTACAGACTTAAATAGTATAGCCATTTTAACAATATTAATTCTTCCAATACATGAGCAGGGTATATCTTTCCATTTGCCATCTTCAATTTCTTTCAACATCTTAGTTTTCAGAGTACAGGTTTTTTACCTCTTTGGTTAAATTTATTCAGATATTTTATTCTTTTTGATGCAATTGTAAATGGAATTTTCTTAATTCCTTACATTCTTTATTGGTGTACAGAAATGCAATAGATTTCTGCATATTAATTTCGTATCCTGCTATGGATGTGTTTTTTTTTTTTTAGTGGCATCTTTAGGGTTTTCTATTATCTGCAAATAGTTACAGTTATACATGTTTTATTTCTTCCTTACCAGTCTAGATGCCTTTTATTTTTTTATCTGATTACTATGTCTTAAGACTTCAGTACCATGCTGAATAAAAGTGGGGAGAGCTGACATCTGTCTTGTTGCTCTTAGAGGAAAAGCTTTCAGCTTTCTCCCAGAATATGTTAGCTATGAGCCTGTCATACATAGATTTATCATGTATGTTTGTTCCCTCTATACCCACTTTGAGATTTTTTTTTGTCATAAATGGATGAATTATGTCAGATGCTTTTTCTGCATCTATTAAGAGGAACATATTTTTATCCTTCATTTTATCAATGTGGTATATCACACTGATTTGTAAACGTTGAATTATCCTTGCATCCCTGGAATAAATCCTACTTGATCACTGTATATGAATCTTTTAGTGTATTGTTGAATTTAGTTTGCTAATATTTTAATGTAAATTTTTGCATCTATGTTCATTAGGGATGTTGACCTGTAATTTTCTTCTTTTGTAGTGTCTGATTGTGGTATTAAAGAAATGCTGGCCTTGGAGAATTAATCTGAAAGCATTTCTTTACTTTTTTAAATAGTTTGAGGATAGATACTAACTTTTCTTTAAATGTGTGGAAGAATTCACCTATGAAGCCATCTGGTCCTGGACTTTTGTTTGTTAAGGGTTTTTTGATTACTGATTCAATGTCATTACCAGTAATAGGTCTGTTCAGGTTTTCCAGTTCTTCCTAATTCAGTCTTGGATGACTGCATGTTACTAAAAAGTATCTATTTCTACTAGGTTGTCCAATTATTAGCATGTAATTATTTGTAGCAGTCTCTCAATAACCCCTTGTATTTTCATGGTATCAGTTGGGGCTTCTCTTTCATTTATGATTTTATTTGGTCTCTCTCCTTTTTCTAGGTGAGTCTAGCTAAAGGTTTATCCATTCCTTTCAATGAGTCGAAAGAACCAGCTCTTAGCTTCATTGATCTTTTCTATTGTTTTTTTGTCTCTATTTCTGTTCTGATCTTTATTTCCTTCCTTCTACTAAGTTTGTGTTTTGTCATTTTCTAGTTCCTTTAGGTGTAAGTTTAGATTGAGATTTTTCTTATTTCCTGAGGATGCCCTATACTGCTATATTTCTGTCTTAAAATTGCTTTTACTGTGTCCCAGAGACTTTGGAATGTTATGCTTCCATTTTCATTTGACTCAAAGTATTTTTTTAATTTTCTCTTTGCTTTCTACCTTGACTCATTAGTTGTTTAATCAGCATGTTGTTCAGCATCCACTTGTTTGTTTGTTCCAGTTCTTTTCCCTTCTGGTTGATTTCTAGTTTCATACTACTATGGTCAGAAAAGAGGGCTGATATAACTCCAGTCTTCTTATATTTACTGAGACTTGTTTTTGGCCTAACACATGATTTATCCTACAGAATGTCCTAGAGAATGTTCCACAAGCAATTGAAAAGAATACATATTCTGCTGGTTTGGGATAGAATGTTCCATATATATCTACTAAGTCCATCTGATCCAATGTGTCATTTAAGGCCAGTTTCCTTATTTGTTTTTGTCAGAATGATTTATCCATTAGGGTAAGTAGGGGTCCACTACTATTACTGTTTTACTGCCAATTTCTCCCTTTATCTGTAAATCTTTGCTTTACACATTCTTAGGTGTTCCTATGTTTTTTTTTTTGTTGTTGTTGTTTTTTTGTTTTAGGTGTTCCTATGTTGGGTGCACAGCTATTTTCAATTGTTACGGCCCTTGTTAGATTGGTTCCTTTAAGGTTATGTAATGAGCCTGTCTCTTGTTACAGTCTTTGTTTTAAGGCTATTTTGTCTCACATTTTAGAAAAAAAAATCAACACAAAATAATAAATAAAATTTTTTAAAAAAATAAAATTTCAAATGAAAAAATGGTCTATTTTGTCCAATATAAGTACTGCTACCCTGGCTTTTCTTTTTTCTTCATTTCCAGTTGCATGAAGTATCTTTCCATCTTTTCACTTTCAGTCTGTATGTGTCTTTTTGTCTTTTGGTCTAAAGTGAGTTATTAGGTGGGCAGCCCCAGTGGCGCAGCGGTTTAGCGCCGCCTGCAGCCTGGGGCATGATCCTGGAGACCCTGATAGAGTCCCATGTCAGGCTCTCTGCATGGTGCCTGCTTCTCCCTCTGCCTCTGTCTCTATGAATAAATTTTTTAAAAAAATCTTTAAAGTGAGTCATTAGGGATCCCTGGGTGGCTCAGCAGTTCAGCGCCTGCCTTCAGCCCAGAGCATGATCCTGGAGTCCCAAGGATCAAGTCCCACATCCGGCTCCCTGCATGGAGCCTGCTTCTCCCTCTGCCTGTATCTCTGCCTCTCTCTCTCTGTGTCTCTCCTATGAATAAATAAATAAAATCTTTAAAAAAATAAAAAAATAAAGTGAGTCATTATAGGCAGCATACTGATGGGTCTTGTTTAGTTTTTTACATCTATTCACCCTCTATCTTCTGACTGGAGCATTAGTCCATTTACATGCAAAGTAATTATTGATAGGTATTTCGTTCATTGTTCTCTGGTTGCATTATAGTTCTCTTCCCTTGTGAACTGATGACTTTTCGGTGTTATATTTGGGGTCTTTTTTCTTTATTTTTTGTGTATTATAGGTTTTTGAATTGTGGTTGACATGAGGTTCATATAGAACACCCTATATACATATAGCCATTTATTTTAAATTGATGGTCACTAGGGGCACCTGGGTGGCTCAGTCAGGCAAGCATCTTGCCTTGGGCTCAGGTCATGATCTCAGGATCCTAGGATTGAGCCCCATGTTGGGCTCCCACATCAACAGGGAGTCTGCTTCTCCCTCTCCCTCTGCATCCTCCCCCTGGCTCATGCTCTCTCTGAAATAAACAAAATCTTTAAAAAAAATTTGAGAGTCACACTTAAGATTGAACATACTCTAAAAGTATCTAAAATTACTCCCCCCGTTGTTTTTTTTTTTTAATGATTTTACCCATCCATTCACAAAAGACACAGAGAGAGATAGAGGCATTGACAGGCAGAAGGAGAAGGTGGCTCCATGCTGGCAGCCCAACGCCGGACTCAATCCCAGATCTCCAGGATCACATCCTGGGCTGAAGGCGGCGCTAAACCGCTGAGCCACCAGGGCTGGCCCCCCCACCCATGTTTTTTAATTTAATATTTTCCATCTCTTTATTTTGCATATCCTTTAATTATTGTAAATATCACTGATTTACTATTTTTGTTTTCTAACCTTCATATTAGCTTAAAAAGTGATTAATCCCTACCTTCAAAAGGTATTTACCTTTACTAGTGAGATTTATATTTTTACAAATTGTTATGAATTAATGCCTTTGCTCTTTATTTATTTTTTTTTTAATTTTTATTTATTTATGATAGAGAGAGAGAGAGAGAGAGAGAGAGAGAGGCAGAGACATAGGCAGAGGGAGAAGCAGGCTCCATGCACCGGGAGCCTGACGTGGGACTCGATCCCGGATCTCCAGGATCGCGCCCTGGGCCAAAGGCAGGCGCCAAACCGCTGCGCCACCCAGGGATCCCCTGCCTTTGCTCTTTAATTTAAAAAAGTCCCTTTAGGGATCCCTGGGTGGCGCAGCGGTTTGGCGCCTGCCTTTGGCCCAGGGCGCGATCCTGGAGATCCGGGATCGAGTCCCACGTCAGGCTCCCGGTGCATGGAGCCTGCTTCTCCCTCTGCCTATGTCTCTGCCTCTCTCTCTCTCTCACTGTGTGCCTATCATGAATAAATTAAAAAAAAAAAAAAAAAAAAAAGTCCCTTTAACATTTCTGGAAAGGCATGTTTAATGGTAATAAACTCCTTTAGTTTTTGTTTGGGAAACTTTCCTCTCCTTTAATTCTGAATGATAACTTCACTGGGAAGAGTATTCTTGATTGCAGGGTTTGTTTATCATTCATCACTTTAAATATATCATGCCACTCTCTCCTGGCCTCCAAAGTTCCTGCTGAAAAATCAGCTCATAGACTTAATGAAGTTTTCCTTCTATATAATTATTTGCTTTTCTCTTGCAGCTTTTAAGATTTGATCTTTATTTTTTGCCAGTTTAATTATATGGCTTGCTAAGGACCTCTCTGAGTTCATCTTGTTTAGAATTCTTTGTGCTTCCTGAACCTAGATCTGTTTCCTTCCCCAGGTTAGGGAAGTTTTCAACCATTATTTATTCAAGTAAAATTTCTGCCCCTTTGTCTACTTCTTCTGGACTCCCATAGTGCCTATGTTAGTATGCTTGATGTTGTCCCAAAGAGCCCTTAAACTATTCTTATTTTTAAAACTTCATTTTTTGGGGTGCCGAGGTGGCTGAGTTGTTTAAGAGTCTGCCTTCAGCTCACGTCATAATCCCAGGGTCCTAGGACTGAGCCCCGCATCAGGCTCTCTGATGTGGAACCTGGTTCCCCCTCTCCTCCCTGCTCATGCTCTCTATCTCTGTGACTACCTCTGTGTCTCTCTCAAATAAATAAAATCTTAAAAAAAAAAAAGAATAAAAATTCATTTTTCTTCTCCTGTCATTTTCCTATTTCATTTGAGTCATTTCCACAATCCTGTCTTTTAGATCACTGATCCATTCCTCTGGATCATCTTATCTGCTGACTGTGAAGCCCAGTTATGACTATTCTGGATATACTGGTGGTCAGGCTGCCCCCACAGGCAGGAGCTTATGGTGGGTAGGCAGTCCTGGCTGAAGCTGCCCACAGGGGAGTGGCAGGGTTGCAGCCACCTGGGGGTGGGGAGCACTAGCCTCAGTCAAGGTCATTTGCTAGTACAGTGGAGTGGGTACCATTTTGGAAGGATGCCTGCCAAGGTGGGCAGACTGCACAGGGCTGGTGCCAGGAAGATAGAGTGTCAGGCCTAGCATCCAACAACACTTTCATTCCCAGAGAAAGTTCCTACATAGCCCTGCCCCTCCAGCACACTAAAATCAGTCAAAAAATCAGTTTTCTCTTCCTGTATTTGTAATTGCCTTATCTAACAAAAAGAAACCTAGCTTCCATTAACCTTTATTTATTTGATTAATCCCCCATATGTCACCTTCTGCACCCTGCTTTGACCCTCATGCCCTATAAGGCTGCCCAATATGTGGGGGCCCTCCCAACCCTGCTTCAGGTCTGACACCCATGCCAGGCTCTCCTCAGGGCTGTCCTCCTCATGTTACTAGGGAACACCACTGCTACCTTAACACCTAACTTCCTCTGTACAACCTAAAGATCTTAGGACTGAATACTTTAGGAAGAGGAGAGGAAGAGGATTTCAAATGACTGACTCTCACAAAAGGAAAATAGTCACTTTAGAAAAAGAAGGCGCAGAAATTCACTAACCAAATAGTCAAAATGAACATGATTGGTAATGGCACCAAATACCATCATGATGTTGTGAGGAGGCCACCCACGCATCAGTTATGGGTGTTTCTCCCCAAACAGCACAACTGAATCCCATTATGAGAAAACATCAGACAGATTCATATTGAAAACAACTGTCCTATAATCTTCAAAAATGTCAACATCATGAAAACTAAGTAAGGCTAAAGAGCTACTCACATTCAAGAATGCTAAGGCATTTTAACTATTAAGTGCAACACATGGTTCTAGATTGAATTCTGGACCAGGAGAAATAAAACTATAAAAGAAATTAATGGGACAACTGAGAAATCTATATATGGATTACAGATTAGAAAAGAATGTATCTTTGTTATTTTTTCTTATTTTGACAATGATACCATGATTGTGTAAAATAATATTCTCACTCGTAAGAAACATACTGAGGGGCACCTTGGTGGCTCAGTTGGTTAAGCATCCAACTCTTGGTTTTGGCTCAGGTCATGATCTCAAGAGTCGTGGGGTCAAGCCCCATGTCAGGCTCCACACTCATGCTCGCTCACTCTCTTTTAAATAAAAAAAAAATCTTAAAAAAAAAAAAGAAAGAAAGAAAAATACACATTGCAACATTTAGGTTGTCCATAGTGCCTGCAGCTTACTCACAAAGGGTTCAGAAAAAAATGTTATATATAAACACACACATACACACACACACATTATCTCAGAATACAAGAAGAGCACATATAACAATAAAGCAAAGGGGACAAAGCCTTACTGTGGAATCTGGGTAAAGAGTATATAGGAGTGTCTGTCACTCCTCATGCAACTGTCCTCAAAGTTTGATAACATTTTAAATAAAATGTTACTAAAAAATAGTCGTTGTCTTTAAGATTATGGATTTTCTTTTGTTATTTAATTTTACCTACTGTTTTTTCCTATTTTCTAATTATCTAGAGTACATATATTTATGAATAGATAAATCCTTTGCTTAAAAGAATCAAAGTATCTTCCCTTATTAAAATTTAGATGAAAAAATCTTTTCCTTCCTTTTTTAAAAGATTTTTATTTAAAAAAAAAAAGATTTTTATTTATTTGAGAGAGAGACAGAGAGAGCACAAGCAGGGGGAGTGGCAGAGGGAGAGAAGAAGTAGACTCCCCGCTGAGCAGGGAACCTGATGCAGGACTAGATCTCAGAATCATGGGATCATGACCTAAGTAGAAGTCAGACACTTCACCAACCAAGCCATCCAGGTACCCCAAAAGAAACATAAATCTTTTCAATGAGCTAATAGAACTAAATTCCAGAAAACAAAAAGTATACCATTTGCTACTAGATATATTCATTCTTTTAAACTAAGTCCATGTATTTTTGGTGATTTATTCAAAAAGCAGCAATCTTTATATAAAGTGAATTTTAAAAGCCTAAGTAAGCTATAAACATTAACTAGCATATATATATACATGTTATATATATATATATATATATATATATATATATATATATATATATATAATAATTTTTTTTTGGTCTCTAAATAATGCTTGTTACTGCTAGCAATTACAGAAAAATCTCTCAAAACTGTAACTCTTCTTGAACTCTGTATATGCATCAAGGGTGTCTTACCAACCAGACTCAGTGAATAAAATGTGTCACACAACTTCCACTTAATGTTTCCAAACCAACAAAACTTAAGTTGAATAAGATGATTTACACAGATAAAGTTTAACAAATTAACACTTAATTTTCCATTTAATTTACTAAATTTTTCATGATAGGAACTGAAGTTTCAATTCTCAGCAATATTTCAGTGTCTTTCTCCAATCTGAATCCTTCTTTTTGCTCCATCTGATAACAATGTCCATGTTCATTCTGGTTCAAGTAATCTGCCTCCTCAACACTAATTACTACTTTTCTTGACTGGTCATACTTTTGCCTGGCCCAGTGATTTTTTTTCCTTTGAATCTTTTCTCAAATCTATTTCTACTATGATAATTATTCTTAACTGGCTAACAGTAGTGCTTCATCAATTATATTTGGAACACCAATAAAAACAAACTATAAAATTACTATTGAATTTTTATAGTTTTAATTCCCATTTAACAATGTATTTATCGCAAAGCACTATATTAGGATTTATAAGCAGTTCAAGACATTAAAGACAGAGCTCTTACCCTTGAAGATTTTATAAATCTTGGCAGGATGTGAATAAAATAATAACAGGTTTAATACCTCAATTATATGTCCCAATGTTATTTCTCATATCCCAATTACACTAAGTTGGAGAAATAACAAAAACCTCAATCAAACATATTTTGAATATGTTGGGTTCAAATTTTAGAAGTTACAAAAATACAAACAGTCCTATTAAAGTTATTACACTGCCATTTTATTTAAGATACACATCACAATTCTTCTAAACCTTACCTGATAAAGCTGAAGTTTTCAGATATCCGTCAAGGCTGGGTAAAATGTCTTTATAATGGGGCTGAATTATATGTTTGCAGATGCAAACTGACCATTCTTCTAAGGCATTCAGGCCTACTTCTGCCAATGGGGTATAGCTCAAGCCCAGTTTAAAAGCCATCTACATATTAATACAAACAAGGTAAGCTGAAATGCAGAGAACTTAACATTTAAAGAAAAAACACCAATTAGTTTTGGTTTCTAATGAATAAAGCCTTCTACTGATAGACAGTGATGGAGGTAAGTAGGTGCATCCCAGGTCATTAGTGGGAAAACAAGCACCACCAATCTATATAGTTGGTGTTATACTGCAGACTTTCATACACAGGTTCAATCCTCACATCCACCTGTAAGGGAAGCTCTGAGAGGCCAAACCAAGTATCCTAAGTCCCAAAGGTACTATGTGGCAGAAGAACCTGAACCAGGGGTGTCTGATGGGTAAGCACCAGCTGTGACTGCAGTGGCAAGACCTTGATATTTCCATGTTTTCTAGAAAACATAACATTACATGAAGAAAATGGATTTAAGACAATGCATCTACCTGCAATGCAGGAATGTAGGCTCTAATATCAAGTTCAATGATGTCATGTGGCAGGGACAGAATAAAGGTCAAACAGGAGGCCAAAAGTTCATCTTTATATTGCTTCATTTTAACTGTTACCTTAATAAGAAGAGAAACACAGTGCTGTGCACCTGAATAGAGCCTATACTTTGAAATTCAACAAAAAATATTTACCCTGTTCTCAAATATAAAAAGTAATCATGTGGCTTTTATATGATATGGTTTAATTTACAAATTAAGCACTGATCTCTAGGAAAAGTTCGTTTGTTGAAGCACTTAATTCTCTTTACATGGAGAGCTAAAGAATCTATTAGTTTTGAGTCGACATCATTCAAACTTACCATGAAAACTCAAGGGACTTTTGAAACACAATGATTCCTTTTAGTACTTCCTAATCCCTTAATCCCAATCTCGATTAAGCAAACAAATGTTTAAGTAATTACATAACTTATGATTACTAAGATTTTTTTACAACAAACTTTACTTTTTAAATAGCCCATGATAACACTGTATAAATCACTTTAAAAAGTTACCTCTTTACCAAATTTTGCAAACAAAGCAAAGCAAGAATACTTTTCTGGGTCCTTGGGAGCCTGCGTCTGACTCTTCATACCAACTCCCTGTTGAAAAAAGCAGTAAATTAATAAAGCGAACAATTATCATGTATTTCTGTGTCTTAATCTAGCAGTTCCCAGTCTTCTTTCTAAGGGGTGAATCCATTTTTCACTTTGCCAAGGTCTTGTACAGAGAGGAAAAAAAAATTAGCTCTGATAACACTTCAGGCTGAGGCCAGTGAGAAACAAAGCATAAGATGGAAAGTGAATGGCTGGTCAAAAGCCAGAGGCCTAGCTAAATCCACTCTCCTTCCCTGACTTCTAACCTATGAACCAAGAGAACTGCTCTCCTTGTAACTAACCAATTGGACCACTCATAATTGACTATGGTGTTAGGTACACTAACTCAGTTATTCTCAAATGTTGCTAGCCACCAGATCACCTGGGTGGTCTGTTAGCACAGACTGCTGGCCTTGCCCCCAGAGTTTCTGATTAGATAAATCTGGAAAAGGCATAGATTTCCAAAGGAATGCTGATGCTGCTGATCCTAGAACCACACTTTAAGAACCTCTGTTAATCTAGCCTTATTAGCCAGGTGCTTATAAATCAGAATAGAAAATGCTATTAACTTTTTTAACAGTGTTACTCAATTGCCACTGACACTATCAGTTTTAATAAGTATTGAAAGTAAAATGAGATTTTAAAACTGCAATATTATAATATTTTACAATGCCCTTACACACTCATGCAACTTAAAAAACACAAAAATATTCAATGTTCCCACAAAAAAACACTTACCTCAAAATATTTTATTTTCTTGGCATTTCTCACAGCAACAGAAAGCAATTTGTAGAAACCACTAATGAGAGGGAGCCGTGTAGACTGCAAAATTAATTCATATGCAAATGAATATACCCATGGCTCAAAAAATTCTATATGTTTCTCAGGAAGAATGTCTCTGTAAAAACAAATTAAAAGCTTAGTGTAGAATTTTTTATCATATATTTTTATTCAGCTTCAAAGTTATAAGTGACATAACAAAAAGATATATGATTCCATTACATAAACATTTTCATTTTCCTTTTTTCCCCTCCCTGCACATCTTTTAAATAGAAAAACAATGGTAATTCTAAGCTGGTACATTTAGATATAGCTTAACAGTTCATATAAGTAATTTTAGAGTTTAGGCCCTTTATTATTTCATTTCATAAATCTATATAGGTGGTTTTCCTATACTATGGCCAATAACTGGTGATTTCCACCCTTAAATAATTAGAACTTTTAAAAATACCTGCAAAACTCCACCAGGTTAATGAAAGCTGAAAAATCTTTGGGTTTAGCAGGATGTAAGTTAGCAGCTGGATCTGAGGTTGGGATCACCCAAACACCAGTAGCTTCATTTTCATCCTTAAAAGCAGATGTACTCAAATGAACATTGCATCAAAGTAAGAAAAGTACAGACGGATCCTTAATTATAATTACAATTAATATAATTTAACAAAGCTGATACAGCTTGCAGGAAACATTAAAGAAAATGACAAAGTGAAATGAGAAAAGAATGGTACAAATACAAAAATACGAACGGGGGCTGTGACTCCTTGAAGGAACTAGCAATGATGACTTGACAGAGGTAGAATTTCAGAACACAGAAGTGTCAGTCATAACCTAGAGGTTTCAAGCTGAGAAACAGAAGAGTAATCAACAGTGTTAAGTAGCAGTAACTTACTATGAACATGCTGTGCTTGTGTTATCAAACTCAGGTGCAAATGTTAAACAGCAGTTAGAAATACAGACTGGGGAGCACTCAGTCAGCTAAGCAGCTGACTCTTGATTTCAGCTCAGGTCATGATTTCAGGGTCCTAAGCCCAAGCCCTGTGTTGAGCTCTGCTTTCACTGGGGGGATGTCTGCTTAGAGATTCTTTCCCTCTGCCCCTCCCCCAACTCGCGTGTGCACTCGCGCTTTCTCTCTCAAATAAGTAAATCTCAAAAAAAGAAACAAACAGACTGGAAACTGTAGAGGAGGGTAAGGGTAGGCTTACTTGGGAAATGCTCATTGAGGTGACAACTGAACTGCTGGAGGTGAAGTAAAAAAGGTTAGGAAACAGGAGAAAGCAGAAAATAAGAGGAGAAAGAAAGTGCAAAGGAAGTCACTGAAGACAAAGTGACAAAGACAAGTGTCCTAAGAAGCAGGTTTGTTGACTAACACAGTTCCAGGAAGCCCCTTTCAGCAAGTTGAAAATAATCCAAAAGATTATTTTATACATACACAAAACATAAAAAGCAATAAAATACACTGGTGTTCCCATCAAGCCAGCATAAAAAATAGAACAAAACAAATGCAATACAGTCAATGTGACAGACAGCCTTCTATTATGTCCTTTATTTATCTTCTGCATACCCACCCGAATGTCTCGTCTAACTTCATGATACTGCAGTGGAAGTACATATGTACTAACAGACATAATCTAACCTAAGGGAAAAGAAATCACTGGGCTGAAAAGCAAATTACATTTTTCCATTGGAACTCAAGCCCTTCAACACTAGTGTCATTACCACAGTGTTTTACTAAAACTTATCCTCAGGTAAGAGCAAAGCAGTTTCTATCTGGCAGCCTTAAACCATGACTTACATTCCATCCAGGCCAGGAAGTTGGGTACAGAAACAAGTGAAGATGTTCTTTCTTTTCTGCCTATTGCCTATATTCTACTAGTTTGAGAATACATTTAGCACTTCGCACCCAGACTTTGGAGTTTCCTTAGCTACGAACGAGAGGAATCCCAGCTTTCCCTACCCTATTGCAAGAAGTCCCCTCTACACAAATTAAGATGACACTTTACAATTGCTAAAAAATAAGTAACAAGCCCAGTAAACAATTTTTTTAAATAAGTGATTTTACAACATTAAACATATAAATTACTTTTTGAGCAAATCTACATATAACATTTTCAACACACTGGGCTAGTCAAACAGCAAAGTACCCATGACACACACGGATGCCATAGAAATCAATTTCCTGCAATCTCTACAAATGTGCTATTTTCCCCTGGGATGCTTACATACAAAGAGAGCTGGCATAAAAATGATACAAAATTATTATTGACAAAAACTTCTAACCTCATGTTCCCCAACATTCCGTTTCTCTAGCGTAAGATCCAATTTCTCAATAATCTTCAAAACTGATTTGACAAATTCATCATACAGCAAACGATTCAAATTTTGAAGTGAAGAATTCACAAAGAGAAATGCTTCATCTGCTAAAAGAGAATCCTTTAAATAAAGAAAAGTAATGAATTTCAAAATTTATGCAAAAAAGTATCAGTATAACCATGCATATAAATATTTAGGTATTACAGAAACTTCTGTGTAAACTATAACAGATTTACCTAAAAGTTCTGAAGCTGCAAAATGTAGACACTTTCCTAAATTATCAGGGCAATATCATTTCAGACAGATATGACCTACCCAGGTATGTAACACATACTAAGAACACAGTAGCAAATGCGAAGATTTAAGCTAATTCTTGTCAAAGCATTGATCTCACTTAATGTGTGTGCAGAAAAACACATATGTATACTATACACACATATACATTATGTACTTGTATTTGTGGAAATACAAATGCATGTACATTTATATATACAAACATAAATATGCATGCATGTATATACATATACACACACATAAGCATACATACATGTGAATAAATGTATACCTACACTCAGAATGAATTTAAAAGTATAATTTATCACTTCTTTTTAAGTGAAACTATTCCACTATTCCAAAAATACAGGCCAATTACTCTGCCTTTACTCAGTCAAATATTCTATGTTAACTTAACCTCAAAATATAGGAATAATTAACGTCACACATAAGAAAGAAATATTATAGGTAAAATTACTAAAAGTGCTATACTATTTTGCCTCAATATGAAAACAACTAAAAACTCCTAAGATTTTTCACAGGATAGAAATCATCTATGGACAAAGACTTTCCTAGGCTATAATGCTTTGTCAAAGTCTATGATAAAATGGTGGCCAGAAGCAAGTATAAAACAGACATTAAAGAACATCTACCAGAAATAACAGGAGGCATTATTCTAATCATAAATAATGTAAATAACCATGCACCAATCTTCTTCACACCTACTGAATCAGTAAGATTGATCTATGTTTTTTAATCTTCATCTTTAACAAATAAAAGTTCTCCCATAGTGACAATATTGTTATACTTCTGTTACCTAGAGGCTGGATCTGTTAGGAAGAATAAATTAGCATGAAACATACTACTCACAGATAAAATGAGGACTCAGCTACAGCAATTATTACATTCATGTGAGTTCTATGACTTTATTCCTAACTTATATCATTTTAATTTTTTATCACTCAAAGTACTTTAAAAAAAAGTTAATAAAACGTAGTTCTGAAACAAAGTCCTAAGAGTAAAATTATAGAGACTAATTAGAGGAACAAGGGTACTTTCATAGCTTTAAAATAAGTCATTTTTACCATCATCTGGTCACAACTCAGGAGACTTCTAAAAAGATCCAAATAGTCTTTATACGTGGGTACTTTCCATTTGCCAGTTCTAACTTCCCCTGATGCACGATACTCTTCAGGTTCAGACTCAACACCCTGGGCAGGAAGACAACATACCAATATATACTGGTGGATTCACAAAATAAGCATGGCTGCTAGAACATTCTGACTTTCAGAGTTTTCTAAGCTAAAACATCATTAGGAGACTGTAATTTGATTAAGACAGTATAGCATGAAAGGATAAGAAAGCAAGCTGAAAAAGAAACCATGATTTTTCTAACTGGGACTAAGAGAGGTGCAAGAACAAATATTTAAAACGAGGAATGTGTTGTGAGTCATTGATCTCACTTTCCTACTCAGGTCAATCTCCTACTTCACCCTATTTCTTGTTACTTCAGGTAACGAAGATATGCCTCCCATGATACACCTAAGCATTTTGTCTCAGAGTTTCAAGAAAGAAAATATTCCGTTCCTATAAAAATATGTAAATAATAGTAAAGTTACATTTAAGGGTGTTCCATAACTCAAGAGAAGTTTATTCACCTGAAAAAATAGAGAGGCACTATATCCCAGACTTTTCAGAATGTAAGGCATGGCTAATAACTAAAAAGGCCATTTTTGTATATTTACAGACCACAAACCCCAGTATCACTTCTAACTTTCAGTGACAAAAGACTAAATATTAAAACATTAGATTCAGAATTTACCTTTTGAAGGATCACTGGCTTAGAACATATTCTGATTAAACCCTGATGCACTGAGAAAAGAAAATGAAAACAAAAATAAAATCAGTAAACCATTATTTCACTGAATGTAACTGTACCTCTAAATTTTTTCCTTTAAGTTAGTTAATATCTTTACTTTAAAATTTTGGACTATTAAGATTCAGAAGCAAAAGGAAGAAAAAAAAAAAAGATTCAAAAAAAGGATGCAAAAACATGGTTTTGATCCACCAAAACATTAGTTCTCCAAGAGGCATTAAAAGACATGAAAGATATCTCTATCAAACAACATGTTAAGTATTCATCATGTATCATCATAGAAACAAGGGTGAGTTCCACACTTACCCACAGTACTGATGCAATTCCAGAGAACTGGTCCTTTTCCACCTAGGGCTAGGAAAACTTTTACTAGGGCTTTACAACACACTGACTGCATTTTTGGACTATACTGTGGGAAACTGTCTATCTGTGCCACCATGAGATGTTCCAGAACCGGTGTATACACCTCAGGAACCTACCAAAAATGGAGAGCAAACTAAAAGTTAGAGGAGGGAAAAAATAAATATAGGAATAATACAAATATCCAAAGTAATTACAATCCAAGTGGACATATATTAGCTAAATGAAAGACCTGGCTTATATCTAATCCACTAGTAAACTTAACATTTATTGTGACGGCCTAAAAAAATCAGAGTAAAACTGTCTGAATGATACTTAGGTGCAATTCTATTCAAAGCAGCAATCTTAATCTTTTAGAAAGATAAAATAAGTAACAAATTTCTCCTGTTTTGGATAACAAAAAGTTTCATGACAATAAGTCTATTAACACAAAGTACTTAATTAAAAATGTCACCTTGATCACAATGGTGCCTGTACTAAATGCATACAATTCATATGACTCCGTCAAGTTATCTGAAGAATTAAATAGTTAAATAGTTATCTGAAATTAAATAGTTAAAATTGTCCTTGTTTAATTAACTATTTCACTTACTCTATCAAGGTAAAGCAAGACACTTGCAATAGACTGGAGGAAACTTGGCATGTGGTAAACGTGGTCATCAACAGTGTCTATCTGGGTGAGGAACAGCTGCTTGCAGCGCTGAATGAGCTCTATGTACATGAAGTCAACATCTTTTGCATTTATAACCTTGCAAGGCTTTCAGAAAGGTAAACAAAAGTCTTTATCAATCTTATCAAAACAATGATATTTAAGGTGTCACATTAAGCCATGTGATTATAAGCTGAATATTAAGCTTTTCAATGGAGATCAAAGTTATAAAATACAATATATCTCATAAAATGCTTTTAAAAATAATCTGTAAATATATTGTAAATACGTATTTATATACAAGAAATCTATTGATAGCCAACTATTCTAGACACTGGTAGCCATCAAAGACAAATAAGATGTAGAATGTACCCCGAGAGGCTAGTCACCTAGACAAGGGAAACCAAGAAGTAAACTTAAAGCTGGAATACACTACTACACCACTCTGCACACTATACCCAGAGCCATCTTTGTAACTCACAAATCTGATAATGCTACCATCCAGCTTCAGATTTTTCAAAGGCTTCTTTGGACCTCAGATCTAAACTAGCTTCCCTGAGAATCTGACTAATTAATCTTTTTAGAGTCCTTTCCCTTTTTCTTGATATATCATGCTCCAGCCACACTGTAAACCTATTCTACAGTGAACAAATTGAAGTTGGTTACACCATAGTGCATAAAGTTGAAAATTCCAAGCTCTTATTTACCTCTGAGCTTTCTCACATACTGGTTCTTCTGCCCTACATATATTCAAAGGAGCCAACAGAGACAAATGAAGATTAAATAAAGCAAGAGGAGGGAGAATCATCTGGAAGCAAACGAGGAAATGATCAGAAATGGAATGAGTTATGAGAGCAGAAAGCTGGGAAGAGGGTCTCTCCTTCCCTGAAAAAGGAAGTAGACACCAATGGGTAAATCCATAGAGAGATAGGAAGTCATTTTTCTCTGTAAAGTAGAAGTCACAGAGATCCACCAAGAAGGAAATAACTATAGTTATTATCAATCTTTTTTTAATACTTTTTTTTTTTAAGAGAGAGGGACAAAGAAGCAGGGGGGGAGAGAATTTTTTTTTTTAATTTTATTTATTTATTCATGAGACACCCAGAGAGAAAGGCAGAGACACAGGCAGAGGGAGAAGCAGGCTCCCTGCGGGGAACCTGATGTGGGACTCAATCCCAGGACTCTGGGATCAGGACCTAAGCCAAAGGCAGACACTCAACACTGAGCCACCCAGGCACCCCAGAGACAGAGACTCTTGAGTAGGTTCCATGCCCAAGCACAGAGTCTAATGTGGAGCTCCATCTCACAACCCTGAGATCATAACCCAAGCGGAAATCAAGAATTGGACGCTCAACCAACTGAGCCACCCAAGCACTCCAACAATATTCTTAACTATATACTTCTGTCATCAGAACCTCTCTTTCTAAAACACCGAGTCACATAAATTATAATTTTACTTCATAAATAGTGGGCAGCACAGTTTAGTGGAAAAAGCATACTGTTTTCCAGTCTTTAGACTTGAATTTACATCTTGGCTCTGTAAATTACTGTGTGTTCTTTGACAAGTTACCTAATTTCTCTAAGTCTCAGTTTCCTCATTTGTTAAAAGTGAAACAGTACTCCTAAAAATCTATAATGAAAATTTGAGAGAATATGTCTACAGAATCCTAGTATATAGTTGGCACTGAAACAACAAAGCAAGTAACAAAGTATTGTCACAAGCATGAGATGCTATTCAAAAATGCAATAATTATATTCTTTTAAACACTCACAATGAGTGTTTATTCTAAAAAGAATAAATTAATGAGACATACTCCTGCAAAAAGTCCATATCCTCGAATTGCAATGGATAAATCCTTGCTGTTTGAATCCATGTTCCTGATGATTCCATAGAATTGCTCCATGAAGTACTGTAGCTTACTCTTATGCATTTCTGCATCTTTTGCCACCATAAAAGAAACCTGCAATTGCATAATATTTACATTTTAGAAATATTTAATAGCAAAACAAAGGAATCTATTAAAGTGTAAAAAGGCTAGAATTGTTTAAATATTTTCAATACATTGTTATAATTCTACACAATATCTTTTATTGATAAACAACTACCACTTCAATTCATTTAGTCTGCATCAAGTTCAGAAAAGACACTTTATTACATGTGATGCATTTTTCCTAGAGGAAAGCACTGAAAGAGACCAGGCCAGTGCAAAAAGACGTGAACAAAAACCAGATTTGAATTTAGGCTCCTTGATGAAGATGAAAGCATAGTTAGAACTCGTCTATAACTCAGCACACTACAGAGTCATGCAGGCCCAGTGGCCAGCGAGTTCAGGAGTAACAGACTCAGTGACTCATTACGGCAACACAAAACAGAGCCGATTAATAACCAAGCTTTTCTATTTCAATACTATAAAAGCTAATAGATCAACCTGTATTCATCTTTGAAACGTGCATGCACAAAACTGAATTTAATTTTTTGTATGGAAAAAGTATTTCTAAATAAAAGTTGAATACCTGTTTCAGAAAAGATTCCAGAGCTGAATGTGCAGCTTTTTTCATTTCTACATTTGTATGGCTACACCATTTTGACAGCACTTCAAATAAAGAAACATAGTTGTCCAGAAGGCAGGTGCTAAACTGAGATGCATGCAGGGTAAATAAGCACAAGCCAGCTGCAATTGCAAAAACCATCAGTTAAAATATAATAACAAAAAGCAGAATCAAAAACTAAGAAAGCTTCAAGTACATGTCAAAACTAAAACTGTTCATGAAGATCCACTATCATTATACTATAACTTTAGGGATCCTGATCAGAGTTCTAACACTGCGAACCTACACTTGAATCAATAGGCCAGTGACCTCCAAAACTAAGTTCAGAAGTAGGATCAGGATTTATTTAGATAAAAGTCAGTATCAAACAATCAGGATCCCCTAAAGATGCTCTAAAGTAGCATTGTTTAAGCCATGTCATTTAAGTGTGACCACCTAACCGGAGTTGTGTGCCAAAAACAAAGCCTCCAAAAGCCTCTCCATAAGTAACTGTATGTGAAACATCCAAGACATACTTCACTTACAGTTTAAGCAAAAGTTTAATCATGACATTAATTTAAAAATCTGAAATATTCCACCTTGTTATATATACAATCTTACCTAAGGGTACAGCATATCTCTTCAGGTCAATCTATTAAAGAAATTTTAAAAATTACCATCTATGTTTGAAACTTTCAAGTCTCAGCTATAAAAGAATTAAGAGTAATATTAATCCTACCTGAGGACGAATTGCCTTTAATGCAAAATCAAAAATTTCCCTCGAAGTCTGGGGATCTGGGGAAAAAACAAAAAGAAGTCTCCATTAAAAATCCCAACAGTATCATCTGACAAACCTCACAAACGCTTTACAACCAACAGTTTTATTTCCTTGAATACAGGAAGCATGTCTTCCATCATTCACTTCAGCTGGAGAGCTGTAAGCTATGACTGCTGACGTTATTATTATAGTAAAGAAAGAAGAAAATGTTGAGTTACAAGGACATGGGTTTCAAATCCACCTCATCACTTACAAGCTCTGTTAGGTAATCTCTCAGAGCTTCAGTTTTCTTATCTATAAAAAGGGACATTGTATAGCTTCTTTGATAGTCGTATGGAAGATTATATAAGGTCAAGCACATGGGGTGCCTGGGTGGCTCAGATGGTTAAGCATCAGCCTTTGGCTCAGGTCATGATCCCAGAGTTCTGGGATTAAGCCCCGCATCAGGCCCCTTACTCACCAGGGAGTCTGCTTCTCCCTCTACCCTTCCCCCCTGCTTTTCTCTCTCTGTTTCTCTCTTTCTCAAATAAATACATAAAATCTTTAAAAAAAAAAAAAAAAAGTTCAAGCACATGATCATCATCCCTGTACTGCCAGGCTTGTATTTAGCATACGACACATGCCAAATTACTATGGTATTTACAAATATGAATAAAATGTGATCTTTGACCTTAATAAACTTACCACCTAAGGAGAAAGCAGCTACACAAGTATAACCCAAGGCTCTTACGCTGACCTGACAGACATCACTACTATTTAACTGTCTCCCACTAGTATTCACTACAGCTGTCCAGAAATCAAGCTTTACTTATCGCTAAGTTATCTTTTTTTATTTTTTATTTTTTTTAATTTTTTTTTTTTATTTTTATTTATTTATGATAGTCACAGAGAGAGAGAGAGAGGCAGAGACACAGGCAGAGGGAGAAGCAGGCTCCATGCACCGGGAGCCTGACGTGGGATTCGATCCCGGGTCTCCAGGATCGCGCCCTGGGCCAAAGGCAGGCGCCAAACCACTGCGCCACCCAGGGATCCCATCGCTAAGTTATCTAACCTTGGAACAGAGACTTGCAAACAGCAAAAGCTCAAAGATAGTTTACTTTGATCGAAAGGACTGATACATTTAAAAACAGAGCCCAACTGTGACAGAAGACAGAAAGAGAAGGGGTCAGAGAGGGCTTAAGAGGACTGACACATCAGCACATCTGTAGGATCATTCCATAAAAGAAGTATTTTAAAAGCTCCTTCGGGATTTTAAATATAAGGAGAATTTCTTCCAGCTCTGAGTATTCAAGACAAGATTTACAGACAACAGTTGAGCTAGACCTAAAAGAATGGGAATCACTTCATAAAAAGGTCATTCTGATACTAATAGAAAGTGACCATGTAAACACAGGTGAACAGACTCAAAGGCACGAGGTACTCATCAGTGCATAGCTGGTCTAGAATGTGTGGACTCAGGTGAACACAGGGAGGTGCAGGAACGCCAGGGCTTGAGCTCCCAGTTGTGGGAATGGACATCACCTCTATGACCTTCCTTAGACTCCGCCTCCCACTGTCCACTCTCCTGTGTCCACCTCTGCCTTCTTTTTTTTTTTTTCCACCTCTGCCTTCTAGTGGACCACTCCCTCGACAAGCATGCTCTTGTATTTATTTTGTTGTTGTGGTAAATATACATAATGAAGCATTTACCATGTTAACTACGTGTAAGTATACATACAATTCAGTGGCGTTAAATATTCACATTATTGTGTACTCGCCACCATTACCTATACCCAAAAAAATTTCATCATCCCCTATGGAAAGGCTGTACACATTAAACACTAACTCCCCTGCCCCCACCCCCTGGTAACCCGATTCTACTTTCTGAACCAATAAGTTTCCCTGTTCCTGCTACCTCATACAGTATTTATACCGTTGTGACTGGCTTACCTCACTTAGCAGAATGTCCTCAAGCCCATGTGTTATAGCAGAGGAGTGTATTTCCTTCCTTCTCTAAGGCTGAATAATATTCTGTGTATATACTACATTTGTTTATCCATTCATCTGTTGATGGACACTTGGGTTGTTTCTCCCTTTTAGCTATTATGGATAGTGCGGCTAGGAACCTGAGTATACAAATTCTGGTACCTACTTCTAAAAACCCTTTCTCCTATAGCTCCCATCAGGTATCCCATGTTTCTTTGGTCTCCTCCATTAAGATTCCTCTAAAAGGTTTTCTGCTGATAGCCTCCACTTCCTCCCTTCCATTCCACCTTATCTTCACCTTACTACTCCTTAACCTGCTCTGCCTAGCTTGTCCTCTGACACTCAACTGAACTTACCCTTGTTGAGGTGGACGCACTCTGCAGCTCTGGTGGCTTTGTATTCAGACTCCACACAGAGCAAAGCACCTTTACATCCTTGCCCCAGTTTCTCTGTACCCACTCCCCAGCTAATCTTGCTCACATTCACAGCCTAACATAATACCTCTATGCTGAAAACTGCCAAATTTATATCTTAAAGTCTAATTCCTCCTGCAAGATCCTGTCCTAAGTATACAACTGTACCCTTAACATCTAAGCTGAGACATCCCATGGCCTATGGTTCAACATGTCCAAAACAGAAAGCCACATTATTACCTAAAACCTGTCCAACCCAGTTTAAACACCACTGCACCAATTTCAGTTGCTTGCAGCCACACTTAAGAGCCAAGTCTCTCAATCCTACACTAAAACAAATCTCATACCCAATAGCAGTCAAGTAGACCCTTGTAAAACATCAACTAGCCCATATCTATTCACTGGAGGAAAAAACATGGTTTCTTCTGCCATTGGGAATGAAATGCAAGCTCAGAAGCCCCTCACACACTGACCCCACATACTGCGCAAAGAACCAGAGGGCTATATACATCCTCTACCTTCTTCATACTCTGATATTCCTATTCACTGTACCCAGCCTGTTTGCATAACTGAACCCTAAAATCTATAATAGCTTGTTCATCTATTGTCTGTTTCCTTTACTAGACTGAGTTCACGATGGTAGAAACCTGGTGATTCTAACTACTGAGTCTAACACCTAATTCATAACTTTTTACATAGAAGGCACCAAGAAACACATACTGTATGAATGAAAGTATCAGTATTAGTATTTAGTGCTTGATGTCACATTATCATGGCATGACAGGAAAACTATAAATTAGAGCCTCAGAGGAGGTGCCTGGGTAGCTCAGTCTATTGAGCGTCTGCCTTCAGCTCAGGTCATGATCCCAGGGTCCTAGGATCGAACCCCACATGGGGCTTCCTGCTCAACGAGGAGCCTGCTTCTTCCTCTCCCCCGCTCATGTGTATGGGCATGAGTACTTCCTTTTTTCCCTTAAATAAGTAATAAATAACCTTTAAAATTAAAAAAAAAAAAAAAATTATTGCCTCAGACCAATGCTTAAATCCTAGTCTTGCCACTTATTGGTTATATAATTTTCTATTGCTGCTATAACAAACCATCACAAAGTGAGTGGCTTAAAAAAATACAAATTTGTTACTATACAGTTCTGCAGATGAGAAATCTGAAATGGGTCTCACGGAGGTAAAATCAGGGTGTCAGCATGGCTGTGTTCCTTTCTAGAGGCTTCAATGGATTAGAATGAGGACATCACTGAGAGCCATTACTCTGCAACCATGTCAGTTGTGTGACTTTGGGCAAGTAACTTGTCTTAGTTCTAGTGTCCTCATCTAGAAAATAGAGATATTACCTGTCGTAGAAAATTATTACTGGCATTTTCCTTGCACTACTCTAGAATAGTTTTTAGCACATGGTAAATGAACAATAAAATAAGTGCTGTTATTTTTCGTAAACTGTAGATGTTCACTAAATATCAATTAATATGCCAAGCAAATACAAAGACAAATTAGCAACATTACCTGCCAGCAGGTTCAAGTGACAGAAATAAACACTGGTTTACTGGTTATGACCCAATAAATTAAAAACACATCATAGGAAGTACTGTAACAGAAGAATACAAAAGCCAGAGGAAGTGACTCATCTCAGGGGAACCATAAAGGTCTCAAATAGGTGATCTGTGAGCAACCTGATGAAATGGGAAGCTGGCAATACAATATGGGACAGATGAGAAAGAAAATAAAGAGAAATCACATAGAGCAACTACATCTTTGGTAAGCAATAAAAGGATGAGTAAAAATATTAGGTTGAAACATCAAATCACTGTTTTTGTAGGTCAAAAATCATTGGATACTAGAATATAAAAATATTGGACACTGGAATTTCCTAAGTTTCAATCTAATAAAAGCAAATACACAGGAGGTAGAAAAATTTGGCAATTACTTAAACAGAAATCGTAAGATAGGGAATTTTTTGTTGCTTAAAGAATCTCTTAGGGTTAAAAATTTACACTGCCTTTTAAAAAGAAATGAATTTCATAATGCATATAACACTATCTTAGTTTATACTCTAAAACTGAGATATTACAAGGAAATATTATTGATAACTATAAAGAAAAGCATATTAAACAAACTTTAAAATTCATAGGCAAGAGGCAGCCCGGGTGGCTCAGCGGTTTAGGCCACCTTCAGCCCAGGGCCTGATCCTGGAGACCAGGGATCAAGTCCCACTTCAGGCTCCCTGCATGGAGCCTGCTTCTCCCTCTGCCTGTGTCTCTGCCTCTCTCTCTCTCTGTCTCTCATTAATGAATGAATGAATGAATGAATGAATGAATGAATATTTAAAAAATAAAAAAATTCATAGGCAAGAATCTGTATCCTAATAATGAAGAAATCAAAGACCTAAATAAATGGAGAGAGAAATTGTGTTATGGATTAGAAAATTCAGCATAGCGAAGATATCAGTCTCTACAGATAAATATACAAGTTTGGTGCAATGACTATCAAAATCCAAGTAAGGTGTTTTGTAGGCACAAAGTTATTCTACAATATGTGTGGAAAAGCATAGCACTTAAATGATTTCAGGGGCACCTGGGTCATTCACTTAAGTGTGACTGGCTATGAAAGAATAGCAGGAAGGCTCCTTATGGTGGCAGACTGTTTAGTATCGACTGCACTGGTGCATACACAAATTTGTACATCAAAGAACTGCAGAGAATGAAATACACATACACAAAGGTATGCACACAAAACTGTGTAAAATGTGTAAAATGTGGATAAGGTTGGTAGATTTATCAATGTCAATATCCTGGTTGTGCTACCGGACTAGTTATAGAAGAGATCATCACTAGTAGGAAGTGGGTAAAGGACAAATGGAACCTCTCTATATTAATTTTCACAACTATGGTGAATCCACAATTGGTTGAAAGTTCAAAGAAGTAAACTAGCAATTCGTTTTAGAATTATAGCTTTCAAAATAAGAAGAAAATCAAGTAAAGTCAAACAATACCTTCTTCCATGGATTTGGTAAAGTTACACATGAGTGAAGACAATCCCTTCAGACACCCTGCCAGAACAGGCAGTTTGGGTTCTCTTATTGCTGATGTCATCTAAAAAATGTTTTAAAGAAGATACCATTAAAAGAGAAAAACACAGTGAAATCTTTGGAAGCAGAATAGCATAAAGTTTGCCATACCTGGATCTTAAGTTCACCCAGAAAAGCCCGGAACAGTTTTTCTGAATTATTTATCATCTCACTAGGATGAACTTCAGCTAATACTCCTAGAAGCTCATATATTTTTTCTAATACTGAAAAATAAATTTTAAAGAAGTCAAAAAATTATATTTAAATAAATTAAAGTGTATAACAAAGTCAAAGAACGTTTAGTTCAAAAGTAATTTCGAAGATACAGAAAATATCTAGTTTTAAGGACCAGAATCTTTCTTTCCTGATAAATTTTATGCCAATCTACTGTTATAAACTAAGTTACATTTGACATATGTTGTGAGTTTTCTTCTTTTCTGTGTTTTCTATTTAAAGAAATAATTTCATGGAGTGTTTGGCTAAATCCATGGAGCATGCGCCTCTTACTCTTAGGGTCATGAGTTCACAGAGTGTGGACCCCACTCAAAGAAATCATTTCATAAAGATTAAACTTTTATAAGCAGAATTTTACACGTTTTTATTTGGATTTTTTTTTTTCAGCAAAAAGAATTCCTCTGTAGAACATATAAATGCTTTGGAGAGAAAACCTAAGTTTTACACTAAATTTTTAACATCAATTTATTAAAATATTTAAAATTAACGTTTGAAACATCTCACCTGTATCCTGTATTTTTGTTTTCAATGCAAGTTCTCCATAGAATTTATTAAATAATTCTCCAATACTAAATTCATCCATGAGTCTAGAACTTCTTAAAGTCCGAAGTAACTAAAATAATAAAAACTAGCATTGTCTAAACAGGAGAATAACAACAAGGCTTCCCTTTTTTGCACTGTTTCTACACAACAAAGCTCCAGAATCACATGTCTCTAGGGAATGTCTTTGGCTTCTCAGCACTCCTATCTAGCCTGATTATTTAGAAGCCAGAGGTTGAGG
The DNA here is from genome assembly GCF_053574225.1 of Canis aureus. NCBI lineage: Eukaryota > Metazoa > Chordata > Mammalia > Carnivora > Canidae > Canis > Canis aureus. Next base: position 41,679,972 of record NC_135638.1, on the reverse strand, counting down.
TGGGTGGTAAAACACGTTACAAAGGGGAAGAGGCTGTACACTTAAGTTTACCTTCCCAAGAAACCAACAACATGACAAGAACCATTCTCTTGGAGGCACTTAAGACAAGGACTAACAAGACCCTAAGTAATTCTAAAATGGAGATACAATAAAAGACATACATCTGAGAAACGGGAGAGTCGCCCAGGAATCACTTAAGTACAATTTACAGACCCATTTTCATGCTAAGGTTTAAGAAAGAACTCTGACCTACAATGATGTGAATTCTGGCAACTCTTAGCAGCCTTACGTTTTTAAGAGTTATGGTGAGAGAATAACAGAGGGGCAGTAAATTCCTTATTTTTCCTCTTAATTCCCCTTACAACCCCAAATCCTTCCTCTACTACCCAGAAGGGAGTAAGAGCAAAAGGCCCCAGTATTAGAGGTGATGACTGGAAAATGTTGTCCATACATCAATGTGACCAAAGCCTAGCCTCTAACATCTCACCCTCAAAACCTAACTTAAAACTCTATTTTTCTGCTTTTTAAGTTACAGGTTTAATATGAAATACATGTACTTAGAAACAACAAAATTACCTTAATAAGAAGATCTAGGGCTGGGATTTTACATTTAGCAGCTTTATCCTTTGTGTAAACACTGGTACAAGTAGTCTAGGTTTTAAAAGGAGACATACCGAAATCATCAATAAGATCTTAGTTCTTCAAACTAAAACTTTACAACAGCTAAAAGTACATCTCTGAGAGGAGCAACACCAATCTATGACGTGCTACAATTTAGTATTCAGCTGTTAAAAGTATAATATCAGAGGGATGCCTGAGTGGCTCAGCAGTTTGGCGCCTGCCTTTGGCCCAGGGCATAATCCTGGAGTCCCGGGATCGAGTCCCACATCAGACTCCCTGCATGGAGCCTGCTTCTCCCTCTGCCTGTGTCTCTGCCCCTCTCTCTCTCTCATGAGTAAATAAATAAAATCTTTTTTTTTTTTTTAAGATTTATTTATTCACGGATCCCTGGGTGGCACAGCGGTTTGGCGCCTGCCTTTGGCCCAGGGCGCGATCCTGGAGACCCCGGATCGAATCCCACGTCGGGCTCCCGGTGCATGGAGCCTGCTTCTCCCTCTGCCTATGTCTCTGCCTCTCTCTCTCTCTGTGTGACTATCATAAATAAATAAAAATTAAAAAAAAAAAAAGATTTATTTATTCATGAGAGACACACACACAGAGAGAGAGATAGACAGATACAGGCAGAGGGAGAAGTAGGCTCCATGCAGGGAGCCCGACGTGAGACTCGATCCCAGGTCTCCAGGATCACGCCCTGGACTGAAGGCGGCACTAAACCGCTGAGCCACGGGGGCTGCCCGATAAATAAAATCTTAAAAAAAAAAAAAAAAAGGTATAATATTAGAGTATATAAATATACAGACAAAAAATTACTGAAGGCATGTATACAGTATGCTATGGTAATGATATCAACAATAATCACAAAAACACAAAGTAAATGGACACCTAAGCAGGATTAAAAAAAAAAAAGTTATGCTTCCTTGCATACCTCCCATAGCACCTGTTGCCATATATCAAGAAACTAAGCATGAAAAACTTAACAAGGTAACTAAAGCAATTCCAAGAGAAATGGTTGGCACTCCACAGTAAAACAGCTCATACTAACAAAACAATGAGGAACTCCGGAGAGAGGCCACCTGGTTCCAAGTTTTGGGTGAAGTTTCTTAACTTTTAAGTCTCATTTGTAAGCTAAAAAGATTGAAGATACCTACTTCACAGACTTTCAGTAAAACTAAGTAAGACAAACTGTACATGAAAGAACTTTGTAGACTCTAAAGCACTCTACAAATGTTAGTTATTCCCAGTGTTGAAGCAATTTTTTAAGATACAGTTGACTCGAGCACAGGCTTGAACTGCGCAGGTCCACTTATACTCAGATTTTTTTCAATACAGTACTGTAAATATATTTTCTCCCACAATTTTCTGAATACCACTTTTTTCTCTAGCTTACTCAACTATAAAAATACAATATATATATAACACATGTACAAAATATGTGCTAATTAACTACTTATGCCTATTACCCCAGATTGAATACATACTTCATCAAATCTTAGCATCCAAGAATGAGAAGCAATTTACGACCAATAAAAACAACTTACTTTGTGGCACCTGCTCAAAGTATAAACAAGTCTGAGAAAGAACAACTGAATTTATGATTACCAGTTCCACAGTAAATTATGACAACACCTGGGAAAGGCAGGTGGGAAGAGAACGGGAAGCACAGGAAAGGCAAACTTTCCAAACTGCTGCCAAAGAGCACATATGAAGGGCATGAAATGTAAATTGTACCCAGCAGGAGAATTCTTTAAACTGTTTTTACAGTGTTTTGAAATCTCTCCACAATTCAATTTACTATGACTTTTTATAAAAGCGTTATCCAGGCACCCCAGGTGGCTCAGTGGCTTAGCGCCGCCTTCAGCCCAGAGTGTGATCCTGGAGACCAGGGATCGAGTCCCACGTCAGGCTCCCCGACATGGAACCAGCTTGTCCCTCTGCCTGTGTCTCTGTGTGTCTCTCAATGAATAAATAAAAAATCTTAAAAAAAAAAAAAAATTGCATTTTCCTACATGTAAAAAGTTAATAGTTATCAAAGTAGTTTTTGACAAGGGCCTTACCTTAGTAAACCTAAAAAGAATAGACCACTTCATTTCTAGCCCATAATCAAGCACAAATAAGATCCTCGATGAGACAGGCAAGAATAAAATATAAATCCAAGTTTAACTTACAGCAAAAGTTAAAATCGATGTTGGTATATAATGAGATACGTTTTTTTTTTTTTTCTCCTTACCTTAATATCAAGAGAATAAGGTGTGATCTTCTGGCCAATTTTTTCTAAGAAAATATATAAAAATTTTAAGACTTCTTCTCTACAATCACGAAACTATAATGAAAGAAATAAACATTACATATGGGCAAGCAGAAGCGTTATTTCCGCATACAGAAATATATAAGAAAAGGAAAATGAAATCTTCAACTTACTTCATCAATGCTAAGTGACTTCCGAACAAATACAAGCAAACCGAAATCTTTGGAAAAAACTAAGGAAGTCTGTAATGCTGAACAAAAATAAATAAGGTAAGAGAGTGCCAAGAAGCACCCCATAAACCCACCCTAAATGAGCTCCATGTTTCTCCATTCAGCCTTATAAGCAATTAAATTATAATTACATAATATAAGCCTTATAAACAATTTAAAAAATTAAAAACTAACTTAAGGCTGCTGTATTTAAACAAAGAAAACAGGAAATTGTAGATGATATTCCACTGGGATGACACAATCAGAATAATGGCCCCAAAGATACCTGAGCTCTAATCATGATATAACATGTGTGAATACACTAACTTTACACAGAAAAAGAAAATTAAGGCTGCAAATGGAATTAAGGTTGCTAGTCACCTGACCTTAAAAAAAGGGAAATTAGGGCAGCCCTGGGGGCTCAGCGGTTTAGCGCCGCCTTCAGCCCAGGGCGTGATCCTGGAGACCTAGGGTTGAGTCCCACATCAGGCTCCATGCATGGAGCCTACTTCTCCCTCTGCCTCTCTCTCTGTCTCTCATGATTAAATAAGTAGAATTTAAAAAAAAAAAAAAAAAAAAAAAAAACAAAGGAAATTATCCTGGATTATCCATGGGTCCAATATATTCACATGGGCCCTTACCAGCGGAGGAGAGAAGAAGAAACATGGAAAGAGAGGAGAGAAAAAATTTCAAGCACAGGGGTTACTAGAGCCATGGTTGCTGGCTTTGAAGATGAAGGCCACGATTTGAGAAATGTAGGCGGCTTCTATAAGCAGGGAACACCAGAAAGGAAAACCGGGCTTTGGTCCTGAAATCGCAAAGAACAGAATTCTGCCAACCTGAATGAAAAAGGAAATGGATTCTACACGAGATCCTTTAGAAAGTAAAGTGACCCTGCCCGATGCCTTGGTGTTAGTTAGGTGAGACCCCTGTTGGGGTTTAACTACAGAACTGTAAGGTTAAATGTACGTTTTCTTAAAGCACTAAGCTTGTGGTATTTGTTACTGCAGCAACAGAAAAGTAATACACTCCTCTATAATCCTTCACCTGGAAAAACATAAAACTATTGAGAGTAAACTTGCAACTTCTTTATAAACAAGTTTACTAGAGGAACAGAAAAGGGGAATTGTAACTTAGAAACTCTGAGACTAGGGGCCCCAAGGGAAACTCAATTTCACCTCAAGTCATGATCTCAGGGTCTTGAGACAGCCTGGCATGGGGTTCCACACTGAGTGGGGAGACTACTGGAGACAGTCTTTCTCTAACTCAGCTCCTTCCCCTCCTTCTCTCCAAAAAAAAAAAAAAAAAAAAAAAACACCAAACCAAAACAAAACAAAAAACACTTTGAGACTAGAAAGAATTTACGTTTTTTAAATTTATTTCCCCAATAATATATACTTGTCAATATATAGGTACTAGATAGCATCAGAAGTTTTCATGCAATGATGTATTTTAAAAGTGCCAAAAGAGGCACTTTTACTACAAAGGAGCAAAAGGTTCTCATCTAGAGCCTGCTAAAATGTTAAAAGAACTGCAGGACTATTCAGTTACATTTCTGCAAACCTGCTCAGAAGTAGGAACAACAAACTTAAGAGTTGGAAAAACGTACAAGTGGGTTTAGGCGCTTTTAAGGTAAAAGAAAATACCTTCCTTTGGTTCTCTCTGCTTTTTCTGCAGCATAGCAATGACTGCCAAACTTAGGGCATTTTCACTAAGTGTGCTTTTAAAGCATCTTCACAAAAAAAAAAAAAGGCATCTTTACTCTGCTAGGAAAAACAGCAGCATGGCAAATCACTTTTTGTACACACTCACAGACATTCCAACAACCCAGAATCAATGACTAGACTTTTTCAAAGCACTGCGGGATGAACTCAGCAGAGAAACCCCAGGCTCTGCGGCTCTGGCACGACCCGCGACTCCCGAGACCCCCCCCTCGCACGCACGCGCGGTGGGCACTGTCCTCGGCGCGACCCGGTCTGTACGCACCCAGCACCGCGGGGTCGGAGCTCAGCACGCACTCCTGCCCCAGGCCTCGGATCAGCTGGTAACTGGCCATCGCGGCGCTGCAGCGGTCCCCAGCAGACAAGGACTCCTGCAGCTGTAGCAGGGAGCCCCGCGCGCCGGACCCAGACTCGGCCATCGCGCCCGAACGCGGCCGTGCGCGTGCGCACACTAAGCGCGGGTCCCGGCGTGCCGCGGGGCTGGGGGGTGGGGCGCGAGGGGGCAGGGCTCGCGGCGGTGGGACGCCCGGAGCGGGGGCGGGCTCCTGGGGGCGCGAAATTTCAGGGAACCCCGCAGGGAGGGCCTTATTCGTAGGAAGAGCCTCCTTGTGCCTGAATGAAGAGGTTGGCAGATTGCCGAATGTGTCGTATATAATGCACTTAGCATACACACGGAAGCGTAGAAACAGGAAGCCAGCTGTGTGACCTCCGGAAGTAGATGGGGAGGATGGTTGGCGAATAGAGTTGACTACATCCCAGAGACAAAAAAAAGACAAGCTAGGGGCTTGAGTCAAGATCTACAGAGTTGCCCCTCGATAGAAAGTGAAAAATCCATGTGTAATGTCTTTAGAAATGCAGGTGCTTACGGGATAAAGAATATTGTCCTTAACCTTCCGGGAACAGTCTGGCTGGACTCCCCAGGTTTCCCGCGAAAACCGGGTCCAGCAGGGGCCAAGTCACCTGGACGGAGGGGAGGCAGCGGGCGCGGATTGCGTCGGCCGTCCGCGGGACGCTGAGGGCGGCCGTGCAGTCTCCCCCGCCTCGTCGGTGCGCAGTGGTACCTCCCGAGGGCGGGGCCACAGAGAGCGCCGCTATGATTGGTGGGCTCCCGCCGAGGGCGGGGACGGCGGTGCCGCTGGCGCGAAACTTCCTCTGCCTACCCGGTGCGGGAGAGCGAGCCGGCGGGTGCGTTCCGCGAGCCCCGCGGCCGTGTGTGCGGCGAGGGGCCGAGCCGGAGATACGCGGCTGGAACCCGCCCTGTTCTCGGAGGTACCCCGAGCGCCATGTCGTCCCCGGCGTCCACCCCGAGCCGCCGCGGCAGCCGGCGCGGGCGGACCACCCCTGCGCAGACGCGTAAGTCCCTTCCGCGGAAGTCGAGCCCGCCATGGTAGCCGTCCCCCCCCCCCCCCCGGCCTTTTCCCGCCGTTCGGGGAAAGTCACGTGTGCGCCTCCTCTCAGGCCCGGAGCGCGGCGTGTGCGCCCGGCGGGTCCGCGGTGCTCGCGAGCCGAGCCTGTGCTCTGCCGACACTAATGCGCCACACTGTGTGCGACCGGCAGGACTGCGCCCGCGCTTCCACCCTTGCCGGGTGGTGTCTGCGTTTTGTGCATGTCAGTGCCCATTCGCCTCCGTTCTGTTTGTGCGTGTTCCCAAGAGACTTGGTGGCGCTCCGGGAAGACCCAGCGCGAGCACTGATTGCCGTGTTTTCTGTTTTGTATGTCACAAGCTCGAAGTGAGGATGCCAGGTCATCACCACATCAAAGACGGAGGGGCGACGATTCTACCTCCACCGGAGAGTTGCAGCCTATGCCCACCTCACCTGGAGCTGACCTACACAGCCCTGCCGCGCACGACGCCTTATTCTCCAGCCCTGCTCAGATACAGCCCTCAAGTGTGTGTTGGGCAATCTAGGTTCTACTGCGGTTATTATACGAATGATGCTTTAGGGGTTTGTTAACCCGTCGTGGCCGTAACCGTCGTGAGCTAGTATGTCACCAAGAGTACGGAGCTGGGTACATGTTAGGGCGTACTGAATAGAAAAAGAAGCCTTCGTGCTTTTTCACTGAAAAGTTTAGTAGTTCTCAGAATCTTAACGACCACAGGTTACAAGGAACATTATTTGCCATTGTGCTGAGAAGACTTAAGTCAACACATAACAGTAGTTTGTCTTTTCAAATTCTGTCTTTATAGCAATTCCCCTTGATTTTGACGTTAGTTCACCACTGACATATGGCACTCCCAGCTCTCGGGTGGACGGAACCCCAAGGAGTGGCGTTAGAGGCACACCTGTGAGGCAGAGGCCTGACCTGGGGTCTGCTCGGAAAGGCCTGCAGGTGGATTTGCAGACCGAAGTGGTGAGTACACAATACAATCTTCTGACAGTGGCATTTGGGGAACAATAAAGGGGTAACTCCCCATTAACTGGTTTTATTGTATTTTTCTGTATAGGCAGCAACAGAAGATATAGTGGCAAGTGAGCAGGCTCTAGGCCAAAAACTTGTGATCTGGGGAACAGATGTAAATGTGGCAACTTGCAAAGAAAATTTTCAGGTGAGCTGTACCTTAATACTTTAGGGTCTCAAAATGCTGGGAGGAAGGGCTTATAAACAATATCTAAGTTGCTGTAATACTCAGGTAGATTTTTAAGTGGCTCAGAATTGTTGATGTCAGGCAGCCCAGGTGGCTCAGCAGTTTAGCACGCCCTCAGCCCAGGGTGTGATCCTGGAGACCTGGGATCAAGTCCCATGTTGAGCTCCCTGCATGGAGCCTGCTTCTCCCTCTGCCTGTGTCTCTGCCTCTCTCTCTGTGTCTCTCATGAATAAATAAATAATCTTTTTTTTTTTTTTTTTTTTTTTAAGATTTTATTTATTTATTCATGATAGTCACACAGAGAGAGACAGAGAGGCAGAGACACAGGCAGAGGGAGAAGCAGGCTCCATGCAGGGAGCCCGACGCGGGATTCGATCCCGGGTCTCCAGGATCACGCCCCGGGCCAAAGGCAGGCGCCAAACCGCTGCGCCACCCAGGGATCCCAATAAATAAATAATCTTTAAAAAAAAAAAAAAAAAAGAGTTGTTGATGTCTTTCTAGTTTTTTTGTTTTGTTTTTTTGTGTGTGTGTGTGTGGTTTTTTGTTTGTTTTTCTAGTTTTTGAAAAGAAAAAAATACTATTTATATCCATCTCCAAATAGGGACATACTCATAATTTTTTGCATTTTTAATAGTTGCTTATTCCTAAATGCATCAAACTTACTCTTTTTCTTACCACATCAAGAGATTCCTTCAGCATTTTATTGACCCTCTGGCCAAAGAAGAAGAAACTATTGGCATAGATATTACTGAGCCTCTGTACATGCAACGACTTGGAGAGGTAATCAAATAGTCTTATAAAATCAAATTAATGCATTTTAAGACATTTAGCAGGGTATAACTTACTTGTGTTCTCTTCTAGATTAATGTAATTGGGGAGCCATTTTTAAATGTAAACTGTGAACATATACAATCATTTGACAAAAATCTCTACAGACAGCTCATCTGCTACCCACAGGTAAGATTTTTGTTTTGACCTTGATGAATTAAAGTAAACATTCAGAACATCTAGAGAGTTTCTGAATAGCAGAATTTCCTGGGTACCTGAGAGGATGTTCCTCCAGAGCACAAAACCTTAAGAAAATCATATTTATTTCCCTTTAAGATGAATACTTTCTCACACTTTCACATTTCCAAAATTGAGATGTGTGTTGTTATTATCAGTGACAGGTCATAGTTTAATTGGCAGTTTGTGAATTTTAAAATTGATAGCTGCTTGGGTTGAAGTAAATTATCTTACGTGAAAGAAAAATTTTTTTAAGATTCATTTAGAGAGAGAGCACACACACATGTAAGAGGTAGGGGGAGGGTTTGCAGAGGGAGAAGGAGAGATAGTCTTAATTTGAGGTGAGAGGGGCAGAGGGAGAAAGAGAATCTTAAGCAGACTCCAGGCCCAGTGCAGAGCCTGACACAGGACTCAATATCACAACCCTGAGGTTATGCCTCAAAAATCAAGAGTCGGGTGCCTAACCAACTGAGCCACCCAGGCACCTCATAATCTTTTTATTATTCACATATCAACTATGTTTATTCTGTTGCTTTTGGAGGCAAGCAGACTTGTTATTATTTCTTGATCTTTTTTTTTTTTTTTTTTTTTTTTTTTTTTTTTTTTTTTTTTTTTAATTTCTTGATCTTGCTGTGTAATAGCTGTGTGACCTTGGTCAAGTTCCATAGCATTAAAGTATGAATTCAAAATCTTTTTGTTACTAATTAAAAGCCTAAGAAATGACAGTACATTGTGAAGGTTTCTTTTTTTTTTTTTTTTTTTTTTAAGATTTTATTTATTCATTCATGAGAGAGAGGCAGAGACACAGGCAGAGGGAGAAGCAGGCTCCACGCAGGGAGCCCGACGTGGGACTCAATCCCAGAACTCTAGGATCACTCCCTGGGCCGAAGGCAGGTGCTAAACCGCTGAGCCACCCAAGGATCCCCGTGAAGGTTTCTTACACATGATCACACTTAAATGAGAGTATGCTTAGGTGAGATTAGCATATTCTCAGTGTACCCAAAGGTTTTAAACAGTATGTTTGGGCAGCCCGGGTGGCTCAGCGGTTTAGCGCCACCTTCAGCCCAGGGCGTGATCCTGGAGACCCTGGATCAAGTCCCGTATCGGACTCACTGCGTGGAGCCTGCTTCTCCCTCTGCCTCTGTCTCTGCCTCTCTGTGTCTCTCATGAATAAATAAATAAAATCTTTTAAGAAAAAATAAATTAAAAAAAATAAAAATAATAAAAATAAACCGTATGTGATTATATAGAGGTAATACTTTAGATGCCACATGTGTTTTTATATTTTGCTAATGTGAAATGTCTTTATTTCTTGTTTTTAATTTTAAGATGGGAATATAAACACAGCTTGACTTCTTTACATTCATTTTTATAGGAAGTTATCCCAACCTTTGACATGGCTGTCAATGAGATCTTCTTTGACCGTTACCCTGACTCAATCTTAGAACATCAGATTCAAGTAAGACCCTTCAATGCTTTAAAGACGAAGAATATGAGAAACCTGAATCCAGACGGTAATGTTTTTTAATATCAGGAAAATACATAAAAATATCCAAAATCTTATTTCATCAAGGAATTTTAAAAGAATTGGTGTGAGAGTGGTGGTAATGAATTATAAATTGACTAAATATACGGCAGATTCATTTACACAATATGCCTTTGTACCCACTGTATCTTTTCAACTGAACTGAAACTACATAAAAGATGTTATAACTCTTGACAGTTCTCTATCTTAAGGTGGACTTGCCCAAATATGATAATTTTATAGTTACTAAAGCACGTTTTCAAAATCACTATAGAAAACAAATACAAAATATCCCTGTTTTGGAGCTTACGAAAGAAATCTAGTTTGGGGACTGGGGTGGCTCAGTGGGTTGGGTGTCTGATTCTTGATGGCGGCTCAGGTCCACACTTGGCAGGAAGACTGTTTGACGATTCTCTTCCTTTTCCTCTCTCAAAAGATTAAGTTTTTGGAAATAGTAATAATAAATATGGTTTGGAAAGTAAATAAAAGAAAACCTAGAACAAGAGAGCAGTGCAGAAGATTTCTCAGCCCAGGGAGGGAAGGTGAGTGCTAGACCCAGGTGGGATGAGTTCACGGTGAAAGAGAAACTTGAAAAGGAAGTAGATGAGCAGGGAAATGCTGGATGCCACTTCCTTGGTAGGTCCTCTGTTGGACAGAGGACCCTGGGGCAAAAGGCCAGAGGTGCATCAGAGTTGAGAAGAAGGAAGACGACACAGGAAGGGCATCCCAGGGCAGACCTGAGTTTACCCAATGAAACATTCATGCCCTGGCCACAGCACCTACCTGTACTCCAGCCATCTCAGATACCTCTGTTTCCCAGTAAGATTCTCTTGGGCTTGTTGGCAGACCCACACCTGCCCTGGCAGGAATGTAGCTCAGGAAAGAGACCACCTCTGGCTGTACTGTGGCCAGTGGCTGATGGATAAGCTGACCTGTCTCCTCAACCTCTTGCAGATATTGACCAGCTCATTGCCATCAGTGGCATGGTAATCAGGACATCCCAGCTGATTCCAGAGATGCAAGAGGCCTTCTTCCAGTGCCAAGTGTGTGCCCACACAGCCCGGGTGGAGATTGACCGTGGTCGCATTGCTGAGCCTTCTGTTTGTGAGCACTGCCACACCACCCACAGCATGGCACTGATCCACAACCGCTCTGTGTTCTCTGACAAGCAGATGGTATGTGCCTTCATGGGTGCCCTGGGAAACCTCCCCTTTGGCATGTTAGTATGTTTCTGCCTCTCTCTCTGGATCCTCAAAAAGCCAAATTTAATGTGCCCATTAGTAAGGTCCTAAAACTTGGCTTCCTGAATGCCATTCAGCTACATCATTCCTTTGACACTGTCGGTTTTGTTAGAGGGTTGTAGGCTGGACACTTGGAGCTTAAGTCTTCAGTTTTGGGATGGGAGTGTTCCTTTTTTATTGCCAGTGAGCACCAGGTCATTATTATAATAAACACTACGTTCTCATGGCCTGACATACTTTGTAATAAGAAAACTACATTCTTTTACTATTATGCTCCATTTATTGACTTACTAAAATTTAATGTGAAGGATATCTGGGTCTGGCAGTTTGCTAAACATCTGACTCTTGGTTTCAGCTCAGGTTGCAATCTTAGGTCGCAAGATCAAGCCTCGCATCCTCACTCAGTGTGAGGTTTGCTTAAGACTTTTTCTCCCTCTACCACTGTCCCTACACCGCCCCCCCCACACACAAAAAAATAAATCTTTAAAAAGAAATGTTTTTTTAAAGAAATTTAGTGTGAGATATTTACATAGGAAATACTTAAGATTGTAAAAAAAAAAATGTAATATGTCAGACAAAAGTATATACATAAGTTGGTAAAAATTGGGGCACCTGGCTGGCTGAGTTAGAGCATGCAACTCTTGATCTCTGAGTTTTAAGTTTGAGCCCCACCAAGGGTATAGAGGTTACTTAAATTATTTTTTTTAAAAAAGATTGGTAGGGCAGCCCAGGTGGCTCAGTGGTTTAGCGCCGCCTTTGGCCCAGGGTGTGATCCTGGAGACCCTGGATCGAGTCCCACGTCAGGCTCCCTGCATGGAGCCTGCTTCTCCCTCTGCCTGTCTCTCTCTTTCTCTCTCTCTCTCTCTCTCTCTCTCTTTCTGTGTGTGTTTCTCATGGATAAATAAATAAAATCTTTAAAAAGATCAAATAAATTAAAAGATTGGTAAAAATTACTTGGTTAAATTTTGTCATTTTGCAGCTGTTCCACTGGTGCAGAATGAGTTGACAATTTTTCTGAAGTTTTTCTCACACATTTTATTGTGAAAGAAGTTTGGCTTTTCTGCCTCTTTAATGATGAAATTTTTTTAGTATTTATTTTAGAGTGAGCGAGCATGCACATGGGAGGGGCAGAAGGGGAGGGAGAGGAAGAGAAAATGAAGCAGACTCCACAGAGTTCAGAGCCCTACATGGAGCTCAGTCTCAGAACTGCAAGATCATGACCTAAACCAAAACCAAGAGTCCGATGCTTAACCAATTGAGCCACCCAGGTGCCCTTTTTTTTTTTTTTTTTAATTTTTATTTATTTATGATAGTCACAGAGAGAGAGAGAGAGAGGCAGAGACACAGGCAGAGGGAGAAGCAGGCTCCATGCACCGGGAGCCTGATGTGGGGTTCGATCCCGGGTCTCCAGGATCGCGCCCTGGGCCAAAGGCAGGCGCCAAACCGCTGCGCCACCCAGGGATCCCCCAGGTGCCCTTTTAATAATGAAAATGTTAAGATAAAGTCATTAAAACAACGTAGAAATAAGTGGGAAAGACAAAATAGTTTATTTAATGTGATTATAATGGTGTAAATGTAGGCACAGGGACAAACTAGGTTTAAGTTTTTTTTTTATTGTTACAGTGTCTAAACTTTTTATAATATAGGTAGAGAGAATACGTTCAAAATACTAAAAGTTAATCTCCCATATGGGGCGTTAATAAGAAAAATATAAGCAAATGTGAAAAAGGGTACAACCTTTTTTCTAACCAAAGAGTTGAAAATTAAATATAGATACAAATTTCCATCCAATATTAGTACCAATTATCGGATCAAATCTACCACAACTCATGCCAGCATAGTGCTGAGAGCTGGAGATAAAAATATGGAACACTGTTCCCAAGGAGCTTATAGTGTAATATTCTTTCTTAGAATGCTTCGAAGAGGGCAGCCCGGGTGGCTCAGCGATTTAGCGCCACCTTTGGCCCAGGTTATGATCCTGGAGACCTGGGATTGAGTCCCACGTCAGGCTCCCTGCATGGAGCCTGCTTCTCCCTCTGCCTGTGTCTCTGCCTCTCTCTCTCGGTCCGTGTCTCTCATGAATAAATAAATAAAATCTAAAAAAACAAAAAACAAAAAACGAATGCTTCGAAGGCTGCCAGATTGACCCGAGATAAAACTTAGTATTTTAGAGTAGTCTATAAACTACATGGCCCAACATCACCACAGCACACTATTGTACCCATAGACCTCACTGACAGTGTCTCAACCATTTTCCCAATACAGGCCTCCACAGCCAAGCACAAGTTTGCCTCAAGACCTTTGCACTTGCTGTTCTTACCATTCAGAGCACATGGCTCCTCCCTTACAACATTAGACCTCTGCCTAGAGGTTGCTTGATCTGAGAAAGGCATTCCCTAACCTTGCTTTATGAAAAGCGTCTGCTGCACCTTCACTGCCCGTGCTCCTTACTGTTTTTTTTTCTATCCCTTATATTTGTCACTGTCAAATGTTATATGCTCACTTGTGTGTTTGTGTGTTGTCTGTCTTCACTCCACTCTGAGGGTGACTTCACTCACTGTGGAGTCCCCAACATGTAGATGCAACACATGCCAGGTGCAGTGTCTGTTAGATAACAGGCCAAGTGTTTATGGGGTGCACACAGTGAATAGAAGAGATGCACAAAAGTGCTTAACTGTGCAGTGTACACACCGGAAAAGTGTGTACTTCACCTAGGAAATCTACTAGAAGTAATTGCTAAAAACATAATTAGAAATTCAGACAAACATTTATACAAAGAAATATCCACTACAACCTTAAAGTGGTGAAAACCAGTCACATAAATCACTGACTGCTCCCCCCAGATAGGAGAATTTGTAAATAAAGGTTATTCTTACAAAGTCTGTTCATGTCACAGTAAAGGTTTTTTAGCAACTGGGGAGATTAAAACAAAGAATGGTGTTGTTTTTAAGATTTTATTTAAGAGAGAGGATGAGCGCAAGAAGAGGGAGAAGCAGACTCCCTACTGAGCAGGGAGCCCAACATGGGGCTCTGTCCTAGGACCCCCAGGATCATGACCTGAGCCAAAGGCAGGCACTTAACTAACTGAGCCACCCAAGAATGAGGTTTCAAAAATAAATGTGGTAGGGCAGCTGCGTGGCCCAGTTTGGTTGAGTGTGGGACTCTTGATTTTGGCTCAGGTTGTGATCTCGAGCTCATATGACGGAACCCTGCAGCTGGCTCCCCATTCAGCTGGGAGTCAGCTTCTCTCCCTTGCCCTCTGTCCCTACCCCACCCAGGTGCACACATACACGCACATGTGCTTTCTCTCTCTAAAATAAATAGATGAAATCTTTTTAAAAAAAATAAAAATAAATGTAAACATCAAAAATAGTTCTAAGTGGTACAAAGCTAGCAGTTCTGTCTAAATTATGCTTGTCATTTCCTGAGTTTTCTCTTTCCTCTGCTCTTTCAGATCAAACTTCAAGAGTCTCCCGAAGATATGCCTGCAGGGCAGACACCTCACACTGTCATCCTTTTTGCTCACAATGATCTTGTTGACAAGGTTCAGCCTGGAGACAGAGTGAACATTACAGGTAAGAATGTAGATTGTGGGATCCCTGGGTGGCGCAGCTGTTTGGCGCGGCTGCCTTTGGCCCAGGGCGCGATCCTGGAGAAAAAAAAAAGAATGTAGATTGTATTGATAGGATAAGTCTGTCTCGCCTTTTTTTTAAATCAACTCTTTGGCTTGGTCATAAATTCATTGGCATGAGGTTCCTGCCTATAATGCTTTAATCACTTTTTTACTGAGCAAATGGAACCTTTCAATGTGTTGTTCTTGCAGTTGCTTGCTCTTTGCTATCTCACTGTTCCAGAGCCATGAGTGTATTTTGACCTGATAACATTGGTATTTTGAGAAAACAGCTCAGACAAGGCTAGTATCGGTAAGACTGGAACTATACCAGCAGCTCCAGAAAGCAGCACTCACCAGTTCTGGAATTTTAAATAATTTGCTAGTTATTTCCCAATGGATACCCAAGGGTTAACGTTTACTTACTATAGAGAATGAGTTAGTATGGTTGAAGGGTTGATTGTTCATTTATTTCTTCTAATGTTCTTAAATTATATTCTTTGGGAAGCCTGCTGGGGCATAGCCATTCACCTAGAAACACTTAATATTATTAACATGTGGTAGTTTTTCCTTTACCATATCTTTACTTTTGACTCAGTAGGCTGTCTTGTCTGTGAAATAATTTTTGAGTAATTTTTTTAAAGATTTTATTCATTTATTTGAGTAATTTTTTTAAAAATTTTAGGATTTCAGGGATCCCTGGGTGGCTCAGCAGTTTAGCTCCTGCCTTTGTCCCCGGGTGTGATCCTGGAGTCCTGGGATTGAGTCCTGCATCAGGCTCCCTGCATGGAGCCTTCTTCTCCCTCTGCCTGTGTCTCTGCCTCTCTCTGTCTCTCTATCATAAATAAATAAATAAAATATTTTTTTAAAAAAAGGATTTCCTTTCCAAATTTTTGGTACAGGATTTTAGTACTTTGTTCTAGTCGAATAATTACTAAGCAGATTCTTTACATTCAGCTTAAGAGAAATGAAAATACTATTTCAAAATAGTATTTATTGAACACAGCATAAGCCAGCATTGTGCTAAAAGTAAAGTAGTGTCATTTAAGTCTCAGAATGATTATATGCCATATGGTTATACTCAGATAGGTGCCCAAGGTCACAGAGCTAACGGATGGTCACATACAGACACATTTTTAGGTCTTTTTTCAAAAACCTGTGTTCTTCCCAACTTGCCTTGCCCCACTTCAGCAGGGAGCTTTGCAGTATAAGCCTGAGTCCAAGGAGGGCCATGAAGGCAGTGTTGCCAAAGCCCACCTCCACTGCCAGACCTCTGGTTTCTTAAGTGCAGTTTGCTGTCTGCTTGTTTATGCGCCATTTAGCGGAAGGTAAAAAGCCTGTCTCTTGGTTGTGCCCTCAGGCATCTATCGAGCTGTTCCTATTCGAGTTAGCTCAAGAGTGAGTAATGTGAAGTCTGTCTACAAAACTCACATTGATGTCATTCACTATCGGAAAACTGATGCAAAACGTCTGCATGGCCTTGATGAAGAAGCAGAGCAGAAACTTTTTTCAGAGAAGCGTGTGGAATTGCTTAAGGAACTTTCCAGAAAGCCAGACATTTATGAGAGACTTGCTTCAGCCTTGGCTCCAAGCATTTATGAACACGAAGATATAAAGAAGGTAACAGTGACTTGAAACTTTGATCAGCATTTATAGTTTTTTGAAATCAAAAGGCATAAACATCCTCCCCTATGGCCCCCTCTCCCTGCTGCCAAAGAATAAGAACTGTTGCGTATTCCACAGAGCAAAATGCTCACCATCTCACTTGGTTATTGGTTATTGGTCATTGTCCATTTCTTCATATCTACATTGAACTTACATATTTCTAAACATAACAAAAGCCAGATGGAGTCAGAATAGGGATTTACATGGCCACCATTCAGGGACAGTGGTATGTGCTTCTATGTAAGTTGGTTAGCAGTAACTTAAAGCACTATCGTGTTCTTTATACCTTCCCTTAATTATAATTTTTTGTTCACAAGATAAGAAAATACCTCTAACATTTAAACTAGATCTCAGTTACTCTGTAGTAAGTGAATGTTTAAAACATGTTTGTTTAGGGAATCTTGCTTCAGCTCTTTGGTGGAACAAGAAAGGATTTCAGTCACACAGGAAGAGGTAAATTTCGTGCCGAGATCAATATCCTGTTGTGCGGTGACCCTGGGACCAGCAAGTCTCAGCTGCTGCAGTATGTGTACAATCTGGTCCCCAGGGGCCAGTACACATCCGGGAAAGGCTCCAGTGCAGTCGGCCTCACTGCATATGTGATGAAAGACCCTGAGACGAGGCAGCTTGTCTTGCAGACTGGTGCCCTTGTCCTGAGTGACAATGGTATCTGCTGTATTGATGAGTTCGACAAGATGAATGAAAGTACAAGATCAGTACTACATGAAGTCATGGAACAGCAGACTCTTTCCATTGCAAAGGTGAGGCCCATTCTTCATCTGTAAACACGGGCATACTTAAGAAATTTAGCATCTGTATTCACCTTGGTTCTAACTTTGGGAAACTCATGAATACTTTTCCTACTAGGTTTCAGCTAAATGTCTTTGAGTATTTCCTGCAGGATACTTTCATCTTTTTTGCTGTACTAACCCACTATCATATGATATTCACAGAACTTGAGTTTGTCCTAATTGTCACATAGAGTGTTTAGTTTCTGAGAAAAATGTGTTACAGCATACATTTGTCTAAAACTCAGTTTTTGGCATGAATCTGAGGATGGCATTGTCCCAGATAAATCTGTTGATATTACCCTTACCAGGTGATGTGTGTGCCTCTTGGTAGAGTGGATATATAGCAGAGGGCACACCAGGTGAAGATTGCTCACACTGTTCCTGCTAGCATCAGGATGAAGCTTCTAACTGCACTGTATTCTCTGATAGGCTGGGATTATTTGCCAGCTCAATGCTCGCACCTCTATTCTGGCAGCAGCAAATCCTGTTGAGTCTCAATGGAATCCTAAAAAAACCACCATTGAAAATATCCAGCTGCCTCACACGTTATTATCAAGGTATGAGAACATAAAACTTTGCTCATTTGAGGAATTTTCAGGGTGAGAGAAAAAATAATAAAATTCAACAATTGCTAGCATCGTAAGCTCTTCACTCTTCACTATTCACTATAATGCAAATTCTTCTAATATGGTCAGGTTTTCATGGAAAGGACTGTGTTTCTCTACTCAGCTGTGGGCACCATTTTAACATTCATTCTTTGAAGCTTTGGACATTTCACCTTGACATTCTTTTCAGAAGGCCATCACTCACTGCTCATCTCAGTCTTAAAATCATTATAGAATATCATTGAAGTACAGAGAACAGCTTTACATGACAGATAAGGTTCTGAAAAATTAAATTTGTTAAAGTGCATTTGTGTATTCCAGGTTTTTTTCAACCCCACTACTACCCCTAATTCATAAATGAATTTTAGATTTTAATTATTCAGCTTTTTTCCAAAGTTGTGTTTGTTTTTTTCTAAAATCTTCCAATCCTAAAAATTACAGTAACATTTCCCTTGGAGGAATCTTACTTCTTTGACTCACCTATTTTGTGACCAACTATTTCCTAGGCAGACCTAAGGGCCAGAAGAGGGAGAAAGAGACTGATCTGAAGACTCACCAGACAACTGGACAGCAGACATTTAATTCTTCCTCGGCTGCCCTAACTGACTACACACACATTCACTGTACATGGCCTAGGTGGCTTAGGAGCAACTTTTTTTTTAAGATGTATTTATTTATTTGAGAGAGGGAGTGGGAGAAGGGCAGCAGAGAGGAGAGAGAGGGAGAGAGAAAATCTCCAGCTAACTCCCCACTGAGCCCAGAGCCTGATGCAGGGCTCAGTTTCATGACCTGTGAGATCATGACTTGAGCCAAAACCAAGAGTTGGAAGCTTAACGAACTGAGCCACCCAGGCACCCCAGGAGAAATTTTTAAGTTACATATGTGAGTACGTTGGTGTCCCAAGTAAGAAAACCGTGTTTTTACAATATTTTCTCAGGTTTGATTTGATATTCCTCATGCTGGACCCTCAGGATGAAGCCTATGATAGGCGTCTGGCCCACCACCTCGTCGCTTTGTACTACCGGAGCGAAGAACAAATGGAGGAAGAGTTCATGGACATGGCAGTGCTAAAGGACTACATTGCTTATGCCCACAGCATGGTCATGCCTCGGCTGAGCCAGGAAGCCAGCCAGGCTCTCATTGAGGTAACACATATCCACGTTTAAACCCTGAAAAATGGGGATCCCTGGGTGGCACAGCGGTTTAGCGCCTGCCTTTGGCCCAGGGCGCGATCCTAGAGACCCGGGATCGAATCCCACGTCGGGCTCCTGGTGCATGGAGCCTGCTTCTGTCTCTGCCTCTCTCTCTCTCTCTCTCTCTCTCTCTCTCTCTCTCTCTCTGTGACTATCATAAATAAATAAAAATTTTTAAAAAATGTTTAAACCCTGAAAAATGTCTTTATTGAGCCTATAGCAGATAGCATTAATGTAACTAGCTGACTATCTCCCTTAAAAGGGTAATTTTGTTAATAACATACTATTTCCTATAACTGCTTTTTCTTCCTGTACTGCAAATGATTTTTCCAAAGGTAAAAGGGGGATAGGTTTCTTTTTATATATGTCATACAAACTTTTTTTTTTTAAGATTTTATTTATTTATTCATCAGAGACAGAGAGAAAGAGACAGAGAGAGAGAGAGGCAGACACACAGGCAGAGGGAGAGAGCCTGATGCAGGACTCAATCCCGGGTCTCCAGGATCACGCCCTGGGCCAAAGGCAGGCACTAAACCACTGAGCCACCCAGGGATCCCTGTACAAACTTTTTATAATTAAATGTTTATAAGCACAGTGAATTTAAAATGGGAATACCCGAGTTGAAATATAAGTATGCTACTTACTAACTTTGTAAATCTGGAGAAGTAATCTTAATTTAATTTGCTTGTTTCTAAAAAGTAAATTGAATTGTGAGTACTTTAAAATCATTTTTCAGTATCCTTTCACATGGACAGCAGTGCATAATGACATTTAGTTATTCAAACATTACATTAAGGTTTCTGGTGCTTTGATGGGTTTTACTTCCTAACTAAGCCCCTGAAAATACTCAGTAGAAAGTTGTATGTGACGTGTAATTGTCCATTTGTATCATACACTTGAGAGTGGCTCAAAAAAAATAAAAATTATGTCACATATATGTAAGCTTAATACAACTTACATATTAAATTTAATTAATATTAAATTTAATTTAATACAAATTAAAAAGGTGCCTGAGCACCTTTTTCAGACATCCTAATTAGTCCTCTGCTATAATTGTGGCCTGCCCTTTACCCCAACAAACTGTGTCTCCTGAGTGCCAGGCCTCACACACTTCAGTATCTACTCTCATTCTTCATAGCCACATCAGATTCAACCATCTTGATGAATTTTAAGGCCCAAGTCTAAATCTGACTCTTAATTCCCTTCAGTGCTGCACCTGGCAGCTGGTTGTTTATTTAACAGAATCTTAACTATTCAAGGTTCAATCACAAAACTAAGGTATCGTTACAAGTTTTGGGCTTTTTTTTCCTTTTTACACTAGGCTTATGTAGACATGAGGAAGATAGGTAGCAGCCGAGGAATGGTTTCTGCATACCCTCGACAGCTGGAATCATTAATTCGATTAGCAGAAGCCCATGCTAAAGTACGATTCTCAAGCAAAGTTGAAGCAGTTGATGTTGAAGAAGCAAAACGCCTCCATCGGGAAGCTCTGAAGCAGTCTGCCACTGACCCTCGGACTGGCATTGTGGACATATCTATTCTGACTACAGGTCTGTTGTTTGCATTGATAAGAGCACATGAGAATTTTTTAATATGTATATACATATATGCATTAATATATACACATAGACACACGAAATATGTAAGTAATTTATATTTCACATTTAAGCTAATAATTATTTGAAGTGGCAGAGGTACTTCACCTTTTTGAGATCAGGACCTCTTTGAGAATCTGTTAAAAGTTGAGAAAAATATGCACTAGTACACTTGCATGGGCACAAGCCACATTGTATCTGATTTCACAAGGACTTTGTCTCCTCTTCTGCTGTTCAGGCACCTGTGTTAGTCCACTTTAAAGAAGAAATTCATTTCTTGGGACGCCTGGGGGTCTCAGCAGTTGAGCGTCTGCCTTTGGGTCAGGTTGTGATCCTGGGGTCCTGGGATCGAGTCCTGCGTTGGGCTCCCTGCGAGGAGCCTGCTTCTCCCTCTATGTGTGTCTCTGCCTCTCTCTGTGTCTCTCATGAATAAATAAGTAAAATTCAAAAAATTAAAAAAAGAAGTACGGGATCCCTGGGTGGCTCAAGCGATTTAGCGCCTGCCTTTGGCCCAGGGTGCGATCCTGGAGTCCCGGGATCGAGTCCCATGTCGGGCTCCCGGCATGGAGCTGCTTCTCCCTCCTCCTGTGTTTCTGCCTCTCTCTCTCTCTCTCTCTCTCTCTCTCTCTCTGTCTATCATAAATAAATAAATAAATCTTTTTTTAAAAAATAAAAATAAAAAAAGAAGTAATTCATTTCTCAATGAGCTGACTGCCTGCTATACAGATTATGTGGACTGTGTTTCAGTGGAAACGAGCAGTTACTGACTTATAGAAAATTGGAAACCGCAGAGAATTCAGAACTCAAAATTTTGAATATATTTTGGCACGCAGCCACTGTCCCCTAACCTTTTTGTGACACTATTAAATTTGCAGTATTTCATTTCCTTCAGAAGAAATATTTTCATTAACTTTTTTTTTTTTTTCATTTCTTTTAAATCAGGAATGAGTGCTACGTCTCGTAAACGGAAAGAAGAGTTAGCTGAAGCATTGAAAAAACTTATTTTATCTAAGGGCAAGACACCAGCTCTAAAATATCAGCAACTCTTTGAGGATATCCGGGGACAATCTGACATAGTAAGTGTTTTAAGTATTTTCTGCTTAATAGTTTTTCTTTTTTTACCTTAATATTTTCTTTTAAGGTTTTTTTTTAAATCTTTTTCTTTAAGTATTAAATGAAGATATGGATTTTTAAAAAGTAAAGTCACCCATGATCCCATCATCAAGAAATAATGACATTTTGTTGTATTCCTTTAATGGTTTTTATATGTGTATGTGTACACGTGTCTTTTCTTTGAAAAATGAACATAGTTAGAGTTAAAACGCTATTTTATAACTTGCTTTTTCTTTGGCTTTTAACTAAAAATACGCTTTTTACATCATGTGTGATGGTAAACAGGCACAATAACATTACTATAATGATTGGGTAAAATCCTTTGCATGGCTGTTCTATCATTTACTTAACCAGCCGTTGGACATTTAGGATGTTTGCAGTTTTTTGCTATTATAAATGGTGTTAACAGCCATGCATCATAATGTAATGATGAAATTATCAGGTTCCCTTTTGTAAATACAGTTGGGTGCTCAGTGAAAAGAGCTCCTTCATAACACTCCTTCATTTGCATATTTTCTGTGGCTGCATTAGCACGACAGGGACAGAGTCAAATATTTCTACACACTGTATGGATCGATGTCAAGCCTGTGTGTTCACCATCAGGCCCTCTACAGGGAATGGTTGCCCCTTCTGAATTAGAACCTAAGAAACAGACTGGTGGTTCTTGACATTGAAATCATTGTGTATGGAACAGATAAGGGAGTACTTGACGTGTAAAATAATTACTTCCATCTCTTCCCCAAAGGCAATTACCAAAGATATGTTTGAAGAAGCCCTGCGTGCCTTAGCCGATGATGACTTCTTAACAGTAACTGGCAAAACTGTCCGCTTGCTCTGAAGCTCTTGTGAGCAGTGTTGTGTGTTGCTTATCTGCTCTTGGGCATTGCACTTCGATGCATATGTGTGCAACATAGGGGCCAATCAGCTGCCACAGTTGCTGTCAGTGGAAATAGATTCTTAGTCGTTATTTGGTTCCATAAAAATTTTCTAACCTAGTTTCAGTTTTACTAGTGAATTGTGTTTTCACTTAACATTTTTTAAATGCCATTGTTTTAATGCTTTTAATCTGTATTTCCGTGTGTGTGTGTATACATACACACACATACATATATATATAGCAAGATATTAAGTCTGTTTTGGAGATGGCAGTCTGGGTCATGGTTTTTGTGCTGGACTTGGTAAAGGCAATCATCCATATGCTTGAAGTTTTTGTAATATGAGATTAAACTTAGCCAGAGCCTATTATTCAGTGTGAAGTAATGAAGGACCACCAGAGGCTTATTCTCATGGCTCCCATAAGATTTTTTTAAATGGGCAATTGGAATTGATTAGGTTAACTTCTACTTTATCCTAATTTGTAAACTTTTTCCTAAATAAATGATTGAATAAGTAATACTTGGCTATTTGGTATTATTTTTCATTAAGAAAAAAGCTTTAATAAATACCATATTCATGGAAATTCATAATGGTAATAAGTATTTTAGAACTCACAAAAGAAATTCCCTATAATAAGTTCCATTTTATTTCAAATTTACTTCAATCCTAGCAGGCATTCTTATAAAACCACCATATGCTGAAATTTTTTTTAATTTATTTTTTATTGGTGTTCAATTTACTAACATACAGAATAACCCCCAGTGCCCGATATGCTGAAATTTTAAGATTTTGTTTATTTATTTATTTTTAGAGTGTAAGCAAGTGAGAGGAGGGGTGGAGGGAGAGGCAGAGAATCTCAAGCAGACTCTGTGCTAAGTGCAGAGCCTGACGTGAAGCTTGATCCCATGGCCCAAAATCATGACCTGAGCTAAAACTAAGAGTCGGGTGTTTAACCAACTGAAGCCACCCAGGCATCCTTAGAGGCAAATATTCATCAAACTCTCTCTTTTTGTGAGCCCTCATTCTTATTTGTGCTGTTCTTGGCAGATTTGCAAAATACCTTGTATTTTGAAGGAGGCATTGCTTAGGGAGAGAGCTTCACCAAATGATTCAAGCCAACTGCCCAACCAGGTGACTTTACTAGTGAAGGTTTTTCAGTGAGTTCACTGTGTAGGACACCCTTTTATATGTAATCGTCAGCCACTCTCTTAAGTTCATTCTTTCCTTTTTATAGATGAAGGAAGCAAGAAGTCTTCATCTCTTGCCTGAAGGCCCAAAGCAAGAGATGAAGCTGGAATTAAAAGTTGAATCTTCTGACTTTAGAAATTAACTTTATGTAACTATGCCATGCGCTGACTAGAACTCAGGTTTTTAGACATTGCTTTTGGACACATTGCTTCCACTTCCAAAATCATGCAGAGAAGTTTCTTTGGTGCCTGTTCTGTGTTACATTCTTCCTAAATGTTCTACTGAGGAGAGAAGTTTGATTCGTTGAACTGTGTTCTTGTGACCACATTGTTATTCAGACTAGAAATAAGTTAATCTTGAGTTACTCAGAGATAACTGGTTCTTAGGCTGTATTTAAGCTTTCCACTGACAAGTTATAGATAGAATACATTATCATTATGAAAATTACACGTGTAGGGTTTTGTGAGACAAAGTTACCTGATGTTATTGGGAGCCATCCTATGGCCACTGAGGATGATCTTTCTTGACTTTTCCCCTAAATCACATACTAAATAAGGTCACAAAAAAAGGACTCCCTTGTACAAATATAAACTAATTAAAAACACTACATTGCTGCCACTAGGTACTAGGTAGCTAGAAATCAAGATGTTCTAAAGTTCCAGAGTGGATTATACATTTCTGTGGAGTTTTTTAAATTGATAAAGGAAACTGGGACGCCTGGGTGGCTTGGCGGTTGAGCATCTGCCTTCAGCTCTGGGCGTGATCCCAGAGTCCCGGGATCGAGTCCTGCATCGGGCTCCCTGCATGGAACCTGATTCTCTCTCTGCCTGTGTCTTTGCTGCCTCACTCTCTCTCCCTCTGTGTCTCATGAGTAAATAAATAAAATCTTTTAAAAAATTGATAAAGGAAATAAAGACAGGTTCTTTCTCCAATTCTTAGTCTGCAGTAATGGCTAGAATATTGGAAGCCA
Source organism: Canis aureus (assembly GCF_053574225.1). Taxonomy (NCBI): domain Eukaryota; kingdom Metazoa; phylum Chordata; class Mammalia; order Carnivora; family Canidae; genus Canis; species Canis aureus. The sequence continues at coordinate 41,655,212 of NC_135638.1, read as the reverse complement.
TATTGGAAAGTGAATGTGTTCTGGTAGTACCTGAAATCGCTTGGGAAGTAATGCATATTCAGAGCTACTGACACAAGATTCTTCTCCCTTGGGATCCCTGGGTGGCGCAGCGGTTTGGCGCCTGCCTTTGGCCCAGGGCGCAATCCTGGAGACCCGGGATCGAATCCCACATCGGGCTCCCGGTGCATGGAGCCTGCTTCTCCCTCTGCCTCTCTCTCTCCCTCTCTGTGACTATCATAAATAAATAAAAATTAAAAAAAAAAAAAAAGATTCTTCTCCCTTAAGTTTATAATTAGTAATTTTTTTCTAAACCTTTTAATTCAATACCAGGATGGAAATTCTATACAACGAAAATGAAATGTGTATATGGTTTAGTTTTAAGGGAATTTTAGTTGAAAGAAAAGAATATAGCTATCCTGTTATTGGATGGTTCCATCATAGTGAATTTAAGTTTATTTTGGTGAACTTCTTATTCACATTTATAACTTGCCCAGTGGTCTATAGGTCTCTGAAAGCCGGGATGGTGATAACCTTAGTGCAGTGTCTGGCAATAGATGTGTGTTAACATATTTGTAAAGAGAATAGCCTCCTGGGATGCCTGGGTGGATCAGCGGTTAAGCGACTGCCTTTGGCTCAGGGTGTGATCCCAAGGTCCTGGGATCGAGTCCCGCATTGGGCTCCCTGCATGGAGCCTGCTTCTCCCTCTGCCTGGGTCTCTGCCTCTCTCTCTCTCTCATGCATAAATAAATAAAATCTTTTTTAAAGAAAAAGGCTATTCTGTTCTTTTTTAAGATTTTGACTTGCTAGTTAGAATGGCTTTGATTTATACAAATACACACATGCCATTCCCCTTCCATTATCCATTATAAATACAATCTGTTCTATCCAAAGGAGTCAAAATTAGGAAGAAACAAGAATAAAGAAACAAGAATTTAATGACATATTTAAGAGGATGTGATTACTTATTAAATCTAAGGTAATTTCTTAAAATACCTCTAAAATCCATTTTTTAAAGATTTTTATTTCAGAGAGAGAGATTGAGAGAGCAAGTGGCAAGGAGGGGCAGAGGGAGGGAGAGAGAGAATCCCAAGCAGACTCCTCACTGAGCAGGGAGCCCCATGTGGGGCTTGATCCCACAACCCCAAGATCATGACCTGAGCCAAAATCAAGAATCCGATGCTTAACTGACTGAGCCACCCAGGTGCCCCAATTTTTAAATCTTGAGATAAATTTCAGATTTACACAAAAGAAAAGTAAAAATAATTCACATATATGCTTTACTCAATGTTAACATTTTCTCAAATCTACTTTTATCATTCTCTATAAATTTTTGTAATCATGTGAAAGTTATAGAATACCCCTTCTAAAAACTTCCTAAAAACTATCCTAAAAATAACCACAAGACAATTTCATAACAAAATTTTTTAAATGAATAGTTACCTGATGTACAGATGTTCAAATTTCATCAGTTGTCTCAATCACGTTTTTCATAGTAAAAGTAAAATATCTTTGTGTGACAGGATCACAAGTTACATTTCCTTTTCTTTTTTTTTTTTTTTTTTTTTTTTTGCATTTCCTTTTCATGTCTAGTCTCCTTCAACATGGAACATTCCTAGGTTATTTCTCTTTATGACTTAGACATTTTTAAAGAGTACAGGCCAGTTCTTTCTAAAATGTCCCTCAATTTGGGTTTGTCTTATGTCTTTATGATTAGATTCTGGGTATACATTTTGGCAGGAACCACTGAAGTGAAGCTGTGACCAGTGCATCATATCGAGAGTCAAGAAATCTGACTCTACTGATAGGTTAACCTCAATCACTTGAGTAAAGTGGTATTTACCAGATTTCATTGTAAATTACTATTTTTTCCCCTAGTAAGTCTAAGTATCGTATGAGGAGACAGTCTGGGCTATGTAAATAATGCTTCTCATCAGATTTTGTGAGTAAGCTGCACACATGATCCCATTTACCCTTTAATATTGGAATTGATCTTTTTAAAACAAATCACATTACCATGATTTGGCAATGCCACACAAATTGGCATTACCTCATTTCCTAAAACTTTTTTTTTTAATTTTTTTTTAATTTTTAGTTATTTATGATAGTCACAGAGAGAGAGAGAGAGGCAGAGACACAGGCAGAGGGAGAAGCAGGCTCCATGCACCGGGAGCCCGATGTGGGATTCGATCCCGGGTCTCCAGGATCGCGCTCTGGGCCAAAGGCAGGCGCCAAACCGCTGCGTCACCCAGGGATCCCCTAAAACTTTTCAAATGTTCCTTATTCTAATTAAAATAAAAACTCCTAATCATTCATAATTAATACATTACTGGATCTGACCCTCTGCTTCTGGGACTCCATGGTTCATTCAACAATTCATGAAATCTCATGGGTCCCATGTTTATAGCATTATTTACAATAGCCAAGAATGGAAACAACCTGAATGGCTATCAACATATTCAGTGGAATGTTACATAGCCATAAAAATAAATCCCGTTGTTTGCAACAACATAGATGGACCTTGATGCATCGTGTTAAGTGAGATGGAGAAAGATAGTGTATGATCTCACTTATATGCATAATTTTTAAAGGAAAGAAAACAAAAATCCTTTGAACTCTGTATATTGACCTATTCTGATGATAATGACTGCATTTTCAGAATAAAATTTTTTAAATATATATATATATATTTTATTCATGAGAGACAGAGAGGGAGAGTGCAAGAGAAAGAAGGAGAGAGGGAGGCAGAGACAGAAGCAGGCTCTATGCAGGGAGCCTGACGTGGGACTCGATCCTGAGTCTCCAGGATCAGGCCCTGGACTGAAGGCAGCACTAAACCGCTGAGCCACCCAGGCTGCCCTTAAATATACTTTTATGCAACATTTATTTTACCTTATTTTAACATTATATGAGAAATTGAATATACAAAGAGACAACAGCCAGACTATATATAAAAATAGAACTTTGACCCACAACCTGCAGCAACCTGTGCGGGAAAGCAACCCTTCATCTACAATAGACGGCTCAGTAAACCAGAGTGCTCTAAGACTTGGGGAATGTCAGATTGCAATCTCTAGTGACAATCTAGGCAGCTAAACAGTAACTCCTTTAACACTCCAAAATGGCCAGGACTTAAGAACTGCCAGTTTTCCTAATATGCGTCCCTCCCTCAAACTGATGATCAACAAGAGGAAGTCCAATATGCCTCCCTAACCAATTAGCCCCACTACGTTTGCTGCACCATCAGGGCACGGGTGAACCTTCCTTTTTTTCTACTATAAAACTTGCCCACTCCCTTGCCTGCATTTGAGTCTCTGAGAAAATAAAGTTGAAAGGGACAGTGGCTGACTCCCTTGCTATATATACCAAGCTCTGAATAAATAGCCCTTGCTTTTCTCATTTGGGTGGCCTTCATTTATTTCCATATATTAATTGAAGGCTCATAAAATATGCCCTTTCAAAAAGAGTTAAACTATGCTATTTGTCTCTTACTACATGCGTAATTTTTTTACAACATATATTTACACTCACACATACATACACTTAACCAGTATACAGATTCATATACATGAATATAATTATTTTGCAGTAATAATGTGTGATTCAAAGATATTTTATAAAACAGAACTATTTGTAGCTCAAGAGGACAGTGAATCCAGGATCTTTAAAGGGTCAGGCTGCTCCCTCCTGGTCCTTCCCTCTGCAGGACCTTGAAGCGTGAGCTTGCACACAGTGACAGATCATTCTCTGCAATCCCCTGGATACAGGTCAGTGCTGCTCCCCCCACTCTGTGGTGCTCCTCTGGGATCCTTGGAGCCCTTCCTCCCCAACTCCTTCTTACCCTTTACCCCTGTCGCTCTCCCTCCCATCTCTGCAGGCCTCAAGTACTGTCTCCTCTTGCACTGCAGTGGAATTGCTGGTTGCGCCCTGCCTTTTCTTCTTTACCATCTCCTCATATTAATGACTGCAATAGTGGGCTGATTTCTAAAATAAGCTAAGAGGCTGTAAGGAAGGCCCCAGACTTACATAGTGTTTGCTGTATTTATCACCTTAGAACAATTAGACTAGATGGGCTCCCTGCTTTGTGCTAATAAAATAGCATCAGCCTTTATATTGAAATTTCTAATTAGAAGAAATTTGCTGCTCATAAAATTCAAGTCTCAGATTCATCTTCCCTCCTCAGATGCCCTATTACTTCTCCTAGTACAGACCTCTCTGCTCTTTTAATGGGATTTCAAAAGGAAAGTGTGCCATCTGATGTCTTTCAGCAGTGTGAACTTTGCACAACCTTAAAAAATTAAAGCAGTCTTTCCTTAGTTGGGAAATTACATTGTAAAGTAACAGTTGATGTAAAAAAAATTTAGGGATGCCTGGGTGGCTCAGGGGTTGAGGTTGAACGTCTGCCTTCAACTCAGGGCGTGATCCTGCAATCCTGGGATTGAGTTCCACATCAGGCTCCCAGCATGAAGCCTGCTTCTCCCTCTGCCTGTGTTTCTGCCTCTCTCTGTGTGTCTCTCGTGAATAAATAAATAAAATCTTTTTAAAAATTTTAAATCAGTTTGAAAATTGCATACAGCATCTGTTGGGACAATTTCGATAAGCTATCTGCTGTGATTGTTTAAAACAGGGTTATGGTAAAAGATTTCCCGTACATTATGGTTTACTTTTGTGTTATCAGAGACATTCTGAACATTCGAGAGACCAGAGGATCAGACTTAAGCTCAACAAGGTTGTATTTTAAAGTGTCTTTTCCCCTGAATCATGGAACTTTGGAAAGGGCTAAAAGCTCTAGAGTATTAAATAACTTTTTTTTTTTTTAAGATTTTATTTTTTATTCATGAGAGACACAGGGAGAGAGAGAGGCAGAGACACAGGCAGAGGGAAAAGCAGGCTGCATGCAGGGAGCCCAACGTGGGACTCAATCCCGGGTCTCCAGGATCGCGCCCTGGGCTGCAGGCGGCGCTAAACCGCTGCGCCACCGGGGCTGACCTTAAATAACTTTTTAATTGGCAAAATGCTCCTCCTCCTCCTCACAACTTTTGGCACTATTACAGCAAAGCAATATTTGACTGCAGAATAGCATTTAATGACTATTCTTATGAAACTCCTAGAAATTAAAAAAGGATACAATAACGACATGCAAAGAAAAAGAAAACTATGGACAATCATAGAGAAGAAAGCTTCATTTAAAAAAAATATTTATATATTCATGAGACCCAGAGAGAGACGCAGAGACACAACAAGCAGAGGGAGAAGCAGGGAGCCTGAAGCAGGACTCAATCCTGGATCCCAGGATCATGCCCTGAGCCAAAGGCAGACACACACAAATGCTGAGCCACCCAGGCGTCCTGAGAAGAAAGCTCTAGAACTAGATATAGTATGTGCTTGTTTGCTTATTCAGTGAATATCTACAAACATTTAAAATAATTGTGCATTAAACCAACTCTCTCAGTGGCTTTGTCACAGAACCTAAAATTGCCAAATCATTTGCTCCTGAAGTTTAGCATTGAAGTTTCTGGTCAAAATGCAAAGTATTCCTAAAGAGTTATACATCAAACCACTATCAAATGTGAAATTTTACTTTGAATGAGTTTATAAGTTAGTGAAAAAAATGCCAGGGGAGCAAACTCTCAAGTATGTTAAAGAATTTGCCTAATTATTCTCAATATCTGATTTCAAGATTGTAGGTAATCATGTATAAACTCTAGTTCTCATGAATAAAGAACAGACAGTTCAGTGAAACAGTAAATGAATATAGAATTCCAGGTGCTTTTCAAACTGATATTTACATATTAATGATTCTTTTAGAAAAAGGTTAATGTCATGTTAAACTATTCTATTTCTTAATTAGTAGCTGTTGTTAAAAAAAAAATAGAACTTTGTCAACAGGGAAAGACTAATCCACGGTATTGATAGCATGTTTGATAAAAATAATAATACTTCCCAGGTTCCTGGCTGGTTCAGTTGAGAGGGTACAATTCTTGATCTCAGGACTGTGAGTTCAAGCCCTACTTTGGGTATGGATCCTTCTTCAAAAAAATACATAAATAAAATAATAATATTTCATCAAATACATGTCAAAAAGAGCAAAACAGAATTTTTTTCAACTTTGTCCAACTCTAGTGCCACTTAGAAACAGAGCTCTGTGCCTCTGAATTGCTAGACTACTCTGGAAGGCAGAAGTAGCAGCTTGGGCAGTTTGAGAGAGGTAAGGCATCCAGGTAGCACTTACAGGGCTTCCAGGTCAGCTGCACACTCCTTCCCCTAGCTCTGAGGAAGGGGCATTATCCCTGGCCTGCAGAAACATCTTTCTGTTCATGTGACTTGCTCACGTACAGTCCTTCAATTCCCACGACCTTGCTAATAAAATCTGAACTCCCTTGGATGGCTGAGGTCTTCATCTGGCTCTTCAACTGCTGTGGTTGGAATGTTTGTATCCTCCTCAAATTCCTGTGTTGAAAATGTAATGCCCAAGGTAGGTGGGACTTCAGGAGATGATAGTGGAGCCCTCACAAATGGGATTAGTGCCTATAAAAAAGAGACCCCAGAGATCTCTTGCCTCTTTCCACCACATAAGGACAGAGTTGGCTATCTGCAACCCAGAGGAGGGCCTTCACCAGACACCAAACATGCCAGAGCCATGATTGTGGACTTCTCAGCCTTCAAAACTGTGACAAATAAATTTCTGTTGTGTGTAAGCCACCCAGTCTCTGGTGTTTTATTTCCTTAGAGCTGCCAGATAAACTAACACATCTTCCTGCAGTGCCCCATGCTTGCCACCAGTTGTGTGGCAGTTCCCTAGACTCTCCATGCTCCCTATTACTCTGTGCTTCTGCACAAAATGCCCTTCCTCTGCTCTAAACAACTCCAGCCCTTCTACAAGATCTAGGGCAAGGTGCCCTTGGGACCCTCTCTAGGAGCTCACTCACCCTGCACCTCTCTCTACCATGACCTTTGCTTTATATTGTAGTCCTATGCTTACTTACTTCTACGGCTTTCATATTTTCACCCCAGAGCCCAAGGAGAGGCCTGAGTCCTTAATAAAAGTAGAGTAAATACATAAATACAACCAGAAGGTACATGCTGTTCCATGAGCTCTAACTTGAAATTCAGCTTAAGGAATATAAATAAAGCTGTTGTTAAAAGGTGATTTTAAAAAGAGAACAGGGGCAGCCCGGGTGGCTCAGTGGTTTAGTGCCACCTTCAGCCCAGGGCCTGATCCTGGAGACCCAGGATTGAGTCCCACGTCGGGCTCTCTGCCTCTCTCTCTCTGTGTCTCTCATGGATAAATAAATAAAATCTTTTAAAAAAATAAAAATAAAAAAGAACATAATCAAGAAATTGAAACATGTAAAATAAATATATGTTAAATATTTTAACTCATAAATTAATCAGAAAATCAGTAAGAAATTAGAACTGGTTCATATGAAAAAAATCAAAGAAATAGTGTCATTAATTTACAAATTGAAGTTAAATGAAATTACACACGGAATAATCAACTGCAATCCACTGGACACAATTTATATTTTTATGGACAAGAATCATTGCTACTGTTATCAGCTTTCTACAACTTACAGAGTTGTAAAATAGCTCAAAGACAGCAAAAGAAGCAGAGAACCTACAGAATCCAGTAACCCAGACAATACCTAATTTCCATTATATATGCCCAGTATGATTCTTAGTCCATTTCAAAGTCCCTTACATTTTTTCCTATACTGTTTTAAGCTTGAAGCCATCAGCATTAAACATCTTTAAGTTTATTATAAATAACAGCAGGGAGATAGCAATTGAAATACTGATTTCAACATCAGAGGACACATTGAGTTCTATAAATAGTGTATAAAACAAATATTCTGGGCACCTGGATGGCTCAGTTGGTCAAACATCTGACTCTTGACTTAGGGTCAAATCATGATGTCAAGGTAGTGAGATGGAGTCCCCATGCCAGGCTCCACACCCAGTGGGAAGTCTGCTTGAGATGCTCTCCTTCTCCCTGTGCCCCTCCCCCTGCTCACTCTCTCTCACTCTCTCTCAAATAAATAAAATATTTAAAAATAAACACATATTCCACTTTAGATCAAGGTGAAAAAGAAAAACTGAATTCACTGTATGTACAGATATCTAAAATAATTAGATTCATATGCATATAAATTGGCAAGATCAGAATCACTTATGAGTTTAGAAATAATTTAAAATATATTTCATAAATCCTGGTGACATCTCTTCGAGCATAATATTATGTTTGAATGGGTACAAGGAGGTTCTGTGTAAACCATTTTAATGAGTTTTCTTATCTCTGTACATTGAATTTCTTAAATACACAACAGATAGGATATGTAATTTATGATAAAAGTTAGAACATAGTCTTACTTGGAACATTCACACCCTCCTGATTACTCAACGAAATAGATTATTTAGTTATTGAGTTATAAATATTCTGATCTGTGGTGGTTTTGTCCTACGTCAACTTGGTTAAGCTGGAACTATGTTTTGTGGAATTCCCTTCCCTACGAGGTCTTGGTTGGGATGGCCACAGGAGAGATTTGCAAGAGATAAGGGTTGTGCAGTACAAAAATAGCCATTCTGTGTTTATTTTGTGCTCCTTCCCAGGTTCTCCCTACTTTAGGTGCAGGTGTAAGCGCAGCCCAATGACAAGGCATCAGCTTCTCTTTGGTCCTCAAGATTAGAAGACAACACAGACCCCTGTCTCTCCTGACTTTCCCTGGCATTACATGCAGCTCTCCTGCCTGCTGACCTGCAGAAATTTCAGCAGTATTTTCATCTTAACAATGTTAGGTCATCCAATCCATGAACATGAGTTGTCTTTCCATTTACTTAGGTCTTCTTTAATTTCTTTTGGCAAACTTATACTTTTCAGTACACAAGGCTTTTTTCCTCCATGGTTAAATTTATTCGTAAGTATCTTTACATGGTATGGTAAATAAAATGGTTTTCTTAATTTCCTTTACAAATTATTCACTGTTAGTGTATAGAAATGCAACTGACTTTCACGTATTTATTTTGTATCCTGCTACATTGCTAAATTAGTTTCTTAGTTCCAAAAGTTTATTTTTTGTAATCTTTAGGGTTTTCTACATGTAAGATCATGTCATATGTGAACATAGATAATTTTACCTCCTCTTTTCCAACTTGGATGACTTTTATTCCTTTTTCTTGCTTAATTGTCCTAAAATGTTCAATACTGTATTGACTAGGATCTTATAGCAAAAGCTTTCAGTCTTTCACGACTGAGAGTGATGTTAATTGTGCATTTTTCATATACAGCCTTTATTATCCTTACCAAGTTTCATTCTATTCCCAGTTCGTTGAGTGTTTTATCATGAAAGGATGTCGATTTGTCAACTGCTTTTACTGCATGAATTGAGATAACCATTTGGGTTTTTTCTCCCTTCATTCTATTAATGTGGTATATTATATTGACTGATTTTTCTATGTTCAATAAACTTTGAATTCCTGTACTAAGAAATTCTAGGGCAGCCTCCCGTGGTGCAGCGGTTTAGCGCCGCCTGCAGCCCAGGGTGTGATCCTGGAGAGCCGGGATAGAGTCCCATGTCCGGCTCCCTGTATGGAGCCTGCTTCTCCCTCTGCCTGTGTCTCTGCTTCTCTCTCTCTGTGTGTCTCTCATGAATGAATAAATAAAATCTTTTTTAAAATTTATTTAAAAACAGAAATTCTACTGAGTCAGTGTATAATCCTCTTTATTTTTAAGATTTCACTTATTCATTCATGAGAGACACACAAAGAGAGGCAGAGACACAGGCAGAAGGAGAACCAGGCTCCTCACAGGGCGCCCGATGCGGGACTCAATCCTGGACCCTGAGATCATGCCCTGAGCTGAAAGCAGACGCTCAACCACTGAGCTACCCAGGCATCCCTGTATAGTCCCTTTAATATGCTGCTGGTTTCACTTTGCTTCTATTTTGTTCAGAATTTTTGCACCAATATTCATAAAGAATATTGATCTATAGTTTTCCCTTTGTGTAGTGTGTTTGTGTGGATTTGGTATCAGGGTAATGCTGACTTCATAGAAAGAATTAGGAAGTATTCCCTTCTCTTCAATTTTTGGGAAGAGTGAGAAAAGGATTGGTACTAATTCTTCTTTAAATGTTTGGTAGAATTTACCAGTGAAGCTATCTGGTCTACAGCCTTTCTTGGGAGACTTTTCATTACTAATGCAATCTCCTTCCTGGTTATAGGAACAGTAATTTTTAAATTTCTTCATGGTTCAGTTTCAGTAGATTGTGTCTTTCTACGAATTTGTCCATTTCATCTAAGTTATCTAATTTGTTAGTGTACCATTGTTCATAACATTCTCTTATAATCCTTTTTATTTCTGTGAAATCATTAGTAATGTCCCCATTTTCATTTCTCATTTTAGTCATTTGAGTCTTCTTCCATTCTCATAGTCAATCTAGCTAAAAATTTGTCAATTTTGTTCATCCTCCAAGAATCAACTTTTGATTTCATTGATCTTAACAGTTTTTTATTCTCTATTTTATTGTTTTTCTGTTCGAATCTTTTTTTAAAAAAATATTTATTTATTCAGAGAGAGAGAGAGAGAGAGTCAGAGACACAGGCAGAGGGAGAAGCAGGCTCCATGCAGGGAGCCCGACGTGGGACTCGATCCCGGGTCTCCAGGATCTCACCCCGGGCTGCAGACGGCGCTAAACCGCTGCGCCGGCGGGGGGGGGGGGGGGGGGCGCTAAACCGCTGCCCGGCGGGGGGGGCTGCCCTATTCTAACCTTTATTTATTGGTTTGTTTTGCTTCTGAACATTTTGAGTTTAGTTTGCTTTTTTTCTCACTCATTAAGCTGTAAAGTTAGGTTATTAATTTGAGTTTTTTCTCCTTTTTAATGTGCGTGTATACAACAATAAGTTTACATCTTTACACTGCTTTCACTGCATTCCCTAAGTTTTTATCTGTTATGTTTTTGTTTTCATTTATCTCACAAAGGGAGTTTTCTAATTTTTCTTGTGATTTCCTTTTTAACAAATTGGTCATTTAAGAATGTGTTGTTTACTTTCTACATATTTGTGAATTTTCCAGTTTTTCCTTCATTCTGTTAATGATTTCAAGTTTCATTTCATTGCAATCAGAAAAAATGGCTTGTATAATTCCAGTCTGTTAGAACTAATTTAAGAATTATTTTGGGGTCTAACAAATGGTCTATCCTGGAGATTATTCCATGTGAACTTGCAAAAAATATATATCATGTTGTTGAGTGGAATGTACTGTTAGATCTGATTCATATTGTTCAAGCCATCTATTTCCTTACTGATCTGCTTTCACTATAAGAGTGGAAGACTGAAGACTTCAACTATTATTGTGAACCATCTATAGGCATACCTTGCTTTATTGTGCTTCACTTTGCAGATATGTTTTTACAAATTGAAGTTTTGCATCAGCCTGTGTTGAGCAAGTCTATCAGTGTTATTTTTCCAGTGACATTTGCTCACTTCATGACTCCGTGTCACATTCTAGTAATTCTTGCAATATTTTAAACTTTTTCATTTTCACTGTATTTGTCATAGTGATTTGTGATCTTTTTTCAAAATTTAAGTAATCTGGGCAGCCTCGGTGGTGCAGCGGTTTAGCACCGCCTGCAGCCCGGGGTGTGATCCTGGAGACCCGGGATCAAGTCCCACGTCGGGCTTCCTGCATGGAGCCTGCTTCTCCCTCTGCCTGTGTCTCTGTCTCTCTCTTGCTCTCTCTGAATAAATAAGTAAATAAATATTAAAAAAAAACAAAAAACAAAACAAAATTTAAGTAATCTATACACCCAACATGGGGCTCAAACTCATGACCACAAGATCAAGAGTCACATGCTCTACTGACTGAGCCAGCCAAATGCTGTGATCTTTGATGAAACTATTGTAATTATTTTGGGGCACCATGAACTGTTCCCATATAAGATGGTGAACTTAATCAATAAATGTTGTGCATGTCTCACTGCTCTACCAAGTGGCTCTTCCCCTATCTCTTTCCTTCTCCTCAGGCCTCCCTATTCCCTGAGGCACAAAAATAGTGAAATTAAACTAGTTAACAACCCTACAGTTACCTGTAAGTGTTCAAATGAAAGAAAGTCACACATCTCTAATTTTATTTTTTTATTTTTTTAATTTTTTAAAAGATTTTATTATTTATTTATTTATTCATGAGAGACACAGAAAGAGGCAGAGACACAGGCAGAGGGAGAAGCAGGCTCCATGCAGGGAGCCTGATGTGGGACTCGATCCTAGGACCCCAGGATCATGCTCTGAGCCCAAGGCAGGCGCTCAACCACTGAGCCACCCAGGTGTCCCAATCTCTCATTTTAAATTAAAAGTAGAAATGAGGGGATCCTCATTTCATTCACCTCAATGAAGGTGGCTATACTAAAAGATTTCCAATGCAGGTGAAACAGCCTTCTATTGGAAAAAAATGCCATATGGGACTTTCTTATTTGGAGAGGAAAAGCCAATGTCTGGCTTCAAAGCTTTGAAGGACAGGCTGACTCTTTTGTTACCGGATAAGACAGCTGGTAACTTAAAGCTGAAGTCAACACATTTCCATTCAGAAAATCCTAGGGCCTTCAGAATTATGCTAAATCTACTCCACCTTGCTCTCTAAATGGAACAATACAGTCTGGATGATAGCGCATCTGTTTACAACCTGGTTTACTGGATATTTTAAGCCCACTTTTGAGAACTACTGCTTAGAAACAGATTCCTTTCAAAATATTACTGGTCAGTGATAATGCACCTGGCCATCCAAGAGCTCTGATGGAGAGGTACCATGAATGCTTGTTTTCGTGCCTGCTAACACATTATCCATTCTGTAGCTAATGGACCAGAGAGTAATTTTGACTTCCAAGTCTTTTTTTTTTTTAAATGAGCTTTACACCCAATGGGGGGGGCTTGAACTCATGACTCTAAGATCAAGAGCCACTGACTAGAGCCAGTCAGGCATCCTGATCTTATTGTTAAGTTTTATTGTTTAAGAAATAATAATGGTATAGATGCCATAGAGAGTGATTCCTCTGGTGAATCTAGGCAAATAAATTAAAAACCTGGGAAGGATTCACCATTCTAGATGCTATTAAGAACATTCATGATTCATGGGAAAAGATCAAAATATCAACATGAACAGGAATTTAGAAGTTGATTCCAACCCTAAGGATGACCTTGATGGGTTCAAGACTTCAGTGATGGAAGTAATTGCAGATGTGGTGGAAAGAGCAAGAGAACTAGAATCAGAAGTGAAGACTGAAGGTGTGACCAAATTGCTACAATACCATGATAAAACTTGAACAGATGAAGAGTTGCTTCTCATGGATGAATGAGCAAAGAAAGTGGTTTCTTATGCAGCCAGGGTGGCTCTGCGGTTTAGTGCTGCCTTCAGCCCAGGGTGTGATACTGGAGACCCGGGATCGGGTCCTGTGCTGGGCTTCCTCAATGGAGCCTGTTTCTCCCTCTGCCTGTGTCTCTGCCTCCCTCTCTCTGTGTCTCTCATGAATAAATAATAAATAAATAAATAAAATCTTTAAAAAAAATGTTTTAAAAAAATAAATTCAATAATTAACATATAGTATATCATTAGTTTCAGATGTAGAGTTCAGTTATTCATCAATTGCACATAACAACCAGTGCTCATTATATCATATGCCCTCCTAAATGCCCATCACCCAGTTACCCCATACCACCACCCCTCACCCCTCCAGCAACCCTCAGTTTATTTCCCATATTTGAGTTTCTTATGGACTGTCTCCCTCTCTGATTTTGTCTTGTTTTATTTTGCCCTCTCTTCCCCTGATACTCTGTTTTGTTTCTTAAATTCCACATATGAGGGATCTCTGGGTGGCGCAGCGGTTTGGCGCCTGCCTTTGGCCCAGGGCGCGATCGAGTCCCACATCGGGCTCCCGGTGTATGGAGCCTGCTTCTCCCTCTGCCTGTGTCTCTGCCTCTCTCTCTCTCTCTCTCTCTGTGACTATCATAAATAAATAAATTAATTAATTAAAAAAAATTCCACATATGAGTGAAACAATTTGATAATTGCTTTTCTCTGATTGACCCATTTCACTTAGCACAATAACCCTCCAGTTTCATCTATGTCATTGCAGATGGTAAGATCTCATCTTTATTGATGGCTGAGTAATGTTCCATTGTATACCACATCTTTATCCATTCATCTGTTGATTGGTATCTGGGCTCTTTCCATAGCTGGGCTATTGTGGACATTGCTGCTATTGGTGTGCATGCTCTCCTTCAAATCACTGTATTTGTATCCTTTGGATAAATACCCAATAGTGCATTGCTGGATCATATAGTAGCTCTCTTTTCAACTTTTTCAGTACCCTCCATACTGTTTTCCAGAGAGGCTGCCCCAGTTTACATTCCCACCAACAGTGTAAGAGGGTTCCCCTTTCTCTGCATCATTACCAACATCTGTTGTTTCCTGATTGTTAATTTTAGCCATTCTGACCTATGTGAGGTGGTAACTCATTGTGGTTTTTATTTGTATATCCCTGATGCTGAGTGATGTTGAGCATCTTTGTTATGTGTCTGTTGGCCATTTGTATGTCTTCTTTGGAGAAATGTCTGTTCATGTCTTCATCCCATTTCTTGACTGGGTTATTTATTTTTGGGGTGTTGACTTTGAAAAGTTATTTATAGATCTTAGATACTAGACCTTTATCTGATAAGACATTTGCAAATATCTTCTCCCATTCCGTAGGATGTCATTTGGTTTTGTCGACTGCTTCCTTTGCTGTGCAAAAGCTTTTTATCTTGATGGAGTCCCAGTAGTGCATTCTTATCTGTGTTTCCCTTGTCTTTGGAGATATGCCTAGCAAGAAGTTACTGTGGCTGAGGTCACAGAAGTTTCTGCTTGTGGTCTCCTCTAGGATTGTGATGGTTTCCTGTCTCACATTTAGGTCTTTCATCCATTTTGAGTTTATCTTTGTGTATGGTGTAAGAAAGTGGTCCAGTTTCATTCTTCTGCATGTGGCTGTCCAATTTCCCAACACCATTTGTTGAAGAGACTGTCCTTTTTCCATTGGATATTCTTTCCTGCTTTGTGGAAAAGTAGTGGACCATAGAGTTGAGGGTTCATTGCTGGGTTCTCTATTCTTTTCCACTGATCTATGTGTCTGTTTTTATGCCAGTACCACACTGTCTTGATGATCGCAGCTCTGTAATATAGGTTGAAGTCTGGAATTGTGATGTTCAGCTTTGGTTTTGTTTTTCAACATTCCTCTGGCTATTTGGGGCCTTTTCTGATTCCATACAAATTTTAGGATTATTTGTTCCAGGTCAATGAAAAATGTTGATGGTATTTTGATAGAGATTGCATTGAATGTGTAGATTGCTCTGGGTAGCATAGACATTTAAACAATATTTGTTCTCCAATCCATGAGCTGGAATGTTTTTCCATTTCTTTGTGTCTTCCTCAATTTCTTTCATAAGTGTTCTGTAGTTTTCTGAGTACAGATCCTTTACCACTTTGATTAGGTTTATTCTTAGGTATACTATGAAAATGAAAACACAACAGTTCAGAACTTGTAGGATGCAGCAAAGGCAGTCCTAAGAGGGAAGTATAAAGCAATACAGGGCTTGGGATCCCTGGGTGGCGCAGCAGTTTAGCGCCTGCCTTTGGCCCAGGGCGCGATCCTGGAGACCCAGGATCAAATCCCACATCGGGCTCCCGGTGCATGGAGCCTGCTTCTCCCTCTGCCCCCCACCCTCTCTCTCTCTCTCTTTCTCTCTCTGTGTGTGTGACTATCATAAATAAATAAAAATTAAAAAAAAATAAAGCAATACAGGGCTTTCTCAAAAAACTAGAAAAGTCTCAAAAACACAACCTAACCTTACACCTAAAGTAGCTGGAAAAAAAAAAAGTAAATAAAACCTAAACCCAGCAGGAGGAAAGAAATAACGATTAGAGCAGGAATCAATGAAATAGAAATCAAAAGAATGATAAAAAAAAGATCCCTGAAACTAGGAGTTGGTACTTTGAAAGAATCAATAAGATTGATAAACCCTTAGTGAGACTTATCTAAAAGAAAAGAGAAAGGAGGGCAGCCCCTGTGACCGGCTGGTTTAGCTCCGCCTTCAGCCTAGGGCGTGATCCCACGTCAGGCTCCCTGCATGGAGTCTGCTTCTCCCTCTGCCTGTGTCTCTGCCTCTCTCTCTTTCTGTGTGTGTCTCTCATGAATGAATAAATAAAATTTAAAAAAAAAAAGGATGCAAATAAGTAAAATCACAGATGAAAGAGGAGAGATCACAACCAACACTGAAGAAATACAAACATTTATAAGAACATATTATGAGCAACTTTATGCCAACAAATTAGGTAATCTGGAAGAAATGCATGCATTCCTGGTAACATATAAACAACCAATTCTGAAACAGAAAGAAATAGAAAACCTGAACAAACCCATCACCAGCAAGGAAATTGAAGCAGTAATCAAACATTTCCCAACAAACAAGAGTCCAGAACCAGATGGCTTCCCAGGGGAATTCTACCAAATATTTATTTTTTTAAAGATTTTATTTATTCATGAGAGGCACACAGAGGCAGAAGCACAGGCAGAGGGAGAAACAGGCTCCCTGCAGGAAGCCGGATGCGGGACTTGATCCCAGGACCCCAGAATCACACCCTGAGCCAAAGGCAGGCGCTTAACGGTGGAGCCACCCAGGCACCCCTCTACCAAATACTTAAAGAAGAATTAATATCGATTCTTCTGAAGCTTTTTCAGAAAAATAGAAATGGAAGGAAATCCTCCAAACATTTCCATGAGGCCAGCATTACCTTGATCTCCAAACCAAAAACCCCACCTAAAAGGAAAATTATAGACCAATATCTCTGATGAACGTAGATGCCAGAATTCTCACCAAGATACTAACAATGGGATCCCACAGTACATTAAAAAGTTTATTCACCATGACCAAGTAAAATTTATTCCTGGGTTGCAGGGGTGGTTCAACATCCACACATCAATCAATGGGATGCACCACATTTTTAAAAAAGATTTTACTTATTTATTCATGAGAGACACAGAGAGAGAGGCAGAGACAGGCAGAGAGAGAAGCAGGCTGCATGCAGGAAGCCCAACGTGGGACTCAATCCCAGAACCCCAGGATCATGCCCTGGGCTGAATGAAGGTGGCGCTAAACTGCTGAGCCACTCAGGCTGCCCTGGGATGCATCGCATTAATACAAGAAAGGGTAAGGGACTCCTGGGTGGCTCAGTGGTTAAGTGTCTGCCTTTGGCTCAGGTCGTGATCCCGGGGTCCTGGGATGAGTCCTGCATTTGGCTCCCTGCATGGGGCCTGCTTCTCCCTCTGCCTGTCTCTGCCTCTCTTTGTGTCTCTCATGAATAAATAGAATCTTTAAAAAAGGATTATTTTACCATACAATCATGGTAAATTTTATTCTGTTCCATTGATCTATGTCTTTTTATGCCAGTAGCATGCTGTTTTGATTACTGTAACTTTGTAGTATATCTTAAATCTGGGATTATGAACCTCCAGTTTTCTTCTTTTTCAATTTTTTTTTTTTTTTGCCTGTCTTTTGTGGTTCCATATATATATATACTTTAGGCTTAAACTTTGTTCTAGTTTTGTCAAAACAGTATTGGTATTTTATAGGGATTTCATTAAATATGTACATTGCTTTAGGTGGTATGGGCATTTCATATTTTTTCTTCCAAATCAAAGATGAGGAACATCTTTCCATTTTTTGGGTCATCTTTAATTTCTTTTTTTTTTTTTTTAATAATTTTCCAAGTATCTTTTTTTTAAATTTTTTTTAATTTTTATTTATTTATGATAGTCACAGAGAGAGAGAGCGAGAGAGAGAGAGAGAGAGAGAGAGAGGCAGAGACACAGGCAGAGGGAGAAGCAGGCTCCATGCACCGGGAGCCCGACGTGGGATTCGATCCCGGGTCTCCAGGATCGCGCCCTGGACCAAAGGCAGGCGCCAAACCGCTGCGCCACCCAGAGATCCCCATCTTTAATTTCTTATAGCAATGTTTTATAGTTTTTTAGAGTATAAATCTTTCACCTCCCTGGTTAAGTTTATTCCAAGATATTTTATTATTTTGGGTGCAGTTGAATTTTTCTGTTCTTCATACATAAATAGCAGCTGTATTAGTGTCCTCTCTATGTGTCTATATCTATATCTATATTATAAGGAATTTGCCACGTGATGATAGAGGCTGGGAAATTCAAAATTTTTTTTTTTTTTTTTTTTAGATTTTATTTATTTATTCGTGATAGACATAGAGAAAGAGAGAGAGGCAGAGACACAGGCAGAGGGAGAAGCAGGCTCCATGCAGGGAGCCCGATGTGGAACTTGATCCTGGGACCCTGGGATCATGACCTGAAGGCAGATGCTCAACCACTGAGCCACCCAAGAGTCCCTGCTTCCAGTTTATTAAAGGGTATGATAAAGGATATAAATCAATGGCCAGATGAAAATATACATGAGGTGAAGTATGGGGAAAAGACAGAGCTTTCACACCTTTCCCAGGTGCCACTCTTCCCAATCTCCACATGTACACATTCACGTTGCTGTGAACTCTAACAGAGGTTTGAATTTGATTGACTAAGTCATTGATCATTGACTGATTTAATTAGATCTAGGTTTTTTCCTCTTGTTAATCTGTGTTTTGTCCTAATTAATTGAAGGGCCACAAATTCACCGGCGAAT
Organism: Canis aureus; assembly: GCF_053574225.1. Taxonomy (NCBI): domain Eukaryota; kingdom Metazoa; phylum Chordata; class Mammalia; order Carnivora; family Canidae; genus Canis; species Canis aureus. The sequence goes on along the minus strand of NC_135638.1, from coordinate 41,636,504 downwards.
AGAAGGAATGTTTTTTCTCCCCTACAAGTACATACTGATACAAGCAATTCCAAATTCCAAAGCATCCCATACAAGTAATTCCACACAGATTTGTTCTAGCTGTTCCTTTTCCATTCATTCTTTCTTTTAATGAGGCAATGTTTTTTTTTATTTATTTATTTATTTATTTATTTATTTATTTATTTATTTGATAGAGAAAGAGAGACACAGCATGCATGTGCATGACTACCTGCTGAATGTAGAGCCCAGTGTGGGGCTTGATCTCACCACCCATGAGATCATGACCTGAGGCAAAACCAAGAGTCAGACACTTAACCAACTGAGCCATCCAGGTGCCCCTTAATGAGGCAATCTTAACTGAAAAAAATTAAAGCAGAAAACTGGCAGTTAGGACTTCATTGTTTCTTTGGTCAACCAAAAAGCAGAAGTTAAAGAAGCAGTGGGTTACAATCTTTCCAGCCTTTTTACGAATTACATGCAGAGAAAGTAAAGGAAAAAATGGTTCTATGTCATATTGCTTCACCTAAACCAAACCACTATGGACATCATATGCAAAGGTTTAAAACTTAAGCCATGGAGTTAGAAAACCTATGTTTATTCTGTGGTTTGCCACTACTATGTGACGTTGGGCAAATTACTTAACTTCTCTGAGTTTTTATATTTAGAAAGTGATAATAATTATGTCAAAGTATATACTGTTGTAAGGATTAAATGAAAAAACACAGGCATAAAATTAAGTAAAAGTGTCTGACACAGAAGAAGTGCTTGATTTAGGGGTAGCAGTTATCATTTTCATGTAAAAATGTATACTATTTCCTTCTCAGCCTTTAAACCTCATAAAAGCAATGGATTAGAGGTCAGAAGGCCTGGATTCATGTTCCAGCTGAACCACTTAGTCCCTCCAAGCTTCAGTGGCTTCCTCATTTGTCAAACTGGAACAAGGATACTCATTCTAATCACGTTGCAAGGTGGTTAGAAGGTGCACATATAGATTGAAAGGATTTTGTAAAGTAATGTGTTATAGGTATGGTAGGGTGAAACGGGGAAAAAAAGTCCCACTCTTTCACTCTTCCCAGCCCCAATTAGCAGAGACATTTGGCATGAACAGAATCAACTTAATCGTTAAGTGAAACATTTATAGCTAGGTTAGCTTTTGTGATTTAAATCAGACCCAGGAAAGGAAGTAAATGTTCTTTCACAAAGTGCCTTGAGAGTTTCTCTTTGGAAAGTTGCCTGGTCAATGACATGTCAACAGAATGAATGTCCTTTTTATTTTTTTATTTTTTATTTTTTAAAGATTTTTATTTATTCATGAGAGAACAGAGAGACAGAGAGAGAGGCAGAGACAAAGGCAGAGGGAGAAGCAGGGTACATGGAGGGAGCCCAATGTGGGACTCAATTTCAGGACCTCAGGATCACAACCTGGGCTGAAGCCAGATGCTCCACTGCTGAGCCATCCAGGTGCACCCCAAGTTGGGAATCCCAAACACAGCTTTCTCCAAAGAAAAGACAGAGTTAGAATCAAGTATCCTTGTTCCCCCTCATCCCTGGGTAGGCTAGTTCAGGGTAGCTCCATTGGCACTTTACAGAAGCCTGAGCTGCAGAATCCAGCAAGAGGTCAAGGGCTGGAGCCCTAGAGGAAGGAATGCAGCTTCCAGAGCAGTGGGAAGGGCTGGGATTTGTGAAAAGAGAAGCAGAAAGAATGTCAGAAAGACCTGTTCTTGGAGGGGACCAGTAATTAATAGCTGAATAGTTTCAACCACAGCCCCTCCTTTTTTTTTTAATCCATTAAGGTGAAATTCACATAACATAAAATTAACTTTTTAATTCTACTTTTCTTTTTTTTTAATTTTTATTTATTTATGATAGTCACAGAGAGAGAGAGAGGCAGAGACATAGGCAGAGGGAGAAGCAGGCTCCACGCACTGGGAGCCTGACGTGGGATTCGATCCCGGGTCTCCCCCAGGATCGCGCCCTGGGCCAAAGGCAGGCGCCAAACCGCTGCGCCACCCAGGGATCCCAAAATTAACTATTTTAAAGTGAACAATTTGGTATCATTTATTACATTCAAAATGTTGTGCAATCACCACCTCCGTCCAGTTTCAAAACATTTTCATCACCCCAAGAGGAAATCTCATGCCCATGAAGCAGCCATATTCTATTCCTGCACCTCCAGCACCTGGCAACCACTAATCTGCTTTCTGTCTCTATAAACTACTGTCTCTGTGTATATTTCATATAAATAGAACCATCCAAAATGTGACCTTTTGTGTTGGGCTTCCTCCATTTAGCATAACATTTTCAAGGTTCTTCCACTTGTATGTATCAGTACTTTATCCCTTTTTATAATAAAAAATATATCCCTCTTCTTTTTCTTGCCTTTTAGAGTTATCTGGTCATTTAAAAAGTTATTTCATGACTTCTGGTGCATTCTGGTCTGCATTTGATTCCAGGATTAGTGAGACAATAGGTATTTGATCAAAAGAAGATCACCAACAACAAAGAATTCTCCCAGAAGCTGAGAGAGAGGCATACAGCAGATTCTCTATCTATCTCTATATAGCTATCCCAGTGTAAACAAGGGTCAGAAAAGATCCTCTGAACAACTTGTCAGGGATGAAAAACTTTTCATCTACCTCTTATGTTTGTGAGCAGTGGACTCTGTATTTAACTAACAAAAGACAGATAAACAAGAACAATGGTACATATTTTTAATATTTATGCACATAGGAGTTACAGGAAAAAATGAAACTCAAAGAAGTGGATAGACACTGCCATTTATTTATTTATTTATTTATTCATTCATTCATTTTACATGCCACTTTTAACTAAGGAGGGTTTTGGCTTAGAAAGGATGGCAAATCATGGGAAAGTGACTAGGAAATATGGGGGGAACTAATGGAAAATCAGAGTTATTTTAGTAAGATTTGTTTATACAAACTTATGTCAGGGTTGACTCTCTCCAGTGACAAGAGTTCTTTTTCAAGTTCAGAGGAGGGGAACACCTACACAAAGGGCAACTTCTACCCTGCTTTCAGGCAGGTCAGGAGAGAGCCAGAACTCTTCCTGTGTATATATGTCCATACCCAATTGCCTTCAACTCAAAATAATTCTTCTGTTCAAGTGGCATACTTTGGGGTGACATAGTCTGATTCCCTTCATCCCTGTCATCTCCAGTTTTTATATGAACATGGGATTATTATTTTTATAGGAAGCAGTGACTTCTGCTGCTCCTCTCTGTCATGTAGTTGTAAGTTTTCTTGGAAGCCCCCATACTTTGTCAGAGGAACATAATGAATATCTCCATGAAAAACTGAGAAATGATTGATAATGACTTCCAGTTAGTTCAAGGAAAGGGTTCATCCACTCATTATTGCTTCCTTCACTGGGCTTTAAGACAATCCACTTCAATTTCATTATTAAGGAGGGTTCCATTCTTCCCTCCCTCCTTTGGTGCTGCTAAAACCTAGAAAAATTTTTTTTAAGATTTTATTTATTTATTCATGAGAAACACACACACAGAGAGAGAGAGAGAGAGAGAGAGAGAGGCAGAGACACAGGCAGAGGGAGAAGCAGGCTCCATGGAGGGAGCCTGACTGTGGGACTTGATTCCAGGTCTTCAGGATCACACCCTGGGCTGAAGGCAGGTGCTATAAACCGCTGAGCCACCCACGGATCCCCAAGGCAACCAGTTTGAAAATAGAAAATAAAATTTTGTGGAAGAGAGCATTTGAAAAGGATAGAATGTGCAAACTTTGGAACATGGAGATATTGCCAAGATTTCTTGTCTAATTAGATTCTGAAAACTTATTCCTTGTATCACTAGACTTGCTGAGGCTTACAGTCTTGACTGGAAAGGATTTCTGAGTGATAAGACACAAATGGAAACAGCCTTGCATACCAATGAGCTCAGACATTGGAATCAGGAGGTGGTGATTGGTCTCTAGCACTGCTGAACGACCTGAGAAGACACTTTGACTTCTCAGAATCTCACTTTCCTCCTCCTTAAAATATTTTACTATCTGCTTGGCCTGAGATCTGAGGCAAATATCAGTTGTCAATAATTGTTACAGTCTAGCTTGCTAAAATGTATCACTGTGGATGTTTGCACAAAACAATTCTCAGTCTACTTACTTGCAGCTATATGAAATTATTTATATACAAAGTTATTGTATATTGCATATAATTGCAAAAAATTAGAAACAACCCCAAATACGCATTAATAGGAAAAGTTAAATAAATTATATATATCCATACAATGGAATACTATAAAAAAGAATGAGGAAGCCTCTCAATGTAATTATATGGAAAGACTTCTAAGAAATATTGCTAAGAAGAAAAAGCCAGGTCTAAAATAGCATATTTAGTTACACTTTTTGTGCGTAAAAACATTGGAGAAGAGTAAAAAAATCTATATTCTAATTTGCCAGAATGCATAAACAAACTCTGGAAGAATATATTAAAATCTAATAAAAGTGTTTACTTGGGGAGTTGATGGGGCAGATGGCACATAGATGGAAGTAACATAACACTTTTTGCTATAGTTTCTTATAGGTCAGTTATGAACATTGGGAATGTATTACTTATTCAAAAATAAAAGAAATAATTTAACTGAGCATATACTATGCTTTTCTTTGGTGATGTAGCTAGTCTTGCCATTACAGAGCCACTTTATTAATACTTATAAATTGACTTATAAATTGACTTATAAATGCAAGCAAACTTACAAAGAGGTTACAAGGGTCTAGATATATTGATGATGACAAATGCCTATGTGAGATTTTAGAATACTGTTTTTTTTTTTTTTTTAGAATATTGTTTTTTGTACTTCTGACACACCAAAAGATCTTTTTACAGCACTACTCTTGCAACATCATATTGCAAGGTAATGTCATATTACAGTGTTCTTAGTATATGGTCATTATTGCTGTTGGAGATGACTCATGGAAGATCACTAAAGATCTACCATAAATCTCAAAACACCAAGGCGTGACCAGCACTAACATGCTTTGTCTTTTGACAAGTGGTTATGGCCTTATAAAAAGTATTGTTACTTAAAAAAAAAAAAAAAGCTTTTTATTTACTTCCTTGAGAGAGAGAGAGGAAGGGCAAAGGGAGAGGGAGAGAGAATCCTTGAGCAGACTCCCCACTGAGTACACAGCCTACTATGGGGCTTGATCCCAGGACCCCGAGATCATGACCTGAATCAAATTAATACCCAGGTACCATAGGTATTGTTGCCTTTTTTACACAGGCTACTAGTGTTCAAACACCAACTCTGACACCAACTGGTGTCCCACAATTCGATTCAATTCCAGCAATAACTACTCAGACATAACACAGACCTCACAAGTTTAAGGACAAAAACTCCAACAAAAACTGTAGAGGTGGCATTTGCAAGTTTTGGGTATCCCTAAGCCGCTCACACTTCTGCCTATCTTTCTACAAATTCCAAAATGCTCTATTTCTACACCACCTGGGTGGCCTGCAATTCAATTCTGATACTAACTACCAGACTTAGCACAGATCCCACGGGTTGAAGATGAAGTCTATTGTTAGACTGCCCCCACTTCCCATGCCAGGTGCAAATATTGGAGGCCACTTGTACATCTAACCAAGCAGCTATAAATATGGAGTTTCCTGCAAGCCCCTCAGGTTTTATGATTCACTAGAACTGCTGACACAACTCACTGATGGTGCTATTCTTATAAAGTTTTATTTTAAAGTATACTGTGATGGTTAATATTATGTTATCAATTTGACTAGGTCATGAGTGTTCAGATATTTAATTATATATTATTCAGGATGTGTCTATGAGGGTGTTTTCTGGATAATATAATGATTAATGTTTTAATTTTTAGAGTAAGTAAAGCAGATTGCTCTCCCTACTGTGGGTGGGCCCTGTGGGGAAGGAAAATTTTCCCTTCTACTCTTTTACATTCTTTGGCTGCTCTAATAATTAAATCAACATGGGACAGGTTAACAGGAGAAAACCAGATTTAATTTCATACATATGGGAAATCCATAGTAATAAGAAACCCAAGGACAAATTGGGAAGTTGAGGCTTATATGCCATCCTGAGAGAAGGGATGGGATAGAGGCCTGGAGCTTCTAAGGAGAGGAGATGATTCACAGGACAATAAGAAGAGCAAATTACATGCTTAATTTCCATACAGTTGGGTCATTCAGATTAAAAGTTGTCTGGTAATAGCACCCTCCCTGAGTCAGCCCCCCATCTGAATTCTTTTAGGTAAAGGAGAGGTAAATGCCAAACTAGCATATTTTGGGGTCATGTCTTCTATTCAACTTCAGCCCCATCCAATCAGTTGAAGGCTTGAATAGAACAAAAGAAGGAACAATCCATGAGTAAGATGGAACTCTTCCTGCCTGGTTGCTTTGAACTGGGACATCAGTCTTTTTCTGCCTACAGACTTGAACTGAAACATCAGCTCTTCTTGGGTCTGCCAGCCTTCACACTGGAACTTACATCATTAGCTCTCCTGGATCTCCAGCTTGCTGACTCAGATCTTGGGACTTTTCAGACTCCATAATCAAGTGAGTCAATTCTTTATAATAAATGTCTTTCTCCCTATATATACATCCAATTGGTTCTGTTTTCCTGGAGAACTCTGACAAACATTCCATAAAGAAACAGTCAAATGAAGAGACACATATGATGAGATCTGGAGAAGTGAGACAGCAGAGCTTCCATGTCCTCTTCTCACAGAGTCCAGGCATGTTATATTCCCAGCACACCAGTGTGTTCACCAACTAAGAATCTCCATGGAGCCTCTGTTTTTATGAAGATTTCATTATGTTGGCATAATTTACTAAGCAATTGGACATATGATTGACCTCAATCTCCAGCCCCCTTCCCCTCCCTAAACATTGGGCTGGCCCAAAGTTCCAGCCTTTGAGTCATGTAGTTGGTCTTTCTGGTCACCCTTCCCCATCCTTACATTATCTCAATGAGTAACTGCATCAACATATCAAAGACACTCCTATCATGCTGGAAATTTTTTTTTCTTTTAAGATTTTATTTATTTATTCATGAGAGACACAGAGTGAGAGGCAGAGACACAGACAGAGGGAGAAGCAGGCTTCCACGCAAGGATCACGGGACTCGAGCCTAAGTCTCCAGGACCACACCCTGGCCTGAAGGTGGTGCTAAACCGCTAAGCCACCCGGGCTGCCTCATGCTGGAAATTCTAAGAATGTTTTTTAAAAGATTGATTGATTGATTGATTGATTTGAGAGAGAGAGCCTGTGAGCAGGGGGAGAGGCAGAGGGAAAGGAAGAGAGAATCAGATTCCCTGCTGAGCTCAGAGCATGACGGGAGGCTTGATCCCAGAACCCTGAGATCATGACTTGAGCTGAAATCAAGAGCTAGACACTTAACTGACGGAGACATGCAGGCGCCCCTGGAAATTCCAAGAATGTTTGAAGTTCTGTGCCAGGAAAGGGAAACAAAGACTAGATATAGCCTTTATTCTGCTACACTAACAGACCCACTGTTTCCTCTGAAAACCCCTACAATGCCCAAAGCATTTGATGATGTCATATAACAGTACATCCTGAAAGAATTTGCCAGTAAGGGGGAAAATATCATTATGTACTTCAGGTCTACACCTGAAATTGTGTGCTTTAGATGTCAACTCTCACTATTTTTGAATTGTATTTTTAATATGTGAAAATTGTTTTCTAATGTTTTTACATTCATATGTAGTCTTTTCTCATCTCAGAGTTGGAACTCTTCAGGCAAAAGATTTTTCTTTAATTTTCTTATTGTTTTATTTTCTTTCCCCTAATATTATTTATTAATAAAAACAGAACTCAATAAATGCTTACAGAGCAAATATTTAACAAATGCTAATAAATTTCATGTTTTATTAATAGCACAATGGTCTTTCTAGTATAGGTCTAGACTAATTTATTCATAAATGGTTTGGTTAATACTTGTCTACTCATTTTTAAAATAAACTCTATGCTCAACATGGGGCTTGAGATCAAGAGTTACATGCTCTACTGACAGAGCCAGCTGGTGCTCCAACATTTGCCTAATTATTTTTTAAAATTTTATTTATTTATTCATGAGATACATAGAGAGAGGCAGAGACATAGGCAGAGGGAGGAGCAGGCTCCTTGCAGGGAACCCAATGTGGGACTGGATCCCAGGACCCCGGGATCATTCCCTGAATCAAGGGTAGATGCTCAACTGCCGAGCCACCCAGGCGTCCCAACACTTGTCTAATTACAGGCAAGTTAATCCTATGATCAGAAGTCACTAAAGGTCCATTTAAAAAATTATGTCATTGGAAAATCTTTTACAAATAATAAAATTGTGTTTCTGGACACACTACTAAGCATTCATTAAGTGTTCATGTGCATCTGAAATGATACCATTTAGATACTGGGTAAGAAGTGTTACTACAGTTATTTGCAATGTACTTTATTTTCTGCTAAAGTTCTAGGGAGCTTTTCTATTGTGAAACACAGTCAACCAATCCTCTGACTTCCCGGATCACAATCCTGCAATTTACTTAGCCAGGTGGAAATAGGAGTGCCCATGTTTGTGGTCATTAGAAGTCAATAAATGTACTGGGTCTTCAGGATGCATTGTGGTGACAAGGCTTTTCTGAAAAGGTCCTATATGTGAAATCTTGCTGTCAGGTCTAGATTTCAGGCATGCTATGCTGGTTAAGAATACATAATTTTTGGGCAGCCTGGGTGGCTCAGTGGTTTAGTGCTGCCTTCCGCTCGGGGTGTGATCCTGGAGACCCGGGATTGAGTCCCACCTTGGGCTCCCTGCGTTGAGCCTGCTTCTCCCTCTGCCTGTGTCTCTGCCTCTCTCTCTCTCTCTGCCTCTCATGAATAAATAAATAAAATCTTTAAAAAAGAATACATAATTAACAAAAGATTTTATTTATTTATTTGAGAGAGAGAGAGAGAGAGAGAGAGAGAGAGGACAAGCAAGGGAGTGGCATGCAGAGGGAGAGAGAGAAGCTGCCTCCCTGTTGAGCAAGGAGCCCAGGATCACAACCTGAGCCAAAGGCAGATGCTTAATCAACTGAGCCACGCAGGTGCCCCAGAATAAATAATTTTAAAGGAGAAAATAAAAACCACACATAATGCAAAGAGATAGAAAATGCAATAGGAATGACTCAGTCATCTTTAATCAGTCAGGTTACTTTCCAAATCAAGGTCTCCAGCTATAGATTCCTTCAGCTTAATTTAAATGAGGGCAGCATCAAAGCTTTATTTATTTAAAATATTGGGACATATTAGCCACTTAAGTTAAAAATTAGTAATTTAGGGGCAGCCCGGGTGGCGCAGTGGTTTAGCGCCGTCTGCAGCCCGAGGTGTGATCCTGGAGACCCGGGATCGAGTCCCACATCGGGTTCCCTGCATGGAGCCTGCTTCTCCCTCTGCCTGTGTCTCTGCCTCTCTCTCTCTCTGTGTCTCTATGAATAAATAAAATCTTAAAAAGAAATTAATAATTTTAAGTATTTCTTCTTTATAACATACTCAGAAATTTGAAAATTTGTGGATTTGTAAGAGGATACAAATCTTAAAGAAATGTACTCGCACGTGTTGTTAAGCTCACAAAATTATTTCATTGACGGGGTCCCTCGGTGGCTCAATAGCTTAGCGCCTGCCTTCAGCCCAGGGTGTGATCCTGGAGTCCTGGGATCAAGTCTCACATCAGGCTCCCTGCATGGAGCCTGCTTCTCCCTTTGCCTGTCTCTGCCTCTTTCTCTCTCTCTCTCTGTGTCTCTTATGAATAAATAAATAAAATCTTTAAACAAAACAAATTATTTTATTGATGACTGCATATTGGCAGATACTCATATTGCAGCTCTTTGTACCAGCATACAATTAAAAATTTTAATATCTAGTGTCAATTATGTAGGCAGAGCTATGTAGATCATAGTAACTGATCCAACTATTACATTCCTAAAGATGTATCCCATTGGGATGGTTCAGCGTAAACAAAATATGCTAACTATAGACTTGTCAACAATAGTAAATATTAGAAGCAGCAGAAAAATGTGAAAAATTAAGAAAGTAGCTTGATAATGTGATAAATATTCTAACGCTTTTAATATTATATCTATGAAGGCTGAGTGGAAAAATATTTTTACTGAAAATAGCAAATAATCTATAGCAGCACATAAAAAATGTTTATATGAAATATATACAAGAAACCAAAAGTGTATGTTAAAGTGATAGAATTATAAATAAGTTATTATAGTAGAATTATTAACAAATATTTAATATTTTTATCTCTTCTTTAAAAAAGGAATTTGAATATCTAGGAATTTTTTAAAAAGATTGTATTTATTTATTCACAAGAGACACAGAAAGAGAGGCAAAGACATAGGCAGAGGGAGGAGCAGGCTCCCTGCCAGGATACTCCAGGATCACACCCTGAGCAGATGCTTGCCATATCCCAGGCATCTTGGATATCTAGGAATTAACTTTATGTCAGGAGCAGCCCAGGTGGCTCAGCGGTTTAGCGCTGTCTTCAACCCAGGGCATGATCCTGCAGTCCTGGTATCAGTACCACATTGGGCTCCCTGCATGGGGCCTGCTTCTCCCTCTGCCTGTGTCTCTCATAAGTACATAAATAAAATCTTAAAAACAAAAAATCTTTTGGGACGCCTGGGTGGCTCAGCGGTTGAGTGTCTGCGTTTGGCTCAGGGCGTGATCCTGAGATCCGGGATCGAGTCCCACCTCGGGTTCCTTGCATGGCGCCTGTTTCTCCCTCTGCCTGTGTCTCTGCCTCTCTCTCTCTCTCTGCGTGTCTCTCATGAATAAATAAATAAAATCTTAAAAAAAAAAACCTTAAAAAAAAAACAACTATATGTCAGACTGTCCCTCAATGAATTCTACTGCAGCTCTGAGTCAAGCCCCTCCTTGTGGCATATAGAGCTCATGTTATTTCAGTGGCTATCCATTCTTCCCAGCTAAGGATTGAAAACTTCAAAAATTTCCACTATTCCTAAGAATCCCCTTACATAGTGAGAAAGCAACAACAACAACAACAACAACAAGGGAGTAATAACAAAATCTGTACTGTCTTGGGTTTCATCATCTCTTGTTTATTTAGGTTTAAGAGTACTTCAGATGCTGAATATGAGAAAAAAAATGGACCGCTGAATTTGGGTTTAACATTTAGTGATCAATCAGTATTCTATCAGATGGGAGAAGAATTGAGAATGCTATACATTTTAACCTTGGCATTGTGGTGAAATGCTTATTTGCAGGGTTCTGGGCTTGAATAATCAGTTCTCAGTAGATGGTCAAGAATGAGTCTGCTTTCTTCTCTTTTTTTTTAAGATTGTATTTATTTATTCATGAAAGACACAGAGAGAGTCAGAGACATAGGCAGAGGGAGAAGTAGGCTCCCTGGGGGGAGATATGTAGTGGTAATTTATCATTGTTTTAATTTGCATTTCCTTGATGGCATATGATGTGGAGTACCTTTTCATATGCTTATTCATATCTGTATATCTTCTATGGTGAGATGGCTGTTAAGGTCTTTGGCCCATTTTTTAATTGAGTTGTTTTTGTTGTTGCTGGGTTTTAAATGTTCTTTTTATATTTTGTATAGCAGTCCTTAACAGCTGTATATCTTTTGCAAGTATTTCTCCCAGACCATGGCTTGTCTTTTCATTCTTTCTTTTTATAGGAAGCATTATTTTATTTTATTTTTTTATTTTTATTTTTTTATTTATGATAGTCACACACACACACACACACACACACACACACACACACAGAGGCAGAGACATAGGCAGAGGGAGAAGCAGGCTCCATGCACCGGGAGCCCGACGTGGGATTCGATCCCGGGTCTCCAGGATTGCGCCCTGGGCCAAAGGCAGGCGCCAAACCGCTGTGCCACCCAGGGATCCCGATTTTTTAAAATTTAAAGTCTATTTGTACTAAATGTTGATTTAGTACATCATTAGTTTCAGATGTAGCTTTCAGTAATTCAATCAGTTGCATATAACACCCAAGGCTCTTCATATCATGTGCTCTCCTTAATACTCATCACCCAATTACTCCATCCTCTGGCCCACCTCCCCTTCAGCCACCCTCGGTTTGTTTCCCAGCATTGAGAGTTTCTCATGGTTTGTCTTCCTCTCTAATTTTTTCCCATTCAGTTTCTCCTCCTTACGATATGGTCCCTTGCACTATTTCTTATATTCTGCATATGAGTGAAACTAATTGTCTTTCTCTGATTGATTTATTTCCCTTAGCTTTTCATTCTCTTGACAGTATCTTTCACACAGCAGAAAATTGTGATGTTAATGGAGTGCAGCATATCATTTGTTTCTTTCATGCTTTTGGTATCATGTCTAAGAAGTCATTGCCATATCCAAGGTCATCTTGATTTTTCTCCTGACATTTCCTAGGGGTTTTATAGTGTTGCATTTTATACATCAGTCTGTGATCCATTTTTTTTTAAAGATTTTATTTATTTATTCATGGCAGAGAGAGAGAGAGAGAGAGAGAGAGAGGCAGAGGGAGAAGCAGGCTCCATGCAGGGAACCTGACGTGGGACTCGATCCCAGGTCTCCAGGATCACACCCCAGGCTGAAGGTGGCGCTAAACCGCTGAGCCACTGGGACTGCCCTGTGATCCATTTTGAGTCAATTTTTGTGAAGGACATATGCCTGTGTCTAGATTCTTTTTTATTTTTTATTTTTTGCATGTGGCTGTGAGTTGTTCAAATATCATTTGTTGAAAAGACTTTGTTCCACTGTATTACCTCTGCCATTTATGAAAGACAGTTAACTATATTATATGGATCTATTACTGGGCTCTCTATTCTTTTTTTTTTTAATGTTTATTTTATTTATTTATTTATTTGAGAGAGAGAGAGAGTGCACAGCACAGAGGGAGAAGGAGAAACAGACTCCCTGCTGAGCAGAGAGCCTGATGTGGGGTTCGATTCCAGGACCCTGAGATCATGTCCTGAACTGAAGGCAGATGCTTAACTGACTGAGCCACACAGGTACCCCTAGGCTCTCTATTCTGTTCCATTGATCTTTTTGCCTATTCTTTCATCAATAGGACACTGTTCTATATAGTAAGCTTTGGAGTAAGTCTTGAAGTTGAGTAGAGTCAGTTTCCTAGCTTTGTTTTTCTCCTTTAATACTGTGTTGGCTATTCTGGGTGTTTTGCTTCTCAACATAAACTTTAGAATCAATTTATCCATATCCACAAAGTAACTTACTGAAATTTTGATTGGGACTGCACTGAATCTATAGATTCATTTGGGAAGAACTTATTTTGACAATATTAAGTATTCCTACTCTTGAACATGGAATGTCTCTCCATTTATTTAGTTCTTTGAGTTTGTTCATCAGTTTTAGAAATTTACTCATATAGATCTTAAAATTTTTTTAATAGATTTTATTTACTATTTGAGAGAGAGCAAGAGTGAGAGAGCACAAGCAAGGGGAGCAGTAGAGGAAGTGGCAGAAGGAAAGGCAGAGGGAGAGGGAGATGTGGGGCTCAATCCCAGGACCATGGGATCATTATTTGAGCCCAAGGTAGATACTTAAGCAACAGGCACCCCTACTCAGTTAGATTTATACCTAAGAATTTAATTTTTAAGGTGCTTATATAAATGGTATTGTTTTTAATTTCAAATTCCACTTGATCATTGCAAATATTTAGGAAAGTGATTGACTTCTGTACATTAACCATTTATCCTGCAACCTTGCTATAACCACTTACTAATTTCAGATTTTTAAAAAATTTTTTTCAGATTTTCTACATTGACAATTATGTCATGGACAGTTTCTTTCTTTTCTTCTCCAGTACAATGTTGAAAAGGAGTGATGAATAAGGGATTTTTGTCTTGTTCCTGATCTTAGTGGAAAATCTTATAGTTTGTCACCATTAAGTATCATGTCAACCGTTGTTTATTTGTAGATATTCTTTAGCAAGTCAAGGAAGTTCCCCTCTATTCCTTTCTTACTTAGGGCTTTTATCATGGATGGTTGTTGGATTTTATCAAATATTTTTCTGCAACAATTGATATGATCACGTGCTTTTCTTTTTAATTTGTTCATGTGACTCATTACATTAATTAATTTTTGAATGTTGAAATAGCTTTGTGTCCCTGGGATAAATCTCAGTTGGTTATTGTGCAATTCTTTTTATACATGGTTGGATTCTATTTGCTAATATTTTGTTGAGGATTTTTGCATCTGTGTTAAAGAGACATTGATTTATAGTTTTCTTCTCTTGTAATGTCTTTGGTTTTGATATTAGGGTAATGCTGACCTAACATAATAAAATAAGTATTCCTTCCATTCTCTCTTCTGAAAAGGATTGTAGAGAATTGGTATAATTTCTTTCTTAAATGTTTGATAGAATTTACCATTGAACCTATCTGGGCTTGATGCTTTCTGTTTTGGAATATAGACGTAGATCTATTTATACTGTTGGTTCCTTTTTTTTTTTTTTTTAAGATTTTATTATTTATTCATGAGAGACAGAGAGAGAGGCAGAGACAAAGGCCGAGGGGGAAAGCAGGCTCCATGCAGGGAGCCCGACGTGGGACTCGATCCCTGGATTCTAGGGTCATGTGCTGGGCCGAAGGCAGAAGCTTAACCGCTGAGCCACCCAGGCGTCCCTGTTGGTTCCTTTTCCCATGAGTTTTGACAGATTGTATCTTTTAAGGAATCTGTCCATTTTATCTAGGTTGCTGAATTTGGGGCATAGAGTTGCTCACAGTACTTTTTTTTTTTTTTTTTTTTTGAGAGAGCACACGTGCATGCATACAAGTTAGAGGGAAAGGGGCACAGAGGGAAGGAGAGATTTTTTTTAGTAAAATTTATTTACTTGTTTATTCAGAGAGAGAGAGAGAGGGGCAGAGACACAGGCAGACTCCATGCCCAACGTGGGACTCGATCCCGGGCCTCCAGGATCACACCCCGGGCTGCAGGCGGCGCTATACCGCCGCGCCACCGGGGCTGCCCTAGATGACTGACTTTAGTTCTCTTCTTTTCTAATATGTGTATTCAATGCTATAAAATTCTCCCTAACTGCTTCTTTTACTGTATTCCACAAATTTTGATAAATTGTGCTTTCATTTTCATTTATTTAAAAATATAAATTTTTCTTGACTTCTTTGACTTGGTTATTTGAAAGTGTGTTGTTCAATCCCCACATATTTTGGGAACCAGTGGAGATTTTTGAGCAGAGAAATAGTTTAATTTGACTTATGCTTTATTTTTTATTCATAGAGATGCAGAGAGAGAGAGAGAGGCAGAGACACAGGCAGAGGGAGAAGCAGGCTCCATGTAGAGAGCCTGATGTGGGACTCGATCCAGGGTCTCCAGATCACGCCCGGGGCTTCAGGCAGCCCTAAACCGCTGCGCCACCAGGGCTGCCCTGACTTATGCTTTAAATGATCACTCTGGCTACTATGGTAAGAATGAGCTATTTGGGGGAAGGGTAGCAGCAGAGGCTCTTGGAATAAGCCAGGTGAAAGACATCGGAGGCTTGCAGCAGGGCAGGAGAAATGAAGAGTGTATATGTCAGATATATTTGGAAGGTAGGGCCAGCAGAACCTCCACATGGACTGAATACAGGATGTGAGAGGAGAAAGGAAAGACTATTTTGGAGTCAAAGCATAGACACCATGAGCTTAGATGTGATCACTAAGTGAGTATGGAGAAAGAAAAAACTTTCCAAGGATGGAGTACTAGCCTTCAGCGTTCTGATTTTTAGAGAAAAGAAGAAAGCAGGAGAGGAGACTCAGAAGGGATGTCCAGTGCTGAAGGAGGAAGACAAGAAATATTAACAATGTCTTTTTATTTTCTGTATTTTGATGCTTTGATATACCTTGGCTTTGTTGGTCCTTGAGGGATGGCCCCCTTCAGGGCTAGCTGATTCCTAAAGATGGTAAATCACTCTCCTGGGATTGTTTCTTTCAAAAGCAAACCAAGCAATCCAAAGTTTACACCCTAATCACCTCCTTTATTAGGCTCTCACACTCTGGATCACTGTTCCCTGCCTTAATCACTCCAGAGCAAGGCATCAAACTAGAACATCCCCTATGTTCCAGAACCCACTAAAATTATTTAAATTAGTCCCAACCTACTTGTCCTGCCTTGTCCATTCTTTCTTGTGGAATCCACAATAAAGATTCTTGCCTACATTTCTCTCTCAACCCCTCTGCCTCCTGACTGACTGGTGCTTCCCCATGTGGCCCAACAGGATATACCATGCCTACCTTTTGTTTTTTATTTTTATTTATTTATTTATTTATTTACTTATTTATTAAATATTTTATTTATTTATTCATGATAGACACACAGAGAGAGGCAGAGACATAGGCAGAGGGAGAAGCAGGCTCCATGCAGGGAGCCTGATGTGGGATTTGATCCCAGGATTCCAGGATCACGCCCTGGGCCAAAGGCAGCCACTAAACCACTGAACCACCCAGGGATCCCTACTTTTTGTTTTTTAATTTTTTATTTAAATTCAATTTAGTAAAAAAAATAAATAAATAAATTCAATTTAGTTAACATATACTGTATTATTAGTTTTAGGGTAGAATTCAGTGTCTCATCATTTGCATACAACACCCAGTGGTCATTACGTCAAGTACCCTCCTTAATGCCCATCACCCAGTTACCCTCTCCCTGCACTTCCCCTCTAGCAATCTTCAGTTTGTTTCCTATAATTAAGAGTCTCTTATGGTTTGCCTCCCTCTCTGTTTTTATCTTATTTTTCCTTCCCTTCCCCTATATTTGTTTCTTAAATTCCACATGTGAGTGAAATTCATATGGTATTTGTCTTTCTCTGACTTACTTAGTTTAGCATAGTATTCTCTAATTCCATCCAGGTTGTTACAAATGGCAAGATTTCATTCTTTTTGACGGCTGAGTACTATATATAAAATGTGTATATATATATATATATATATATATATATATATACACATAAAGAAGATATGGGGGATACATACATATATATAGAATGTATATATGTATATACATCTTCTTTATCCATTCATATCTTCTTTACCCATTCATCTGTCAATGGATCTCTGGTCCCTTTCCATAGTTTGGCTATTGTGGACATTGCTCCTATACACATTGAGGTGCATGTGCTCCTTTGAATCATGTTTGTATCTTTGGGATAAACACCTAGTAGTGGGATCCCTGGGTGGCACAGTGGTTTAGTGCCTGCCTTTGGCCCAGGGCGCGATCCTGGAGACCCGGGATCGAATCCCACGTCGGGCTCCTGGTGCATGGAGCCTGCTTCTCCCTCTGCCTGTGTCTCTGCCTCTCTCTCTCTGTGACTATCATAAATAAATAATACCTTTAAAAAAAAAACAACACACCTAGTAGTGCAATTGCTGGGTCTTCCATTTTTAACTTTTTGAGGAGGAACCCCCATACTATTTTCCAAAGTGGCTGCACCAGTTTGCATTCCCAACAGTAGAAGAGGGTTTCCCTTTCTCCACATCCTCTCCAATATCTGTTGTTTCCTGAGTTAATTTTAGCCATTCTAACTGGTGTGAGGTTTTGTGGTTTTGTATATCCTTGATGTGAGTGATGCTGAACATCTTTTCAGGCCATTTGTATGTTTTTTTTCGGAGAAATGTCTGTTCATGTCTTCCCCATTTCTTGACCAAAAATGGGGAAAAACAGAACTTTTCCACTAAGGTCAAGAACACAACAGGGATGCCCTTGCCTACTTTTTCTAGGTAACTTTGACAATAACAAATTTCTTTCTTCATGACAGTAATTTATCTATGTGTCTTACCATATCTGATTAAAATGAACCCCAAATACCCTTAAAATACCAGAAAAGTGTGGTGAGTTTGAAGCCAAATGAAAAAAATTGGTCCTCAGATAACATAATGGTCAATTATACCACCATCTGTGTGCAGGTCAGGTAGGGTGAGCACTGGGAATTAACCACCAGATTCTATTATTGAACAGCATTTCAATATTGGAAGGCTTTTTTTTTTAAATTTTTATTTATTTATTTATGATAGTCACACACAGAGAGAGAGAGGCAGAGACACAGGCAGAGGGAGAGAAGCAGGCTCCATGCACCGGGAGCCCGACGTGGGATTCGATCCCGGGTCTCCAGGATTG
Organism: Canis aureus; assembly: GCF_053574225.1. Taxonomy (NCBI): domain Eukaryota; kingdom Metazoa; phylum Chordata; class Mammalia; order Carnivora; family Canidae; genus Canis; species Canis aureus. The sequence goes on along the minus strand of NC_135638.1, from coordinate 41,618,367 downwards.
CGCCCTGGGCCAAAGGCAGGCGCCAAACAGCTGTGCCACCCAGGGATCCCTGGAAGGCTTTTAATCAGGGAAAATATAACAATACTGGAGAAAGGTAAGCTTCGAAGCAAAGACTTTAAATGATTGAAATTTGTCCCCCAAAAGAGAAAAAACCCCAGCTACAAAAGGGCAACAGAGAAGGCAGAATTAAAATTCTGAGAAGACAGAAATATTCCCAGAATGAATAATGAGGTTTTGTGAGTGTATAGTGCATAAGAGTATTTCTTTTTCTTTTTTTTCTTTTTTGCATAAGAGTATTTCAATCACAGGTACTGAGCTTCCCATTTGTGATAAAATCCGTTGAGTGCATTGGTTTTTGAGACCTCACAACTTCCTGGATTACAAGTTTAACTGGTTTCAAATGGATCTAATTTTTATGTTGCAGATAGAACATGTCTGCATTTTCCTGTACTACCTCCTTGGTACAGACTAAAAGAGGTAGAGCAGTTTAATGAACAGATAAGAACAATTAATCAGGAAAGGATTCAGGAAAGTAGAATTTGAATTTGGCCTGAAGGAAAGACAGGAAATTTGAAGGTAGAGGAGAGAGGGGAAATCTAAGGAAGAGATACAAGCATGAAAGCGGTAAATAGCACATAGCAATAGCAATAGCAATGGTATATGTGAGAGATAGCTTTAGTAAAGTGTGAGATATCCATTGGAGAGTGACGAAAAATAATACAGGAGAGGTCAGTGGAGGCTGGATTCTGGAAGGTTGTGAAGGCCAGGCAGTGGCATTTGGGCCTCATATCCTTGGCCAGGTTGTTAAGTGGACAGTGTTTGCTGTAATTCCCTACAGCAGACTTTGATGTTTGACGACAGCACTTCTTTTTCTGCTGAGCATGAACATAACCTTAGAATTCTCCAAATAGCTCTTCAGGTACCCATTATGAATTGATTAGTATTGACAATAAATATGAAACTCGTTGCAAACCCAGTGGTAGGCAAAAGGGAAGAAGTGTAGGTTTTCTCAATTAGAAAGGAAAGAATAGAGGCAATGTTTAAGAAACATTAGGATAATACAGATAGTTCAGCTGACAGGCTGTTGCAATCTAGGTATGCAATATAATGTTGAGGTCAGTAGGAATTGAGGAAAAGCTTGGGGAGAGTGTGTTTAATAATTTGATGATACTAGGGTTTTTTTTCCCCCAAGGTGATAAGAAATTCTACTCAGGTTATTATGTCAGGTTTCGTTGACCAAAAAAAAAAAAAAAAAAAAAGACTCCCTTATTTGTCATGTCATAGTGACTTTATATAAGGATACGATATTAGTTTTTATTGCTGTATAACCAATTATCACCAACTTGGTAGCTTAAGGAACACATATTTATTTTTTAAATTAATTAATTAGTTAAGTAATTAATTTGAAAGAAAGAGAGAAAGCATGGGGTGGAGGAGCACAGAGGGACTGAGCATAGAGTCCCAGGATCTTGACTGGAGCCAAAAGCAGATACTTCACCAACTGAGCCACCAAGGAGCCCCCACACACATTTTCCCAACAACATCTGTGAGTCAGGAGTCTGGGGCATGGCTCAACTGGATCCTCTGCAGGGCTTTAATCTACTTGTCAGTTCAGGTCTGTGGTCTCCTTTTAGGGTTTGATTGGGGAGGGAGCTGCTTTCAGGCTCAGGTGTTAGCAGCATTCAGTTTCTTGCATACCATCAGACTGAGGGCCTCAGTTTATTGATGGCTGTAAGCCAGAGGCTGCTCTGTTTTTTGACACAGAGGGCAGTTTCCAAAGTGAAGCCTGCAACATGGCAGCTTTATCTCTTAAAAACCAGCAAAGGAAAAAGCTTCCTTGTAAGATGATCTTTACAATAGTAGGTATCATAATTGCACAGGTGACATTCCATCAGTTCACCATATTCTCTAATGATTAAAGACAAAGTTCCAATACAGACACTATGGAAAATAATATGGAGGTTGCTCAAAAAATTAATAATAAAACTACCATATGATCCAGCAATCCCACTTCTGGGTATATATCTGAAGGAAATAAAGTCACCATCTTGAAGAGATAGCTGCACTTCCACATGTTCACTGCAGCATTATTCTCAGTAGCCAATACATGTAAACAATCTAAGTATTTTTTTTTAAAGATTTTATTTATTTATTCATAGAGACAGAGAGAGAGGCAGAGGTTAGAAGCAGGCTCCATGCAGGGAGCCCGAGGCGGGACTTGATCCCGGGTCCCCAGGATCACACCCCAGGCTGCAGGCGGCGCCAAACCGCTGCGCCACCGGGGCTGCCCCAATCTAAGTATTTTGTGACAAATAAAGGAAATGAAATGTGCATACCTACAATGGAATATTTATCCTTTTTTTTTTTTTATCCTTTTTTTAAAAGGAAGGAAATCCTATTTGTGAATGCTATTGATGAACCTGGAGGACATTATGTTAAGTGAAATAAACTAGACACAGAAAAACATTTTGTATGGTCTCAATATGTGGAATCTTACAAGAAAAAAAAAAAAAGTAACAGAGAGTAAATGGTGATTGCCAGGGGGCTGGGATGTAAGGGAAATGGGGGAGATATTCATTAAGTTACAAATTTTCAGTAATAGGATAAATAAGTTCTGGAGATCTAATTTAGAGCATGGAGACTATAGTTAATAATATATTACATACTTGAAATTTGCTAAAAGAGCAAAATTTTTTTGTATATTTTTTTATTGGAGTTCAATTTGCCAACATATAGTATAACAACCCAGTGCTCATCCTGTCAAGTGCCCCCTCAGTGCCTGTCACCCAGTCATGGCATCCCCCCGCCCACCTCCCCTTCCACTACCTCTTGTTTGTTACCCAGATTTAGGGGTCTCTTTTATTTATTTATTTTTTATTGGTGTTCAATTTACTAACATACAGAATAACCCCCAGTGCCCGTCACCCATTCACTCCCACCCCCTGCCCTCCTCCCCTTCTACCACCCCTAGTTCGTTTCCCAGAGTTAGCAGTCTTTACGTTCTGTCTCCCTTTCTGACATTTCCCACACATTTCTTCTCCCTTCCCTTATATTCCCTTTCACTATTATTTATATTCGATTTAGGGGTCTCTTATGTTTTGTCACCCTCTCTGAGATTTCCCACTCATTTTCTCTTTTCCCCTATAATCCCTTTCTCTATTTTTTATATTCCCCATATGAATGATACCATATAATGTTTGTCCTTTTCTGATTGACTTACTTTATTCAGTATAACACCCTCCAGTTCTATCCACGTCGAAGCAAATGGTGGGTATTCGTCGTTTCTAATGGCTGAATAATATTCCATTGTATATATAGACCACATTAAAAGAGCAAATTTTTAAAAAAGAAGATTTTATTTATTTATTTGAGAGAGAGAGAGAAAGAAAGAGCATGAACAGGAGGAGGGGCAAAGGAAGGGGAAGAAGCAGACTCCCCACCGAGCAGGGAGCCAGATGCAGGACTGGATCCCAGGACTCTGGGATCATGATGTGAGCTGAAGGCAGACACTTAACAGACTGAGCCACCCAGGCACCCTAAGAAAGTGAACCTTAAGTATTCTCATCACACATAAAAAATTGGTAATTGAGTGATATATATAGCTTGTGAATCTTTTCACAATGTATAAATATATCAAAACATCACATTGTATATGTTAAATATACACATTTTTAATTTGTCAATAATACCTCAATAAAGCTGGAAAAGAAAAAGAGACAAGCCACCGGTCCTATTCACACTCAGGGTAGGTGATCATCCTAGGACATGAACACCAGAAGGTGGGATCATGGGGTGCCTTAGACTGCCCACCACAAACACTAGTGAAAAAGAGGGAGGCAGAAACTTCATGGGAGTTGCACTTCTACTGTTGGAAGAAGAGGAAAAGTTATTTTGGCAACTAGAAGGAGCCAACATGGATCTAAGGACCTGGTTACCTTAAGGTCTTCAAATTGCCATTGAAGGGATTCTGTGACTTTTTTGTGTCTACTCTACGCATCTTCTTGTGTGTCATTCTTGTCTTTCTGCTTCCATCTGTATTTTTCTGGACAGATAAGGGAGAGGGAGGGAAGGAGGTAGGGAAGGAGAAACTGATTGATTCATGTTTGACAAAGGTGTTTGTTGCGATAGACCTTCACATAGACTGCTAGTCAGTCTATAGAATGGATGCCTTTGAATTATGTTATTAACTGTAGCTGGCAGGAATTGGTTTTACTATTGCAGCTGGACCACTTTTGTTCAACAGCTTAGGGTCTCTTTCACTAGAGCACACGATAGGGCATTTTTTCTTTTTTTTTTTAATTTTTTTTTTAATTTTATTTATTTATGATAGTCACAGAGAGAGAGAGAGAGAGAGGCAGAGACACAGGCAGAGGGAGAAGCAGGCTCCATGCACCGGGAGCCTGACGTGGGATTCGATCCTGGGTCTCCAGGATCGCGCCCTGGGCCAAAGGCAGACGCCAAACCGCTGCGCCACCCAGGGATCCCTAGGGCATTTTTTCTTAAGAAGGGATTAGGAAATGACATATACCAGTTATCCAGTGGTTATATAGAAATGAAAACTTATAATAGCTGATTTATCATTTATTAATACAGTCCTTTCTAAAAAAATGAAAAGTTACTTTGTGGTAACTTACAGAGATATATTAAATACCACCATAATGAGCCAAATAAGTGTAAAGTATGATGAGGGAGAAATAAAAAAACAAAGTGATTTGAAGGTTGATGTCATAACATACATTACCATAAACATGTACTAGAGAGGTACTAGAGATTTGGTTTTGAGTTTCTTCCCAGGCAGAGCCTGAGGAATACAAAATGCCTATAAAAATTATTTGCCTACTAGTAAAAAGAATACTTTCTCTTATGTTATAATTATCATAATAATGGCAACCATTTACTGTACACATTTGATGTGCCAGACACTATATTTAATGTATAAATCCTAAGATTACCCCTATTTCACTGCTGGGAAATTGTAGATTAAAGAGATTAAATGCCCTTTTTAAGGTCACAAGTTGACCAAGTAGCTGGACTTACATCTTTCTGGTTCAAAATCCAACATTTCTTCATTGCACACTGATGAGCCAAGTAAGCTGTGGTGGAAGGTGATGGGAGGACCTATATCCATGCTCACCTTGGCCTTTCCTGCCTCTCTTAGATTATTTTTTTTTTTTAAGATTTATTTATTTATTCATGAGAGACACAGAGAGAGAGGCAGAGACACAGGCAGAGGGAGAAGCAGGCTCCATGCAGGGAGCCCGATGTGGGACTCGATCCCGCCCCCACCAGGGATCAAGCCCTGAGGCAAAGGCAGCCACTCAACCGCTGAGGCACGGGCCTCCCAAGAATAGAGTCTTTCTTTTTCCAAAGCTTCAGACACATATAAGAGATGGGGTAAATAAGTGTGTGGGATTGGGGATCCCTGGGTGGCGCAGCGGTTCAGCGCCTGCCTTCGGCCCAGGGCGCGATCCTGGAGACCCGGGATCGAGTCCCGCGTCAGGCTCCCGGTGCATGGAGCCTGCTTCTCCCTCCTCCTGCCTGTGTCTCTGCCTCTCTCTCTCTCTCTCATGAATAAATAAATCTTAAAACAAAATAAGTGTGTGGGATGGAAAGAACTAAGAACCGCTAAAGCAAGCACCTGAGGCTGCCGCGTGCTACTGCAGCAGAGTCAGCATCGACTCTCAGGAGCGGCAGCACAAGGGCAGCCAGGAACGAGAAGGGCCTGGGCTTGGGAATCAGAATGTCGTCCGGCTCCCAGCTCGGCCGTAACTGCTCGTAGATTCACGCTCTTAGGAAAGTAATCTAACTTCTTTCGGGTTTGGTTGTATTTCTTATCAAACGGGATGAAAGTATCAAATATTACCAATTACATTTGTGAGGACCGTATCGAGAACCATTACAGTTACGCAGTGACACTAAGGATGTAAAAACATTTGCTGTTTGAACAACATGCTTCCTAATTATTTACGAAGTTTAGAGTGTTTTCAGACCTCTGCAGACTTAGATATAGACTTTAGTGTTTCACTATCATGCCTATCTCACAAGTGAAATATGAACGCAATAAATTCATTTAATTCTAAGGGGTTCTTTAAATTTTCTAACGCCTTTGAATCATTTTTCAACACAGAATTGTCAATGCCCTATTTTGTTATAACTTTTAATAATATACTTCTCTTAATTCAATATATCAAAATATCTCAATAATCAATATAAAACATTCTTAATGAGATGTATCGTTGAACAAATTCAGGCTTTGCAAACCCGAGCTCCCTTACAGCACTTCTCGAGGCGCAGGCTCCTTCCTAACACACCCGGTTGCCATATTGGGGATTGCAGCCCACTGCACGAGCCTTTTTTTTTTAATTAAAAAAAAAAATTTTCCCCCTCCCCTCCGCCGCACATGCCTTTACGAAAATACTCACTTTGTATTTTCGCAGTACACTACGGTGACTCACTCAGCTTGGTGTCCCGATGAACTTTTCCTTTGCCTTTTCCTTGGAACCAATTGTAGAGCCCTGGGGAGGGGAGCCCGGGTTGGGGCTGGGGGCCCGGGTGCCGGCGGGGGCGGGGCGGGGCGGGGCGGGGCGGGGCGGGGCGGGGCCGTGGCGACGCGCGCCGGGCAGCCGCGCGCTGAGGGGTGGGGCGGCGCGCTGCCGGAAGTGGCGCTGACGTCGCTGTGCGTGCATGCGGCGGCGTCGGGCTGCAGGAGAAGATGGCGGTCTCCACAGGTCGGTTCCCGGGTTGGGCTGCCTGCTGCCCCGCTCCACCCCGGCTTTGCCCCTCCTCCGGCTGCTGGCGGCCGGGCGCTGACTATGGGGGGGAATCTAGAGTGTGCCTTGTCGGACGCCGCGCTTCCTGTGGAGCGCAGCCCGGGCGCGGGGAGAGTCCGGGCGGGCCGGGCGCCGGCCAGGGCCCGGGGCGGTCGTCGGGGGCGGTGGGTCGTGCCTGCGCGTCGGCCGCGCGCTCGCGGCTGGGGGCGGGGTGGCTCCGGTGCGGGCGCGCTCGCGGGGTCTGGCGGGTGCGGATCCAGTGGCCGAGCCGGAGGTGTTGTGGGAGGGCCGAGAGGAGGCCCGAGGTGGGCGGTATCGGCCTCGCGTGCCCAAGGGTTTCGGGGTCGGGGGATCCTGGGCGGGCAGGGGCTGGCGTTCTCAGGGACAGGCCTCTATATGGGTGGCGGAGGGGAGGACTAAGGACGGGGACTGTCGCTTTTTGTAATAACGGAGAGACGATGACCATTCTTACCTGACTGAAGACGTACTGTCTTTTTATTCATTTAAAAAACTTTAAATAAAATCTTAAGAAAAATAAATGCAAAACTGCAGTTCAAGTAAAATAAAAACCTAGAGCAAGGAAAAGCTAATTGAAGCAGTGGGTTTCCTAGGTCGTAGGCTTTTCAACTCTTCTCTCGTACTGGCTGCAGTGTTTGTTTTCCTGTGAGCACAGAGGTTTTTTTTTTTTTTTAGCACAGATTTTTGAAGTTGATTATTTTTTTTGAAGTTAATTATTAATGCTGAGATTTTCCAAGCTTGACCATTTTAAAAAATGTTAAAATGAAAATGTTGTTTTATTACATAAACATACGTGTGATCTTTCATTTTTCCTAATCATTATTGAAACCAGGTTATAGAACAGTGATTTAATACTAAATGCCATCATTGCGTAATAAAACGAATTTCTAAATGTATATGTGCTGAGAAATGGAAGGTTGCAGTGTACGTTATTGGAACTTTTAATTTCTTTTTAAAAGATTTTATTAATTTATTCATGAGAGACACAGGGAGAGAGAGAGGCAGAGACACAGGCAGAGGGAGAAGCAGGCTCTGTGCAGGGAGCCCGACGTGGGACTCGATCCCGGGTCTCCAGGATCACACCCCGGGCTGCAGGCGGCGCTAAACCGCTGCGCCACCGGGGCTGCCCCTGTTATCGGAACTTTTAAGATAATACCTCAAACTACGTTCAACATAAATTTTAATGAAAAATTATGTTTTAAGGCTCATCTTCATTATTTACAGATATTATAAGTGATGAAATCTTTAACAGTTTTAGCGCTGGGAAATATACTTGAGGTCAGAGAACTAGTAAAACAAAGATTATATAAAAAGTGAGATTTTACTGTTACAACTTTACTTGCTATTTGAAGTCCAGTGTGCTTGTGAACGGACCGTATCTTTGTAAGAGTTGTGCTTAGTATCTGTGGGTTCTTGAAAATTTAGTAATAGTGCATTTGATGTTTTTCATTTTGTTAATTGCACTGTTTTCCCTTAATATACATATTAGAAAGTGTGGAAATACTTTGAAAAGACCAAATAATAGGTATTAATGGCAGATACTTTTTGTTAACCACTTTTAGTTATTTTTAAGAGAGTCAAATAAAAATTATAAAGATGTTACTGATTATTGGCATATTTGCTTATACATTGGATACCTGTATTTTCTGGTTTATATTTCAGCATCACAATTGTTACATTTCACTCTTGAGATTTATGAACTTTGAAACATTAGCTTAATTAATAATGATGTAATTTAGGGATTTGAGTTTTCTTAAACCACTGCATTTCATTTTGAAACTATTGCAAAACTTGCCCTTGTATATTTCAGTATTTATTCATTTTTTGTGCCTTACATTATTGACAGTATTGTTGAACTGAGGTGGGTATGAGTGCAGAAGCAGCTTTGGACATTTTATTTTAATTTTTTAAAAGATTTTATTTATGAGAGAGAGAGAGAGAGAGAGAGAGAGAGGCAGAGACATAGGCAGAGAGAGAAGCAGGCTCCATGCAGGGAGTCTGATGTGGGACTCCGGGATTATGCCCTGAGCCAAAGGCAGACGCTCAACCGGTGCCCACTCAGGTGTCCCTCCCTAGACTTTTTAAATTGCACTTTCTGTTGGCTGTATTTTTATATTCTTTGCTTCTTGGTGGTATGGAAGGGAAATAGTACCTGTATATTTGTGGAATAAATATGATGTAGCTGGAAATTTAAAATGAGATGAGACAGCTGGATGTAATTATGTGTTTTGGGGTGCCTGGCTGGCTCAGTCTGAGGAGCATGGGACTCTTGATCTCAAGGTCATGGGCTTGAGCCAACCGTTTTGGGTGTAGAGATTACTAAAAAAAAAAAACCCCCCAAAAACTGAAAAGAGTCATTTAAAAAATGTACATAGACAAAATAATTTTGGGTAAAAGTTATTTGATAGGCCAGAAAGTACAGACACTTGACAGATAATTTTTTTTGACAGCTATTTTTTTTAAAAAATATTTTATTTATTTATTCATGAGAGACACCGAGAGAAAGAGAGAGAGGCAGAGACACAGGCAGAGGGAGAAGCAGGCTCCATACAGGGAGCCCGACGTGGGATTCGATCCCAGGGTTCCAGGATCATGCCCTGTGCTGAAGGTGGTGCTAAACCGCTGCGCCACCCAGGGATCCCTGACAGCTATTTTTTGATCTTTATTAAGGCATTATATTTTAATGTGCCTTATCTAAGTCATATGCTTTTACCCTTCCTTTTACTAGAAGAGAAATTGGGTAGAAAAAGTTCAAATTATGGGACGCCTGGGTGGCTCAGCGGTTGAGCATCTGCCTTTGGCTCAGAGCGTGATCCTGGAGTCCTGGGATCAAGTCCCACATCTGGCTCCCTGCATGAAGCCTGCTTCTCCCTCTCTCTGCCTGTGTCTCTGCCTCTCCTTGTGTGTCTCATGAATAAAAAAATAAAATCTTTAAAAAAAAAAAAAGGAAAAGTTCAAATTAGAATGGGAACTGTAAGCTGAAACATACTTTGGCATACCATTTGGTCCTCTTATTTTCCGGGTGAGAAAACTGACCTAAAAAAATACAAGATTGTACATAGTGATGGATTCAGGATTAGAATTTGAGTGTTCTGTTATGAGGAACTGTGAGTTTGGAATAGTCCTCAGATCATGAATCTTCCTTTTAGGCTGGAGAGTGACTTTCACACTATTCTTTCTAGCAATATCTTTGTTTCAGACTATTAGATGCTTCTTATGAATGGAAATTGGGCTGGGGTAGAGACCCACTAGCTAGGATCCCCTTTTCCAAGAGGCAGAGTCACCTCTGGGGGTCAAGAGGATTTCATGGGACATAGCTTAAGAAGCACTACTTTATTTTTTAATTTAATTTTTTTTAAGAAGCACTACTTTAAGGAATAGAACATGTAGTACCTTTGATTCAAAAATTTAATTAGATCCTAGCGCTAAGGGTGCCTGAGTAGCTCAGTTTATTAATCATCTGCCTTCGGCTCAGGTCATGACCTTGGGATTCTGGGATTGAACCCCACATTGGGCTCCCTGCTCAGGAAGGAGTCTGCTTCTCTCTCAGCCCCTCCCCCTGCTCATGCGCTCGCATTCTCTCTCTCTCTCTCTCAAATAAAATTTTTTTAAAAAGGATCCTAGCACTTATAAAAGACATGTGTCTTATACTTATAAAAAAGTATAAGTACTTATAAAAAAGTATGTGTAATACTTTTCTAAAATAAATAAGTTTTAAATTTTAGAATAGTTTGTTTTACAGAGAAGTTGTGAAGATAGTATATAGAAGATTGTACATTAGAGTACCTAATGTATGTTTTCTATCTCAGAATCCCATTTGGGATACATTGTTATAAACATTTTAAAATTTCTTATCACTTAAGTTACACTAGTGTTAGAGTACGGTTCTGGGCTCTGAATGCAGATGACTGTAAAATATCTTTAAGTAATGAGAGGCTCAGGAAAAAATGGGAGTATTTTTTCTTTGATAGTGGATCTGTGTTAGCCATATGGTTGAAAAATGAAACCAAAATAAAACTTACTAATTACCTTTTTAAGAAGTGGGTAGCATTGTGTATATGGGAACAAGAACTAGATTAGCAGTCTTTAATTCCTCTGCTGCCCTGCATAGATTACTGTGGCATGGTTGGTAGACATATGCCACTGAATCTCTTAAGCCTTGCTTTCCCCATTCCTTATATGAAAAGGTTGGATAACTTGATTTTGTTTTCCCCATCTTCAAGATGAGGATATATGGGTAGAATTTGGGAGTAGTAACAGATGAGATCTGAATGGGAACTAAACAATAGGAGAGCTAAATTACTGTAGTCCAGTACATTTCCCCCCTTGAGACTTTAATAACTGGCCTGATAGATTTTTCTGTGTCTCTTAGGAACCTGGGTACTCTTGATAGACCCTTGATCTTGACAGTATTAAATAAAACAACCTTACTGTCCTGTCCAGGCAGTCACCCCTTTGCACAGTACTGTAGAGTGGTAAAATGACCAAACAAACTGTTCAAAGCAAATTTTTTTAAAAGATTCTATTTATCTTTTTTGAGAAAGAAAGCATGAGCAGGGGGAAGGGAGAGGGAGAAGCAGACTTCCTGCTAAGCACAGAGCCCATGGGGCTTGATTCCAGAACCCCCAGATCATGACCTGAGCCAAAGTCAGGTCCCTAGCTAACTTGAGCCACCCAGGTGCCCCCAAAGCAATTTTATTACTAAGTAAGAAAAATTATTACTCTGTGACCTTTGAAAATAATAGCTCAGACATTAAAAACTCTTTCTGTGGTTACCAGTGTATAAGAAAAGAAAAAAATTGTAAAAGTGAGATTTGTTTAGTACTGTAATTTAAACATGATACATTAAGAATTAGAGTGTTTTATTTGTAAACTTCTTGGGAGTAGTTTGAGCAATACTTTTTCTTCTCATCCTATAACTTATGACGTGGAGCAAGTATCTTTTCTGTGTTTTGGTGAATTGTCATAGTCCTAAATTGGAATCACTTCCAATATTTTACCCTCTTTGCTTTCAGTATTAGGAAATAATCTGAGACTTTCTTTATTGTGAAGTTTTTCACTTCCTCTGGAACACTGTCATCTTTTTCTTAAATTACTTTCGTCATTTACACCCATAAGCTCACATTCACAAAGTTCATGTGGCTGCTCATCTAGAGTCTCCAACATTTATGGTTGGGTGTTTCTTCTATAACTGTATTTACATTTGATTCATATTTCACTTTCGTGTTACCTGTTTTTCTTTCTTTGCTGCGCTTTCTTTCAGTTTTCATTTCTTTGCTGTACTTTGATCTTTGTCGGCTAACTTCCTTTTTTGGCTATTTTTATAGAATGTCACATGGGTTTATGACTGGCAGACAAGGAGGCAGTACTCCTAAAAGCTTTGCTGTCTGTATGTGACTAACAGATGTAGTGACCCATCACCAACAGATTTTAAAAGATGTGAAGTGATTGGCCACTGGTTAGGATGCTCTTCTGTTATTTACATAATGATTTATGGACTGGGGAACTAGCAGCAAAATTTATATATTTTTTTTAAAGATTTATTTTTATTTATTTATGATAGACACACAGAGAGAGAGGCAGAGACACAGGCAGAGGGAGAAGCAGGCTCCATGCCGGGAGCCCGACGTGGGACTCGATCCCCGGACTCCAGGATCGCGCCCTGGGCCAAAGGCAGGCGCGAAACCGCTGAGCCACCCAGGGATCCCCAGCAAAATTTATACTTAAAGCAGTTACAGTTAGTAGACTGCTAACTGGAGCTTCAACTGTGCTAACTGAAAGTCCTGCAAACAGAAGATTATCCTTAGTGGAAACATCCACTTGACAATTATTTGGGGAGCTGTTTGACACAAAATTTCGAAGTGGATACATGAGGCTTTTAGACTAGAATAAAGAATAAAATTCAGTGTTCAAAAGTTTGTTTTAAATGTAGCTGACTTTTTAAAAGAGCTGATGCTTTTATAAATGAATCTGAGGTAATACTATAAGGTGGGACTTTAGGAGTGGCGTTTGTGAGTGACTTATTTGCAAAGTCTCCACTGATTTGTATAAGAGCAGGTGTTTCATGAATAAATAAATAAAATCTTAAAAAAAAAAAAAAGCAGGTGTTATATTCAGTTTAAGTTAGAACTCAGCAATGTTTCAGACCACAGGAGGAAAATCCTTAAGGCCTGTTTATGCCTTTACATATGTTGAAATAGTAGTTCTGATGGAAAGCACCTTATGGGTCATCTGAGCTGTGGGCCAAGTTCTTTTTTTTATAGATGAGCGATGGAAATCTAGATATGAAATGACTTTCATAAGATTATTTAGCTAGATGTTGAGTCCAGAGCTAGTTTCTTGATTTCAAGTTTTTTTTATAGTACTTCTGTATTACACTGTATTCTATAAACTTTCTGTTTGCTTTTATTTTGTAGGAACCTAACAATGATTCCATAAATGAATGCCGTTAAAGATTTTTTTTTTAATTTTATTTATTTATGATAGTCACAGAGAGAGAGAGAGAGAGAGAGGCAGAGACACAGGCAGAGGGAGAAGCAGGCTCCATGCACCGGGAGCCCGACGTGGGATTTGATCCCGGGTCTCCAGGATCGCGCCCTGGGCCAAAGGCAGGCGCCAGACCGCTGCGCCACCCAGGGATCCCGAATGCCGTTAAAGATTAAGACAAAAACACTTCAGAGAGTGTAATGGCATTATAAATAATTAAAACTACATGTTTTTTGTCTTGATTATGTTGAAAGAATAATAAAAAAATTTAAGACAATTGATAATCATAGCTAAATCTTGTTGCACATTTACACAAATCTTTTTTGTGAGCACAAATTCGGTATTGCAGGCAAATACACAGTCATTGTTTCTCTTGGTGATTCATTCATTCATTCATTCATTCATTCATGAGAGAAACAGAGGGAGGGTCAGAGAGAGAAGCAGGCTCCAGCAGGGAGCCTGACGTGGGACTCGATCCCGGGTCTCCAGGATCAGGCCCTGGGCTGAAGGCGGCACTAAACCGCTGAGCCAACCAGGCTACCCCTCCCTTGGTGATTCTTACAAAATCTGACATTTTCCCTCTCAGCTTATTTTGGGGATTGGAGGAGAGGTTATTGGGAATGCTATGAGAGATTGATAGGAATTCATCTCTTTCAGAAGTAGGAAGCATAACCTAATGAGTTACCTTAAATGTTGCTCATAAATTGGTGATGTAGAACATTTTATTTTTAAAGATTTTATTTATTCATGAGAGAGAGAGAGGCAGAGACGCAGGCAGAGGAAGAAGCAGGCTCCATGCAGGGAGCCCGACGTGGGACTCGATCCCGGGTCTCCAGGATCACACCGTGGGCTGCAGGTGGCACTAAACCGCTGTGCCACTGGGGCTGCCCCGATTTAGAACATTTAATACTGACTCCACTTTCTCCCATTCTTGCTCTTACCTACTTCTCCAGTTTGGGTGCCTCTGGACAGGATGGTGTATGCTCATCAGGTGAGAAGAACCTACTTCCAAGATTTGTGGGACTTATGACTGCTCAACAGCTATGTAATCTGGACTCCTTATTCTCCCCAGGGGTTTTGAAATAGTGTCTAAAATCCAGGGTACTAGGTGCTGGGTGGCTCAGTCAAGTTAAGCGTCTGCCTCTGGCTCAGGTCATGATCCTGCGGTCCTGGATTCAAGCCCCGGGTCAGGCTCCTTGCTCATGGGGAAGTCTGTTTCTCCTTCTCCCTCTGCCCCTCCCCCCACTCATGCTCTCTGCTCACTCTGTCTCAAATAAATAAGTAAATAAATAATCTTAAAAAAAATTTCAGTGTTCTCTGGAAAAAGGCCAGTTTTGCCCATGAAGTCCTTGACTATACCTTTGATTGGTTGATCACTGAGAAAGCTGAAGCTTCTGGGAGATGGAACTGTAAATAAATACTGAGTTTGGTCTCAGAAAATTACTCCTTTCTACTTGTTTTTTAAACCTTTGTTGAGTCAGAATTCATGTACCATACTCTTCACCTCTGTGTATATAATTCGTTGTTTTCTGATGTATTTGCAGATGTTTGCAACCATTCGCTACCATCACCTTAGAACATGTTTATTGCCCCCAAAACCCTATACACTTTAACCCTTACCATACTGTCCCTTCATCATTCCCTTCTAGCCCCTTCAACCACAAATTTATGTTCTGTTTCTGTAGATTTGCCCATTCTGGACTTTTATAGGGTATGTGATCTTTTGTGTCTGACTTCTTTTACTTAGTATAATGTTTTGAAGGTTCATCAATGTAGCATTTATCAATTATTCCTTTTAATGGCTAAATAATAGTATTCTATTTTTTTATGTATACTACATTTGATTTATCTATTCATTGCTGATTTGGATTGTTTCCACGTTTTGGCTATTATGAATAATGCTGCTATAAACACTTGTGTGCCAGTTTCTGTATGGATATATGTTTTCATTTCTTCTGGGTGTATGTCTAGGAGTACAATTGCTGGGTAATAGAATAGAAATTCTATTTTTAATTGTTTGAGAAACTGCCATACTGTTTTCCAAATGGAGAACATTTTATATTCTCACCAGTAGTTTATGAGAGTCCTGATTTCTCCACATTACAAACTGCCTGAATTTTCAATTCTAGCCATTCTAGTGGGTGTAATATGATCCTTCATTATGGTTTTGATTTGCATTTCCCTCATGACTAATGATGTTGAGCATTTTTTTATGTGCTTCTTGGTCATTTGTTGTCTGAAGAAATGTCTGTTCAGATTCTTCGCTCATTTTTAAATTAGGCCATTTTTTTAATCACTGACTTAGAATGCTTTATATATTCTATACACAAATTTCTCCCATTTTGTAGGTTATCATTTCACTTTTTTGATGGTGTTCTTCAAAGCCCAAAAGTTTTGTTTTCATTAAGTCCAATTTATCTATATTTCTAGTTTATTAAGATGCAAAGTATGGCTTTTGGTAAGTATTTCATTGTCTAGTTGGTTCTTTAAAAATGTCTTCACTTGATTTTAGCCAAAAGGAGGAGAAGCGATGACATAATGTAACTTCTAACTGATCTGGTTATGATTATGTAGGAGTCCATGCTTCCTCTTGCCAGGTATGAGGTTTAACCTTATTAAAAAAAGTTAAATAGGTAGATAAAAAGCATTCTCTAAGCAGTCTGTGCTTTGTAAGTACTGTGATTATGATGAGTATTTTTCAGTTTAGTGACTGGAATGTTACTGAAAAATATAAACAATACATAGGTTGATTTACTATTTGTTATTTATGCTAGCATCACCTGTTAACCTAATTTATCAGTTGTAGTTTACTAACCTATATTGACGTAAGTGGTTATTTCCCGAGAGGAAATACTTAAGTTGTAAAGTTTTTACTTTTCTTAAGTGTTTACCTTACAAACAGCAATTTGGAGGGATATTTACTTATTTTGCTTAATATGGTTTTCTGACTGCAAGCTAACAACTTACAGGAGAGCAGTTACACTCATTTAAATGGTCTCTGTCAGAAGATCTCGTAACTTCTAGAGTATATGCCGTTCTTAATTTTACTTAGAAATTAATACTAGAGAGGAACCAGGGTATATTGTAGCTTACCTAACTTTCCTCCACTTCTTAGTTTATTCTAAGGGAAATGTCTTTTCCTAGTCCTAGAATAAACATTGTTAGCTGCTTTTCTGGAGAATAGTAAATAACTTCTGTATTCTCCCTTGGTTTGCCTATCTCATTGAGTTATCTGTAGTGTATCTGAGCAAAGTCTTAACAGCTTACTGCATTGTATTTGAATGTTAAATGTATCTCTTATATGGTTGTCTTCACTGACATCTGAGTGTGAGACCTTGGGGAAAGGATTCTGTCTTGGTGTTCAGAATGGGCAGCATCTGCTACAGGACTAGTCGATAAGCGTTGAGAGAAAGAATGAAAATAAGCATCTGCTATAAATTCAAGTGTTTTTTGAGTGCTGTCATTTTCTTATGGTACAGTTTCTATTTAAGAGATTTAATAATGAGAAAATAAATGGTTCAAGTAAAATCTAGCATTCCCTCTTTGTAAATTGTAATGTTTTGCTCATAAATTCTGTTTTTAGTTTACTTTTCTGAAGTAAAACAGTCCTAAAAGATTTTGTTCAAATACATTGATTAAACACATTAAGCTGATTATTTTATCCTTATATACTTGAGTTAATATGCAGCACATAATTATATGAATGAATTCATATATATGCACAATTTTTGGGGAGTGTCCAGAGGCAGAGTGGTGTTGGTTGTAACCTAGAATACCAGTAGCATAATTCATATTCTGTGCAAAATACATTTCCCAAACCCCAGGATTGTGATACTTTGCAAACCTTATATTCTATAGGTTTTTCCACCTGTATTTGAAGGTATAGCACAGATGCTTCAGATGTACAATATTTGATTTGAGTTGTTTTTTTCCAGATACTTTTATTTACTATGTTTTATCATTTCTTTTTTTTAAAGATTTTATTTGAGAGACAGCATGAGAAGGTTGGGGGGGAGGGGTGTGGAAAGAGAGGGAAAGCAGTCTCCCAGTTGAGCTCAACATGGGGCTTGATCCCAGGACCCTGAGATCGTAACCTGAGTTGAGGGCAGATGCCTAACTGACTGAGCCACCCAGGCGCCCCATGTTTCATGAGTTCTAAGGTATTTTAACGTCTGAAAAAGTGTATGTTGGGGATCCCTGGGTGGCTTAGCAGTTTAGCGCCTGCCTTTGGCCCAGGTCGTAATCCTGGAGACCTGGGATCGAGTCCCGCGTTGGGCTGCTTGCATGGAGCCTGCTTCTCCCTCTGCCTGTGTCTCTACCTTTCTCTTTCTCTGTGTCTCTCACGAATAAATAAAATTAAAAAGAAAAAGAAAAAAAAAAAGTGTATGTTGTGTAGTTTAGTTTGTAGTGTTAATTTTTTTGTTAATTTCTTATTCTATCATATAGTTGATGGTATCTTAGACTTAGATGAAAGAAAATACTTAAAACCTATTACAAAGCATTTAGTGAGGTGAATATATACCAAATTTTAAAGTACAGAGTTCTGCAAACATGTTAACATGTGTTCTCATTTCTTTCTTTCTTTTTTTTTTTTTTAAAGATTTATTTATTTATGGTAGACATAGAGAGAGAGGCAGAGACACAGGAGGAGGGAGAAGCAGGCTCCATACAGGGAGCCTGATGTGGGACTCGATCCCAGAACTCCAGGATCACGCCCTGGGCCAAAGGCAGGCGCTAAACCGCTGAGCCACCCAGGGATCCCTGTGTTCTCATTTCTTAATTGAATATTAAGCAATTGTTATAAACTTAATATATTCCAAGGGCGCCTGAATGGCTTAGTTGGTTAAGTAAGTGCCCGACTCTTGATTTGGCTCAGGTCATGAATTTTAGGATCCTGAGATTGAGCCCTGCATTAGACTCTGCACTCAGCAGTTTATTCTCCCTCTCTCTCTTTGCCTGCCCCCTTTGGTGTGTGTGCATGTGCATGTGCATGTTCTCTCAAATAAAATCTTTAAAAAAATATATTTTAGGGACACCTGGGTGGCTCAGCAGTTGAGCAGCTTCGGCTTAGGGCCTGATCCCAGCATCCGGGATCAAGTCCCACATTGGGCTCCCTGCATGGAGCCTGCTTCTTCCTGTGCCTGTGTGTCTGCCTCTCTCTCTGTGTCTCTCATGAATAAATAAATCTTTAAAAAAATAAAAATAAAAATAAGGGCAGCCCGGGTGGCTCAGTGGTTTAGTGCTGCCTTCAGCCCAGGGCGTGATCCTGGAGATCTGGGATCGAGTCCCACGTCTGGCTCCCTGCATGGAGCCTGCTTCTCCCTCTGCCTGTCTCTGCCTCTCTCTCTCTCCCTGTGTCTCTTATGAAAAAATAAAATCTTAAAAAATAAAAATAAAAAATATGTACTAGTGAAAAATATTTTTAATCTCATGCAATTTCTTGAGATATTTTAGAGACAAGTTAAAATTGCTGTACATGATAAATCTTCATTTCAGCAAAGGAATATTCTGATTTTTTGTGACTCTTGTAAATGTAGTTTTTATCATTAAATCAGTATTTGTATTATCAGTTCATACTATCTGATGGATATAATTCCATTCTAAAGTTTTTTGTAATGTAAATCATATGCCTTGATGTCAATTCTGTATTGACATTTTTGACATTCTTGATGATAGTATTTATAGTGGGATTATGATTTCTGGTTTTGAAAAAGCTAGTGGGATTATAGGAAATTATGGAATGGGTTTTTTCCTGAGTGAAGAACTGTGAATAAGGATTAATGATTCAGTCATATTTGTTCCTTTGCTGAATGAGTGGTCAGAGCTAATAGGATGATAGGCCTACTCAACTAGGAATTCCGCTGATGGTGCATGGAAGACTGAGTGCACATAGTTTAAAACAGAGGGCAGTAAAGACACAGAATGTCTTCATGTACTTTTCTAAAATATTCTGCTTTTAATAACATAGTAAGGTAAAAAGGCCTAGTGAGTTTATTTTTTTATTTTTATTTTTTATTTTTTTTAAAGAGTTTGTTTATTTATTCATGAAAGACACATGGAAAGAGAGGCAGAGACATAGGCAGAGGGAGAAGCAGGCTCCCTGCAAGGAGCCTGATGTGGGACCTGATGCTGGATCCTGGGATCATGCTCCGAGCCGAAGGCAGACGCTCAACCACTGAGCCACTCAGGCACCCCAGGCCTAGTGAGTTTAAAGCAACATTTGTTCATATCTTTGGGTTCATATTGATGAACATTTGAAAACTTCTGATAAGTACAATCAATGTATATGTGTTGTTATTAGGCCTGTTTTTTTCATTTCTATAATTACTGTAATTCATGTACTTTATTATCTTATTAAGTTTTTATTTTAATTCCAGTTAGTAAACATACAGTCTTGTGTTAGTGTCAGGTGTACAATATAGTGATTCAGCACTTCATGTATCACCTGGTGCTCATTGCAAGTGCACTCCTTAGACCTCATTACCTTTTTAACCACATCCTCCCAACCCATTCCACTTTGGGAACCATCAGTTCTGTGTAAGACTCAAGTTTTCGATTTCTGTCTCTCTTTTTTATTTCCCCTTTGCTCATTTTTTTTTTAAAAGATTTTATTTATTTATTCATGAGAGACACACACAGAGAGAGAGAGAGGCAGAGACAAAGCAGAGGGAGAAGCAGGCTCCATTCAGGGAGCCTGATGTGGGACTCGATTCCAGAACTCCAGTATCTCATCCCGGGCTAAGGCATGCGCTAAACCGCTGAGCCACCCGGGCTGCCCTGCCCATTTGTTTCTTAAGTTCCATATATGAATGAAGTCATAGGGTATTTGTCTTTCTCTGACTTATTTTTTTTTTGAAGGTTTTAAATGTACTTTATTTCTTAAATCATGCCATATTTTAGTGGGTGCACAGTGCTTTCACTTGGCATCAATTAGGAGTTGGTTTTGAAACAATTCATTATTACACCAGCTGGGATTACTGATCCCTCCATTCCTTTGGGGTGACTCTGCCAACAGGGGACAGGTTCCATTCTATTCCAATTTGTGCTGCTGTATATGCCCATACAGCAATACAGAAAGTGGCTCCACTAGCTAATACAGCATTACCATATTTATCATGGAAATCAGGTGCCCATTTCTGGTGACTCTGCCTTGCCATTGTTTGTGGAATGCTTTGAACTCCGAGATGACTTAGAGCGATTCTGGCCATGGGAAACATCCTGGAGCTGAAGGCAGAACGGTGCAACTGCGGTTACTGCTTTGCTACAACTTCATGCCAAGTACCCTTGCAAAGAGCCCTGAAAAACAAAAAT
This sequence comes from Canis aureus, assembly GCF_053574225.1. Taxonomy (NCBI): domain Eukaryota; kingdom Metazoa; phylum Chordata; class Mammalia; order Carnivora; family Canidae; genus Canis; species Canis aureus. The sequence continues at coordinate 41,597,782 of NC_135638.1, read as the reverse complement.
CTCTGACTTATTTTTTGATTAGCATTGTATTCTCTAGCTCCATCCATGTTGCAAATGGCAAGATTTCCTTGTTTTATGGCTGTTACACACACACACACACACACACACACACACCGTCTTCTTTATCCTTTCATCACTCATTGGACACTTCACCTGCTTTCATATTGTAGTTATTGTGAATGATGATGGTATAAACATAGGGGTGCATGTATTCCTCCCCCCCCTTTTTTTTGCATGTATCCCTTTGAATTAGTGTTTATGTATTCTTTGGGTAAATAACCAGTGTTGGAATTGCTGGATCATAGGATAGTTCTATTTTTAACTTTTTGAGGAACCTTCATACTGGTTTCCACAGTGGCTGCACCAGTTTTTATTCTCAAAGGCAGTGCAGGAAGGTTTTTTCCCCTCTGCATTCTTAGCAACACCTGTTTTTTTGTTGTTGTTGATTTTAGCCATTTTGACAGGTGTGAGATGACCTCTCATTGTATTTCTGATGCTAAGTAATGTTGAGAATGTTTGTTAGCCATCTGTATGTTAGCCATCTGTATGTCTTCTTTGGAGAAAGGTCTGTTCATGTCTTCTGCCCATTTTGAAGTTGGATTGTTTGTTTTTTGGATGTTAAGTTCTTTATGTATTTCAGTATTTATCAGATGTCATTTGAAAATACCTTTTCCTATTCCATAGGTTGCCTTTTAGTTTTGATTTTCCTTCGTATGCAGAAAAGTTTATTTTATTGTAGACCCAATAGTTTGTTTTTGCTTTATTTCCTTTGCCTGGACATAGCTAGAAAAAAGTTGGTATGGCTGATATGAAAGAAGTTACTGCCCGTGTTCTCTTAGGATTTTTATGGTTGCAGGTTACACACTTAGGTCTTTAACTCATTTTGAATTTACTTTTGTGTATGGTATAAGAAAGTGGTCCAGTTTCTTTTGCATATTGATGTCCACTTTTCCCAACACCATTTGTTGAAGAGACTTTTTCTCATTGGGTGCTCTTTCCTACTTTGTCAAAGATTATTGACTATATAGGTGTAGGTTTATTTCTGGATTTTCTATTCCATTCCATTGATTTATGTGTCTCTTTCTGTGCCAGTACCATACTGTTTTGGTTACTACAGCTTTGCACTTTAACTTGAAAACTTATATTGTGATACTTCTGTTTTTTTTTTCTTTTTCAAAAATGCTTTGGTTATTCAGGATGTTTTATGGTTCCACGTAAATTTTAGATGTGGTTCTAATTCTGTGGAAATTGCTGTTGGTATTTTGATAGGGGTTGCATTAAATGTGGAGATTGTTTTTGGTAGTATAGTCATTTTAACAATACTTGTTGGGCACCCTGGTTGGCTCAGTGGTTTAGCGCCGCCTTCAGTCCAGGGCATGATCCTGGAGACCCGGGATCAAGTCCCACGTCAGGCTCTCTGTGTGTGTGGAGCCTGCTTCTCCCTCTGCCTGTGTCTCTGTGTCTCTTTCTCTCTCATGAATAGATGGTTAACAATACTTGTTTTTTTAATCCATCAGCGTGGAATGTTTTTCCATTTTTTTTGTGCCATCTTGAATTTCTTTCATCAGTAGTTTACAGTTTTCAGAGTATGGGTCTTTCACCTTTTTGGCTAGGTTTATTCCTAGGTATCTTATTGTTTTTAGTGCAATTGTAAATGATATTTCTGCGTCATTTTTGGTGTGTAGAAATGCGGGCAGCCCGGGTGGCTCAGGGATTTAACGCCCGTCTTCAGCCCAGGGTGTGATCCTGGAGACCTGGGATCGAGTCCCACGTCGGGCTCCCTGCATGGAGCCTACTTCTCCCTCTGCCTTGTGTCGCTGCCTCTCTCTCTCTCTCTCTCTGTGACTCTCATGAATAAATAAATAAAATCTTAAAAAAAAAAAAGCAGTAGGTTTCTACACATCGATTTTGTATCCTGCGACTTTATTGAATTCGTTTATCAGTTCTAGAAGTGTTTTGGGTGGGTTCTTTCATGTTTTCTATATAGAGTATCATGTCATATGCAAATAGTGAAAGTTTTGCTTCCTCTTTATCAGTTTAATTGCCTTTTATTTCTTTTGTAGTCTGTTTGCTATGGCTAGAACTTCCAGTACTGTTAAATAACTGGTGAGAGTCTTATTCCTGACCTCCTGACCTTAGGGGAAAAGCTCTCAGTTTTTCTTCATTAAGGATGATGTTAGCTGTGGAATACAATTCATGTATTTAATTTAATTTAATTTTTTTAGAGAGATGGGAGGAAGTGGGAGAGAGAGAATCCAATGTGGGGCTGGATCTCATGACTTTGAGATCATGACCTGAACCACAATCAAAGAGTCAGGTGCATAACTTACTGAGCTACCCAGGTGCTCCTAATTCATGTCTTTTAAAGTGATTTTATGTAATGTTTTAAATATATGACATAACTACCTGAATGTATGGCAGTTGACCTCTAAGTTTTTGCACTGCTAACCATTTTTCTCCAGAGTACTTTTTCACTTGCTCTTCTCACCTTTACCATCTATGACTGTATAGCAAATCACTGTATAACTTAGTGGCTTCAAATGTGATGATTGGCTGGGCCTATTGTTCAGGTTTCTTGATTCAATTAGGACTGGCCATTGTCTGGCCTGTTTGACTTCTTAACATCCTGGTAGTGTCTTAATTGATGGTTGGCTTCCAAGAGAGCTAAACAGAAGAGAAGCCACCAGGCTTCTGAGAATGCTATTTCCACAACTACACCAACATCACTTTACCATATTCTGTCAAAATAAGTGGCAAGGCCTTCCAGATTCAAGCAGAGGGGAAATAGTCTCCAGCCCTAATGGCGGGGAGGGCTATGTCCTGAGAGAGGAGAATTATTCATAGCTGGCTTTGGAAGCAGTCTACACTCCTGTGTTTTGTTCTTGAAGACAACATAACTTGAAATTTGAAGTTAAAGCATATGAATACAAATTCTTTTTTTTTTTTTTTAAGATTTTATTTATTTATTTATTCATGAGAGACACAGAGAGAGAGGCAGAGACACAGGCAGAGGGAGAAGCAGGTTCCATTAAGGGAGCCTGACGTGGGACTCCATCCGGGGTCCCCAGGATCAGGCCCTGGGCTGAAGGCTGCGCTAAACTGCTGAGCCACCCGGGCTGCCCCTGAGTACAAATTCTTGTTACATTTGTCAAATTACCTCTTTTTAAAAAAAAAAAAAAAAAATTATTTATTTATTGTCAAATTACCTCTTAAGGTAGAATTGATTTCCAGTGGTATAAAGTTATGTATACTACATATATTTTTCTCACAGTTTTACCAGCATTGTGTTTAGCATGTTTTAAATTTTATTTTTGGGTGGATGCATAATTTCATCATTCTTTAGTTTGCCAATTTTTTAAAGAATTTTTAAATTTGGTTTATTTTCTTGTATCATTTGTATTTCATGTGTATGAAATATATATTCTTTATTGTTATAGATATTTGTGGCCATTTACTGCTTGTTCAGGGAACTGGTTATTGATATTAGGAGATTTTTAAATACTTTAAATAAGTACTGAAATCAAGTTGAAAATTTTTAACTTTAATGCTTTTAGCCTTTTTTTTTTTTTTTTTTTTTTTTAATAGGATAGGGTCTTGTCCAATGTTCTGAAACAGTCCTCTGGATGAAATGAAGGAAGGTTAAATGGGAGGAAAATGAGACTACCTCTCAGTGGGAGGAATAGCAGATAATTTCTGGCTTCCTTTAATGTGCCACCAAATACAATGACTCTTGACTATTTTGTTTGCAAGTTAATAGATAAAAGAATCATGAATCTTTAGAAAGTAAAACTATAGCATAACAAAACTGCATTTGATCTTTGGTTTAAAGGCAGTTCAGGAATCATATAGGTAAGTTGTTTTGTTTTAAAATTGATTGGTGATACCTTGCTTTTTCACGGAGATCAAGAATCATAAATTTGGGAATAATGTGGCTCAATAAGGATTTTGAACCAGAAAATGGAGATAAGGGCAGAGAAAAGGCAAAGGATTTCTTCTTCCTGTTGCCTGTTCTTTCTACCCAGTCTGGTGGATTTCCTCCTGTAGTAGGCTTTTATGTGTTGTTGGTCAGTCATTGAGATTTGTTGGGATGGACAAAAGGTTGTACGTCACTGATGTAGTTTAGTTCTACATTTCACACTGAAGTGTGCAAAGTGTAAAAGAAAACACTGTTTACTCAGGGTCATCTGGCTAGTTTCCTATTAATGAAAATACTAAAATGTTAATGAAAAATTTGTGTTGTTCCTTCTTGTTTTTAGCACTTCTCATAATCTGATTTCTGTGTCTTGCTCCCCTGTTAAACTATAAGCTGCAAGAGGCCTGGGACCATGGTTGTCAGTGGTAGATCCCAATGGCCTTGCAGAGTTCCTAGCTTGTAGTTGATTTTTATTTTGGTTAATTGGAAGTAAATACAATTACAGAATTACAATACAATGAATCAGTTTTCTTAGTTTAGGCACTTAACTTTTCTTTATCTTTTATCACTACTGATAGTATTTTCCTCTTCCTTCCTTATCATGCTTAATGCCCACCCCTTACCCCACCTCTTACTGCAGGTAAAGTCTGAGTTTGCAAGTGCACCTTGTCCTTTCTTTGTTGAGCCCCATCTTCCAGGTCATATCTGGCTCTTTGCTCATTCACCCTCAATTACTGTACCCAAACATTGCCCATCATTCTCTCTCTCATGTTCTGCCACCCCTTTTTTTGTGATGTTCCTCCTTTTAAAAGACAGATTTTAAACAGCAGAAAAAAATTGGGAATACAGGGCAGCCTAGTGGCTCAGCGGTTTTGCACCGCCTTCAGGCCCAGGGTATGATCCTGGAGACCCGGGATGGAGTCCCACATCGGGCTCCCTGCATGGAGCCTGCTTCTCCCTCCGCCTCTGTCTCTGCCTCTCTCTCTCTCTCTCTCTCTCTCTATTTCTCATGAATGAATAAATTTAAAAAAATCTTTTAAAAAATTGTGAATACACATATATCAACCACTAGCTCTCTCAAAATCTAATAAATTATTTTTGCTTCAGATTGTTTTCGAAGAAGTAAAATGTTATCAGTATCCTTCTAAGTACTAGGCCTCTTCCTCTTTGCCCAGAGGTAATTGCTATCCTGATTTTGGAGTATATTGCACAAACATATTTATACTTTTGCTGCATATGTAAGTACTTAGGAACAATATAAAGATCTATTTATATGCGGCTTTTGAGCGGGTTTATATTTTCTTAAGTTTTTTCAGTTCATTCATCAAAGTAGTTGTACTAGTTTATTCTCATTATCAGCAGTGAATGAGATGGAAAGAACCCAGATGTCCATCAACAAGAAACAAAACAGAGTTGCTTCAGGTGATCTCTTTAATACCCATCACCCAGTGACCCGAACCCACCACCTTACTCCCCTCTAGCAACCCTCAGTTTCCTATAGTTAAGAGTCTCTTTTGTTTTGCCTATTTTTATTTTTTTTCTTCTCCTGTTTCTCTGTTTTGTTTCTTAAGTTCCATATATGAGTGAAATCATATGGTAGTTATCTTTTTCTGATTAACTTATTTTGCTTAGCATAACACTCTCTAGTTCCATCCAGGCCCTTACAAATGGTAAGATTTCATTCTTTTTGATGGCTGAGTCCTATTGTGTGTATATATATATATATATATATATATACATACACACACACACATACATATACCACATATTTATCCATTCATCTGTTGATGGACATCTGGGTTCTTTCCATCTCTTAGTTGTTGTGGATATTGCTGCTATAAACTGAGTGCATGTGCCCCTTCAAATCACTGTATCCTTCGAATCACTGTTTGTATTCTTTAGGTAAATACTTAGTAGTGAAATTGCTGGGTCTTAACAGTAGCTCTATTTTTAACTTTTTGAAGACCCTTCACACTGTTTTCCAAAGTGGCTGCACCAGTTTGCATTCCCACCAAGAGCGTAAGAGGATTTCCCTTTTTCCACATCCTCACCAACATCTGTTGTTTCCTGAGTTGTTCATTTTAGCCATTGTGATTGGTGTGAGGTGGTATCTTATTTTGGTTTTGATTTGTATTTCCCTGATGCTGAGTGATGTTGAGCAGCTTTTCATGTATCTGTTGGCCCTTTGTATATCTTCGTTAGAGAAATGTCTGTACATGTTTTCTGCTTGTTTCTTGACTGGATTTTTTTTTTTTTTGGGGGGGTGTTAAGTTTGATAAGTTCTTTATAGATTTTGGATACTTAACCCTTTATCTGATGATCTATTTGCAAATATCTTCTCCCATTCTGTAAGTTGCCTTTTAGTTTTGTTAATGTTTCCTTTGTTGTGCAGAAGTTTTTAAATCTTTTTTTCTTTAAAGATTTTACTGATTTATTCATGACAGAGACACACAGAGATAGGTAGAGATATAGGCAGAGGGAGAAACAGGGTCTTTGCAGGGAGCCTGATGCTGGACTCAATCCCTGGACCCCAGGATCATGCCCTGAGCTGAAGGCAGACGCTCAACCACTGAGCTACCCAGGCGTCCCAAAAGCTTTTTATCTTGATGAAATTTCTATAGTTCATTTTTGCTTTTGTCTTTATTGCTTTTGGAGGTGTGTCTAGCAAGAAGTTGCTGTGGCCAAGGTCAAAAAAGTTTCTGCCTGTTTTCTAGGATTGGGTGGATGCTTGCCTCACATTTAGGTCTTTCATGCATTTTGAGTTTATTTTTGGATATGGTGTAAGAAAGTGGTCCAGTTTCATTCTTCTGCATATGGCTGTCCAATTTCCCAACACCATTTGTTGGTGACTGTCTTTTTTCCATTGGATATTCTTTCCTGCTTTGTGGAAAAGTAGTGGATCATAGAGTTAAGGTTCCATTTCTGAGTTCTCTGTACTGTTTCATTGATCTGTGTGTCTGTTTTTATGCTAATACCACACTATCTTGATGATCACAGCTTTATAATACAGCTTGAAGTCCTGGAATTGTGACGCCTCCATCTTTGGTTGGTTTCTTCCCCTCCCTCCCTCCATTCTTCCCTTTCTTCGATTTTATTTATTTGACCGAGAGAGAGCGTGCACATGGGTACACAAGCAGGGAGAATGGCAGGGAGAGGGAGACGAGGAAGCAGAAGCAGGCTCCTCACTGATCAAGGAGCCTGGTTGGGGCTGGATCCCAGAAGCTTGGCATCATGACCTGAACCAAAGGCAGAAGCTTAACTGACTGAAGCACCCTGTCTTTTTTCAGCATTCCTCCGGCTATTCGGGGTCTTTTCTGATTCCATACAAATTTTAGGATTGTGTGTTCCAGCTCTGTGAAAAATGCTGATGGTATTTTGATAGGGATTGCATTGAATGTGTAGGTTTTGGGTAGCATAGATGTTTTAACAATGTTTATTCTTCCCATCCATGAGCATGAATGTTTTTCCATTTGTGTCTTCCTCAATTTATGTCATAAGTGATCTGTAGTTTGCTGAGTACAAATCTTTTATCTTTTTGGTTGGGTTTATTCTTAGGTATCTTACTGTTTTTGGTGCAATTATAAATGGGATCTATTGCTTGATTTCTCTCTTTGCTGCTTAATTGTTAGTGTATAGAAATGCAACGGACTTTTATGCATTGATTTTATATTCTGCGACTTTGCTGAATTCCTTTTATCAGTCTAGCAATTTTTGGGTGGAGTCTTTTGGATTTTATACATACAGTATCTGTGAAGAGTGAGTTTGACTTCTTTTTTTGCTGATTTGGATGTTTTTTATTTCTTTTTATTGTCTGATTGCTGAGGCTAGGATTTTCAGTACTCTTTTGAACAACAGTGGTGAGAGTGGACATTCCCTTTTGTGTTCCTGACCTTAGATAAGGGAAAGCTCTCAGTTTTCCCCCATTGTGGATGATAGTTACTGCTGTTATTTCGTGTATAGTCTTTATGATGTTGAGGTATGTTCCCTCTATCCCTACGTTGTGGAGTGTTTTTTATCAAGAAAGGATGCTGTATTTTGCCACATGCTTTTTCTGTATCTTCTGGGAGGATCATATGGTTCTTTTTTTTTTTTTTTTTTTAAGGTTTTTATTTATTTATTTATTTATTTATTTATTTATTTATTTATTTTTATTGGTGTTCAATTTACTAACATACAGAATAACACCCAGTGCCCGTCACCCATTCACTCCCACCCCCCGCCCTCCTCCCCTTCCACCACCCCTAGTTCGTTTCCCAGAGTTAGCAGTCTTTACGTTCTGTCTCCCTTTCTGACATTTCCCACACATTCCTTCTCCCTTCCCTTATTTTCCCTCTCACTATTATTTATATTCCCCAAATGAATGAGAACATATAATGTTTGTCCTTCTCCGACTGACTTACTTCACTCAGCATAATACCCTCCAGTTCCATCCACGTTGAAGCAAATGGTGGGTATTTGTCATTTCTAATAGCTGAGTAATATTCCATTGTATACATAAACCACATCTTCTTTATCCATTCATCTTTCGTTGGACACCGAGGCTCCTTCCACAGTTTGGCTATCGTGGCCATTGCTGCTAGAAACATCGGGGTGCAGGTGTCCCGGCGTTTCATTGCATTTGTATCTTTGGGGTAAATCCCCAACAGTGCAATTGCTGGGTCGTAGGGCAGGTCTATTTTTAACTGTTTGAGGAACCTCCACACAGTTTTCCAGAGTGGCTGCACCAGTTCACATTCCCACCAACAGTGTAAGAGGGTTCCCTTTTCTCCGCATCCTCTCCAACATTTGTTGTTTCCTGCCTTGTTAATTTTCCCCATTCTCACTGGTGTGAGGTGGTATCTCATTGTAGTTTTGATTTGTATTTCCCTGATGGCAAGTGATGCAGAGCATTTTCTCATGTGCATGTTGGCCATGTCTATGTCTTCCTCTGTGAGATTTCTGTTCATGTCTTTTGCCCATTTCATGATTGGATTGTTTGTTTCTTTGGTGTTGAGTTTAATAAGTTCTTTATAGATCTTGGAAACTAGCCCTTTATCTGATATGTCATTTGCAAATATCTTCTCCCATTCTGTAGGTTGTCTTTGAGTTTTGTTGACTGTATCCTTTGCTGTGCAAAAGCTTCTTATCTTGATGAAGTCCCAATAGTTCATTTTTGCTTTTGTTTCTTTTGCCTTCGTGGATGTATCTTGCAAGAAGTTACTGGGACCGAGTTCAAAAAGGGTGTTGCCTGTGTTCTTCTCTAGGATTTTGATGGAATCTTGTCTCACATTTAGATCTTTCATCCATTTTGAGTTTATCTTTGTGTATGGTGAAAGAGAGTGGTCTAGTTTCATTCTTCTGCATGTGGATGTCCAATTTTCCCAGCACCATTTATTGAAGAGACTGTCTTTCTTCCAATGGATAGTCTTTCCTCCTTTATCGAATATTAGTTGCCCATAAAGTTCAGGGTCCACTTCTGGATTCTCTATTCTGTTCCATTGATCTATGTGTCTGTTTTTGTGCCAGTACCAAACTGTCTTGATGACCACAGCTTTGTAGTACAACCTGAAATCTGGCATTGTGATGCCCCCAGATATGGTTTTCTTTTTTAAAATTCCCCTGGCTATTCGGGGTCTTTTCTGATTCCACACAAATCTTAAAATAATTTGTTCTAACTCTCTGAAGAAAGTCCATGGTATTTTGATAGGGATTGCATTAAACGTGTATATTGCCCTGGGTAACATTGACATTTTCACAATATTAATTCTGCCAATCCATGAGCATGGAATATTTTTCCATCTCTTTGTGTCTTCCTCAATTTCTTTCAGAAGTGTTCTATAGTTTTGAGGGTATAGATCCTTTACATCTTTGGTGAGGTTTATTCCTAGGTATCTTATGCTTTTGGGTGCAATTGTAAATGGGATTGACTCCTTAATTTCTCTTTCTTCAGTCTCATTGTTAGTGTATAGAAATGCCACTGACTTCTGGGCATTGATTTTGTATCCTGCCACGCTACCGAATTGCTGTAGGAGTTCTAGCAATCTTGGGGTGGAGACTTTTGGGTTTTCTATGTAGAGTATCATGTCATCGGCGAAGAGGGAGAGTTTGACTTCTTCTTTGCCAATTTGAATGCCTTTAATGTCTTTTTGTTGTCTGATTGCTGAGGCTAGGACTTCCAGTACTATGTTGAACAGCAGTGGTGAGAGTGGACATCCCTGTCTTGTTCCTGATCTTAGGGGAAAGGCTCCCAGTGCTTCCCCATTGAGAATGATATTTGCTGTGGGCTTTTCGTAGATGGCTTTTAAGATGTCGAGGAATGTTCCCTCTATCCCTACACTCTGAAGAGTTTTGATCAGGAATGGATGCTGTATTTTGTCAAATGCTTTCTCTGCATCCAATGAGAGGATCATATGGTTCTTGGTTTTTCTCTTGCTGATATGATGAATCACATTGATTGTTTTACGGGTGTTGAACCAGCCTTGTGTCCCAGGGATAAATCCTACTTGGTCATGGTGAATAATTTTCTTAATGTACTGTTGGATCCTATTGGCCAGTATCTTGTTGAGAATTTTTGCATCCATGTTCATCAGGGATATTGGTCTGTAATTCTCCTTTTTGGCGGGGTCTTTGTCTGGCTTTGGAATTAAGGTGATGCTGGCTTCATAGAACGAATTTGGAAGTACTCCATCTCTTTCTATCTTTCCAAACAGCTTTAGGAGAATAGGTATGATTTCTTCTTTAAACGTTTGATAAAATTCTCCTGGGAAGCCATCTGGCCCTGGACTCTTGTGTCTTGGGAGGTTTTTGATGACTGCTTCAATTTCCTCCCTGGTTATTGGCCTGTTCAGGTTTTCTATTTCTTCCTGTTCCAGTTTTGGTAGTTTGTGGCTTTCCAGGAATGCGTCCATTTCTTCTAGATTGCCTAATTTATTGGCGTATAGCTGTTCATAATATGTTTTTAAAATCGTTTGTATTTCCTTGGTGTTGGTAGTGATCTCTCCTTTCTCATTCATGATTTTATTAATTTGAGTCTTCTCTCTCTTCTTTTTAATAAGGCTGGCTAATGGTTTATCTATCTTATTAATTCTTTCAAAGAACCAACTCCTGGTTATGTTGATCTGTTCCACAGTTCTTCTGGTCTCGATTTCGTTGAGTTCTGCTCGAATCTTTATTAACTCCCTTCTTCTCTTGGGTGTAGGATCTATTTGCTGTTTTGTCTCTAGCTCCTTTATGTGTAAGGTTAGCTTTTGTATTTGAGTTCTTTCCAGTTTTTGAATGGATGCTTGTATTGCGATGTATTTCCCCCTTAGGACTGCTTTTGCTGCATCCCAAAGATTTTGAACGGTTGTATCTTCATTCTCATTAGTTTCCATGAATCTTTTTAATTCTTCCTTAATTTCCTGGTTGACCCTTTTATCTTTTAGCAGGATGGTCCTTAACCTCCATGTGTTTGAGGTCCTTCCAAACTTCTTGTTGTGATTTAGTTCTAATTTCAAGGCATTATGGTCCGAGAATATGCAGGGGACAATCCCAATCTTTTGGTATCGGTTCAGACCCGATTTGTGACCCAATATGTGGTCTATTCTGGAGAAAGTTCCATGTGCGCTTGAGAAGAATGTGTATTCAGTTGAGTTTGGATGTAAAGTTCTGTAGATATCTGTGAAATCCATCTGGTCCAGTGTATCATTTAAAGCTCTCGTTTCTTTGGAGATGTTTTGCTTAGAAGACCTATCGAGTATAGAAAGAGCTAGATTGAAGTCACCAAGTATAAGTGTATTATTATCTAAGTATTTCTTCACTTTGGTTAATAATTGATTTATATATTTGGCAGCTCCCACATTCGGGGCATATATATTGAGGATTGTTAAGTCCTCTTGTTGAATAGATCCTTTAAGTATGATATAGTGTCCCTCTTCATCTCTCACTACAGTCTTTGGGGTAAATTTTAGTTTATCTGATATAAGGATGGCTACCCCTGCTTTCTTTTGAGGACCATTCGAATGGTAAATGGTTCTCCAACCTTTTATTTTCAGGCTGTAGGTGTCCTTCTGTCTAAAATGAGTCTCTTGTAGACAGCAAATAGATGGGTCCTGCTTTTTTATCCAGTCTGAAACCCTGCGCCTTTTGATGGGGTCATTAAGCCCGTTCACGTTCAGAGTTACTATTGACAGATATGAGTTTAGTGTCATCATGATATCTATTCAGTCCTTGTTTTTGTGGACTGTTCCACTGAACTTCTTCTTAAAGGGGAATTTTAAGAGGCCCCCTTAAAATTTCTTGCAGAGCTGGTTTGGAGGTCACATATTCTTTTAGTTGCTGCCTGTCTTGGAAGCTCTTTATCTCTCCTTCCATTTTGAATGAGAGCCTTGCTGGATAAAGTATTCTTGGTTGCATGTTCTTCTCATTTAGGACCCTGAATATATTCTGCCAGCCCTTTCTGGCCTGCCAGGTCTCTGTGGAGAGGTCTGCTGTTACCCTAATACTCCTCCCCATAAAAGTCAGGGATTTCTTGTCTCTTGCTGCTTTAAGGATCTTCTCTTTATCTTTGGAATTTGCAAGCTTCACAATTAAATGTCGAGGTGTTGAACGGTTTTTATTGATTTTAGGGGGGGATCTCTCTATTTCCTGGATCTGAATGCCTGTTTCCCTTCCCAGATTAGGAAAGTTTTCAGCTAGAATTTGTTCAAATACATATTCTGGCCCTCTGTCCCTTTCGGCGCCCTCGGGAACCCCAATTAAAGGTAGGTTTTTCTTCCTCAGGCTGTCGTTTATTTCCCTTAATCTATCTTCATGGTCTTTTAATTGTTTGTCTCTTTTTTCCTCAGTTTCCCTCTTTGCTATCAACTTGTCTTCTAGGTCACTCACTCGTTCTTCCACCTCGTTAACCCTCGACGTTAGGACTTCTAGTTTGGATTGCATCTCATTCAATTGATTTTTAATTTCTGCCTGATTAGCTCTAAATTCTGCAGTCATGAAGTCTCTTGAGTCCTTTATACTTTTTTCTAGAGCCACCAGTAGCTGTATAATAGTGCTTCTGAATTGGCTTTCTGACATTGAATTGTAATCCAGATTTTGTAACTCTGTGGGAGAGAGGACTGTTTCTGATTCTTTCTTTTGAGGTGAGGTTTTCCTTCTAGTCATTTTGCTCAGTGCAGAGTGGCCAAAAGCAAGTTGTATTGGGAAAAAGAGAAAAAGAGAGGAGAGAAAGAAGGAAAGAAAAGAGAAAGAAAAAAAAAAGGGGAAGAAAAAGAAAAAAAAAACGAAAAAAAAAAAAAAAAGAAGAAGAAAAAGAGAAAGAAAAAGAAAGGAGAAAAAAAGGGGGTGGGGAAGGAAACAAATCAAAAAGCAAAAGAAAACAAAAACAAAAACAAAAACAAACAAACAAAAAACCACCGGGGAGTATCTTCTGATTCTGCGTTCTTTAAGACCCTTGGCTTCTCCTGGAAGTTGTCTGTCTAGCTGATCTTCTGGGGGAGGGGCCTGTTGTGCTGATTTTCAGGTGTTAGCAGTTGGGGGAGCTGCTGTGCCCCTGCCTGGTGCAGGGCTCAGTGGGGGTTGTTTACCCCGTGAGGCCGCAGGAGGAACAGCCCCAGTGGCGGGGCAGCTCTGGAAACCTGGATTCAGCTCCGGCAGGAACTCCGTCTGCAGGGCCTGGAGGCTCCGGGGCGGGGCCGCTGATGTGCTCAGCTGGGGCAGGAGCGTCCTCGCTGTCCTGGGCCCTCCCGGCCTCTGCCTGTCCCGGGGGAGGCGGGATCCTGGGCTGTGTCCCGGCGCCCTGTGCTCCGGATCCTGCGCTGGTGGATTCGCGCTCCCGGGCCACGCAGCCCCCTCCGCGGAGCCGCCCCCGAGCCCCTCCGAGCTGCTCCTGGAACCGCGCAGCCCCCTCCGCACGGAGCCTCTTCCTCTGCCCGAGCCCCCCGAGCTGCTCCGGGTCCCGCCGTGCGCGCTGCAGCCCTTAGGGAGCTCGGCGCACTCTCCCGGGGCGCAGGTGTCTGTTAGTGTCCCTGGGAGCCCGAGGGCATCCCCGCCCTCCTGGGTCCTGCTCCACCTCCCCGCGAGCCCCTTTCCCCCGGGAAGGTCGGTGCAGCTCCTGCTCCTCCGGGACGGGGCTCTCCTGTCCTGGGGACACTCGCCCCGGCCTCAGCCCGGCTCCTCGCGGGGCCCCTCCCCCTTGGAGGCCTTTGTTCCTTTATTTCTTTTTCCCCGTCTTCCTACCTTGATAGATGCGCGAACTCTTCTCACTGTAGCATTCCAGCTGCTCTCTTTAAGTCTCAGGCCGAATTCATAGATTTTCAGGATGATTTGAAGGTTTTCTAGGTAGTTTGGTGGAGACAGGTGATTTGGGGACCCTGCTCTTCCGCCATCTTGCTCCTCCCAGAGCCGGATCATATGGTTCTTATTGTTTAAAAAATTAATATAGTGTATCACATTGGTTGATTTGCAGATATTGAATCACTCCTGCAGCCCAGCAATAAATCCCACTCCTGGTGGTTGTGGTGAATAATCCTTTTGATGTACTCTTGGATTCTATTAGCTAGTATTTTGGTGAGAAATATTTTTTTAAGATTTTATTTATTTATTTACTCATGAGAGAGAGGCAGAGACACAGAGGGAGAAGCAGGCTCCAAGCAGGGAGCCCGATGTGGGTGGGACTCAGTCCTGGGCCAAAAGCAGGCGCTAAGCCTCTGAGCTACCCAGGCATCCCCCCACCCCACCCCACCCTTTTTTAAGAGGTGAGAATTTTTGCATCTGTGTTTATCAGGGTCTGTACTTCTTTTTGGTGGAGTCTTTGTCTGGTTTGGGGATCAAGATAAAAGAGTTTGGAAGTTTTCTTTCCATTTCAATTTTTTTGGAAGAGTTTGCAAAGAATAGGTATTTTTCTTTTTTTTTTTTTTCTTTTGGTATTTTTCTTTATATGTAGAATTCCCCTGGGAGGCTATCTAGTCCAGTATGTCATTCAAAGCCCTTGTTCCCTTGTTGATATTCTGCTTGGGTGTGCCTATTTCTGTGAGTGTAGTGTTAAAGCCCTCTACTATTATTTAGCCTTGTATTATTGTCAGTGAGTTGCTTTAGGTTTCTTATTATTTGATTTATATATTTGGGTGCTCTCATGCTAGGGACATAAATTTTTATGATTGTTAGGTTTTCTTGTTGATAGATCCCTCACAGGGAGCTCGATGTGGGACTCGATCCCGAATCCCGGAATCATGCCCTGAGCTAAAGGTAGACGCTCAACCGCTGAGCCACACAGGTGTCCCTCTCTTTATCTTTGTATTTTGGTAGTTTCACTATAATATGTGGAGGTGTTAACCTATTTTTGTTGATTTTGAGGGGAGTTCTCTGTGCCTCTTGAACTTGAATGCCAGTTTCCTTCCCCACATTAGGGAAGTTCTCAGCCATAATTTGTTCAGTAAACTTCTGCCCCGTTTTCCCGCTCTTCTTTTGAACTCCTATAATATGTATATTATTTTGCTTTATGAAATCGCCTAGTTGTCTATCTTCTTGATCTAATAGTTTTCTTTCCCTCTTTTTTTTTCAACTTCATTATTTCCTATAGTTTTATTTTCTCTATTACTGATTCGCTCTTCTCTTTGTTCTTCCTCATTTTTATGGCCTCCCCTGGAGATTGCATCTCGGTTCTTCCATTTGTTCAGGCTACGTTTGTAATTTCAGCCTGATTGGATTTTAGTTCTTTTATCGCCACAGTAAAGGATTCTCTAGTGTCTTTTACGCATTTTACAAGCCCACCCAGTATCTTTTTTTTTTAAAGCCCACCTAGTATCTTAATATTCGTTTTAAATTTTAGTTCAGACATCTTATATCTGTATTAACTCCCTTGCTGTGAGTACTATCTTCCATTCATTCTTTTGGGGTCATTTTCTCTATCTCATCAAGTCTGGGAAAGAAAAGAAGAGAGAAAAAGAATAAAACCATAAATAACACCACTAACAAAAAATCCACCCCCCAAACTAGATCTTGAGTGTTTTTTGGTGTGCTTGATAAACTAGATCCCAAAATAAGAAAGAAAAAGTATATAAAATAAAACAAAATACAATGAAGGGAACCAAAAAACTAAAAAAAAAGTGGTATGTATAAAAATGAAAAGAATTAAAAAAAGAAAAAAGTGAGACAGTATGTGAAGAAGTAGTAGTAAAAGACTAAAGAATAAAAATACAAAGAATGCTCGTTATTGTTTTCCCCTGGAGCTGATGCCTTGCAGCCCCCTCTATCATCAGTAAACTTGGTGTGAGGAAGTTGTTTTTGGTGGTCTTCTGGGGGAGGGGCCTGTTGTGCTGATTCTCAGGTGCCTCAAGTGTGCAGGGAGCAGGGCTTGGTGTTAGCAGCTCCGGTCTCCACTAGGTGGCGCTGTTTTGCTCCCTGAAGGCTTTCAGCTCCAATGCCTGTGATGAATATATGGCAGTGCCATAGCTCTCCAGCCTTGGAGCTGAAAATTTGGGCCCCCCAGTCTTCAGTGAGCCCTCATTGAAGAGCAGTAAGTCACCCTTGTCTCCTGGTTTCAATCAGAACTCTATGTTTACCCTGCCTGTGTCTAAGCATTTTTATCTCAGGCACATGAGCGAGTTTCGGAACTTCAAATTTTAGGAACTTTCTCAATGCAGACCTCACTTCCTCCCAGGGAGGGTCTTGCCACGTTTCTGCCTTTTGCTGGACCCGTCCCAGGAAAGTGATAGTGTGATCATGCAGTGGTTCTCGATTTATGCAACACAGAGCAGAAAGCGGCCACCTAGACTTGCTGTTCTCAGCCGGCTTCCATAGTCCTATGCCTAGGAACCCTACCACACTTAGGTGTCACTCTTTCCTCTTGGGACCCCGGGATCCTGACACCACACTGTCACACATGGGATTCTGCCTGCTTCACCATCTGAGTACCTTTAAGCTAGGCATGTACTCCACTGTTGCGGACTTCTAAAAGTTTTGATTTTGAACTTTGCTGCTAATAATACTTTCTGGTAGCCTCTTTAAGTAGGCTTCTTCCCCTCTGCTGTGTCCTCAGGTATTTCACACCAGATTCAAGTACCTCCTCCACACCTCCTACCTTCCAGTCGGTGGTTGCTTTTCTTCTGGTAGACTTGTGGCATTTGTTTTATCAGACCTCTGATTGATTTCTTGGTTGTTCAGCATGATTTGATAACTATATAGTTGTATTCCAGGGATGAGACAAACTTAGGGTCTCTCCCTACTCCTCTGCTGTCTTAACTCCTCCCCCTGCTAATGTGCTTTAAAGCAAAATAATAGTAATTTCTAGTCTGGTACATGATTCAAGATTGTGTTTGGTTGTCATGTTTGTCCAGTCTCCTTTGATCTGGATTCTTGCTTCCTTTTAATGTGGCCTTTTCTATATATCTTGTTTCATACATGCATGTATCTGTTTTGGGGCTCCTCCCATTAGTTAGTCTTGCTCTTGAGGGCAAAAAAATGTTTTAGTTCTCTTGGTGTCAACTGCGTAGCAGAGTAACTGAATCCAGTAGTAATCAAATGATTGTTGAGTGAAGGAATGAATTAATATAGTAGTGAATGGATGATAAAATGTAGGTCTCCTGATAGTTTGCTGTCTTATCTATGTTCTTCTACATCGTGTTTTCATAATTTTGTTTGTCCTGTTAAGGAAGATAATAATGTTAAAATCAAACAAATATTTGAGTCTTAAATTACTACAAAATTGTATTATTCAGAGAACTTTTATAAATTTATTAATTTTTGATTTTAAGCACTACAAATCAGAAGTTTCTTGCACTTAAATTTTAACACTTTACAATATTTTTGTTTATTTATTTATTTATAGAATCCATTTTATTTATGGTAATACTCTGAGAAAGCGAAATAACAAAATTATTTAAATAAGGAAATCTATTCTATTTGGAATTATAGGAATAATGAAGAAACATAGATACTTTTGTTCCAGTCATAATAAATTTTGTACTCGCTAATGTGTTTTGACATTTAAACTATTAAAAAAGATGCAACAAAGAAACATTAACCGACCTCTTTTTAACTAAAAGCCAAAGAGAATGGAATCAGCTTGTCATCAATGTTTCAATACTTACAGATTGGGTTTATAAAGCTTGTTTATTTTTTATTTTTTTTAAAGCTTGTTTAATATCAAACATTTTTTTTTTTCAAAATTAGTATTAGTGAAAGAATAAACAGTAGTAAAGTTCTTCCTTATGGACAAAAGCTCCCTGGAACGTTAAAGATCCCAGCCATACCCACCTCACACAAAACACTATGAAAAAGCAGAACCAACCATTTGTTAATTCTTAGCATTTTCCCATCTTGGAGCATGCAAAAGCAAGATTGCCTTTCTTGACACTACTAATCTATATCTATGTATATATCTATGTTTTTTAAAGTTTATTTTTTATTGTAACTCACATTTGAATCTTTAAACAACTATCTATGAATAATATTTTTGTTTATATGACAAATTCCAACAATGAATGATTTTTGGAAAATGTGTATTTTCAGTTGTATGCATTCTGTAATTTCCCTACCCTTTTAAAAAAATTATCTGGATTTTGGGGTACCTGGAGGGCTCAGTTGGTAGAGCATGTATGTGACTATTGATCTTGGGGTCATGAGTTCAAGCCCAACACTGGGCATAGACTTAAAAAAAATGAATAAAATTTTCTGGATTTTGAGATGTAGTATACAGTGACAGAATGTTGTACCTGTGTTAGGAAATTTGAATTATTTTGACTCAGCTACTAGCTTGCTGTGGTCTTGAGTTAGTTACTTCATGTTTTTGGTCTTTGTAAATGTAGATATAGCTACCCATCATCCCTCAAAAGATTTTTTTTAATACACAGATGGTTGTATGAGAAAATAATTTGAAAAATATAAAATACTATATTATTTCCCCGGGAAGGAGTATTTTGCTTTGAGTGCACCCAGTGTGTGACATATAGAAAGGTTCTTTTTAAGAGAGTTCAGAACAGCATTTTGTCAGAGTTGCTTCTCCAGTTGGTCAAGATGTGTCTCTCATCCCCATCAGATTTGCAGGGACTTGGGGACAAGTTAGCAGTAGCTAGGGAAATGAGTTTCACCTGGGACTAGTAGGTTACATGACAAGGCATTGGAGAATAATGGCTAAGAGATTCAACCCTGACTCATTCTCCATGTAGTTAGATTGAATTTTATGAGATTACTCTTTCTGTTAAAAAGATACCTGAAAGCAGCAGTTTCATTTTATAAGGCTCAACCCAATAATTTAAGCCTTAGTTTTTTTTTTTTTTACTTAGTGAAATGGTGCTATTGTATCAGTTTACAAGGTGAGATTTAATGAAGTACTTTTGTCTTTAAAGCTTTTAGCAGATGTTTGTCTTGTAGGAGGTGCTCAATAAATATTTTATTAAAAATCAAGTCAGCTTGTTGGGTGTTTGAGGAGAACTCAGAACTCCCACAATAGGGCAGACCCAGACAATGTAAATCACAGGTGGGGCTTCTTTTTTTGTTTGTTTGTTTGTTTTTTTAAGATTTTATTTATTTATTTATTCATGAGAGACACAGAGAAAGAGTGAGAGAGGCAGACACACAGAGGGAGAAGTAGGCTCCATGCAAGGAGCCTGACGTGGGACTCAATCCTGAGACTCCAGGATCATGCCCCAGGCCAAAGGCAGGCACTAAACTGCTGAGCCACCCAGGGATCCCCAGGTGGGACTTCTTAACAGTGTGTCTGTCTGCTCAGGTTTGTTGCAACCCATGCCTAAGAACTCTGCAGGGGGCAGGGAAACAGTCTGACCATATTCCACAGCACACAAGACCCAGATACTGTCTTCCTTATCTCATAGATACTTTGAGGGATGAGGGAAAGGGTCCCATAGTTAATTTGGGTGTTCTTGAGGACCAGCTAAAGGATGGTTGAAAAGCACAGAAGACAAAAGATTTATTCCATTCCTACAGGTGTTTTCCTTTAATTTTTGAGTGGGCAACGATTCCCCTGGTCCAGTTTCCCTACCCCTGATCCTCAAGCAAGACTAATATTATTTATTGGGGCATTTAAAAATGGTACTTGATTATGCTTGCCATAGAAATATGTTCATAACGGGGGGAAAGGAAGTTATAAAACCATGAGTCAAGATCTCATTTGGGGAAAAAAGCATAGGAATCATAGATTGTACATGGGAAATAATCTGAAGAGAAATACACTAAAATGGTAATAATTATTTCTGAATTTGGGGGACTTTTGTATATCTTAGACTGTTTACCATCAGCTGAAACTAGAATCCACACTACTCTATCAAACCATACTACCTTTCAACTTTAATTTAGATGATTAATTGCAAACTGCTGGTAAGTTTGTTTCCTGTCATTTCTTATGTTTGTGTGGATAGATTTATAGACTTACTGCTATTCAAGGTCTTATTTCGCTGTAACTTGAAAAAGGTAAAAACTTAGAGTTGGGATATCTTTTCCTAATATTGCATGACAAGATTTATTCTATTTATTCGGTAATCTTTATGCCCTTATTTTTGGTATCATGGGAAATAAAGGCAAGGGATTTGGAATTTGATATCCTTGAGATTTAAAGCTGGAAACATGTTTTCTAGGCATTCACAGTTTTGGTTATGAATGTTACCGTTTTTGGTATTATTACCCCCAGGAGTGCAGGTTCATTGTAATGGACTAAAGAGGAGACTAGATTAGTGGAGAAGACAGGACATAGATTTTTGACTTGGTTTGTCAACCAAGTTAAGTGACTATTAATCTATACCTATATATAGATATAATCACCTAACATTTCCTGGTGATAATTTTCATTAGTCTGAAGTATTAGATTTTGGACTAGATGATCTTTGGCATTCTTTGGTGTTCTTTTGAACCAAAAAATCGACAGCATTTTATGTTTCACCTAGAAAGGGGTGGATTTATGGGTTACTTTTTTTTTCTTTTAATAAAAATCCCATCCTAAAGAGTTAAAATATTTAAAACTATTAAAAAAAAACCCAACACACATAGACATATAGGAAAAAGACAAGTAGAACTATAGAAGAAGGTTCATAGATGGCAAGAGATCCAGAGGGCAGCTTATGTACACACTTGAGTTTTCATGGAGCAACATCCGCATCTTGTGACTTTTTTTCCTTCACAGATCATAGTGATTGGGTGAAATAAAACCAGAGTGCTCTAGTACCGAATTTGAAAATATGGCTTAGTGGCTTTTTTTTTTCTTGTCTTATACTTTAAAAGCAAATAGACTTAGCTGCTATAACTTTTTAAATGTTAGTATTTCAATAATTGGTCTATCAGTCTTAGAAGTATTTTCCCAAAATGCTATATAAAGGTAAAGGGTGAAAAGTTTAGCAATAACTAGGTTTACCACTTTTATGGCATTTATGTAAAAAGAAACATTAATTTTACATTGTTTACTTTGTAGCTTGGGTGTTTATAAAGGTCACTTGTTTGAATTGTTTATTAAATAGGCAACAAAATTCAATGCAAATTTAGAATAATTCTTAGGGAATGACTCCATAAGTGTAAGGATAATCAAGCTCCTTTAAGATTACTTTAAAAAGCAGTTCAGTAGCAATGTATTGTAGGTCATGACTATAAATCTATAGGAAAATAGCATAGCATATGTCCCAATGTTAGGTGAATAGAAACTTACAGCTTAGGATAAAATTTCTAGGGGCCACCCTATAGGATTGGACAAAGAACTTTCCTTCTCACGTAGCTTAGATGCAGGTTAATAGAAGTTTTATGTAATTCTATCTAAAATCAAATACTAGGAGTTCCCTGGGTGGCGGTTTAGCACCGCCTTTGGCTCAGGGTGTGATCCTGGAGTACCGGGATCCAGTCCTGCATCGGGCTCCCTGCATGGAGCCTGCTTCTCCCTCTGCCTGTGTCTCTGCCTCTCTCTGTCTCGTGAATAAATAAAATCTTTAAAAAGAATAAAATAAAATACTAAAATGATCATCATAGTCAGCATTTATTGAGTTTAAGATGGATTATCTTATTTAATTTTCACAGTGATTCTGTGATGTAAGAACTTCTGTTACTCACTTTTATAGCTGAGAAGACAGGGCTGGGGGGATCACATGTCAAATGGTTAGCTGAACTAGACTTGGGCAGTCTGATTCCTAGATCTCTGCCAGGATATGCTGCCTGTGTAGTTTGTATTGCTGTGCAGCCTAATGAGTGAAAGTGGCTTTGGTCTAGAAACTGAGGCTCTTACAGCCGTGTGACTTTGGGTAGGTCACATAACTTCTCCATACCTGAATTCCTACAGGTGTAGAGTGGGTGTTTGTAGGGTTAAGTAGAATAAGGTATTTAAGTAGCATACAATCATAGGAGTTAAAGTAATGGCTACTCTTGTTTCTTGTGATTTATGACAGCTCTGTATTTCTGTGACCCAAGATTTCCAAGCACTTTTTAAAAAATAAAGCCAGCACATAAAATGGCTAGTGTTCTTCCATGTTCCAGTATTTACTGTTTTTTCATTGTATGTCCAGAAGGATTACTATGAATTAGTAAGTGAAAGATGTTTTGGTTTTACCAAGAGAGAGAAGTTAACACAAATGATAGTCTCTTTAGAAGAGATGTCACTAAAAATCTATGTGTGTGTGTGTGTGTGTATATGTATATATATATACACATATATAAAAGAGATGTCCTTTCTGCTTCATAGCTGTGTATGTGCATGCTTGAGAGACAGAGCATGCACAAGCACATATGCACAAGCTCCAGAGCCAGAGAGAGAGAGAGGCTTCTGAGGGCATTTACCTAATTTTTTCAGGACTTCTGTGGTGGAGCTAGGGGATGTTTCAGGCTAGATGCTATGGAGAACTTGGGAGACAACAGGGTCCATCCTATGGAGATGCCAAGCCAATAATTTTAGGAAAGGTTGTGGTCAATTAGAGGAATCATGGTTGGATTCTAGGGGTTGGAGGTCACAATGGTGGCAAAGACCAGGTTAATCGAGAATAAAAGTGAAAACTGTGAATTCTAGGAAATTCTAGGTAAAGAGGAAGACTTCTGTTAAGATTTTAGAAATAGAGGTGATGAGTTCTAAAGAAGGGGAAATGTGAGAAGGGCTAGTGGATCATGAATAATTGGTAAGGTTGGGCCCAGAGGTGAAGGGCAGATCCTACATCCATAACGAGACTTGTTCTCAAATGGAGGAACTGTCCAAGTAATGATTAAGCACCAACATGGGAAAGGTAAGATCCTACTGGTTTGGGATGAGAACAGGAAAGGAGATTGGGGACTATGGGTGGAGCTGCGTAAGCATTCTAGAAAAAAATAGTACCCTCTAGTACTTTTTAAAAGATGGAACATAATTCTAGTCTTAGAAAAGCAATAGAGTATATATATGAATTTGAGCTTTTATGAACTTTCTGGTCTTTGCCCATTTATTTGTGAGTGTGTTTTTTTTTTTTAAAGATTTAATCTATTTATTCATGAGAGAGAGAGAGGGGGGCAGAGGGGCACAGACACAGGCAGAAGCAGGCTCCATGCAGGGAGCCCGACGCGGGACCAGTTCCGATGTCGCCAGGATCACACCCTGGGCTGAAGGCGGGTGCTAAGCTGCTGAGCCACCTGGGCTGCCCTTTGCCCATTTATTCGATGCAGTGTTTTAGGCTTGGAACAGATTCTCAGTTATGGAAAATACTCATTTTATAATGATTTCCTTATGATTGATTTATGTCAGGATAACATTAATTAGGAATTTATGTAAATGTTCTATATTGCAGTTAATATTTGGTACAGTGCTTTCTTTAGTGTTTTCATTTTGTGCGGTTTTTAGATTGAGCATTTTTTTGGGCAGAATGCTTAAAGGGAATTTTTGTCTATAATTTAAAATAAATTATAAAAATTAATTTGGAAAAAGCTGAATTTGAATATATGCAGCTCTTGTAATTATAGGCTTTTTACATTTACATTGACATTCTTTTGTATAGGCGTTAAAGTTCCTCGTAATTTTCGCTTGTTGGAAGAACTTGAAGAAGGACAAAAAGGAGTAGGCGATGGTACGGTTAGCTGGGGCCTTGAAGATGATGAAGATATGACACTTACAAGGTGGACAGGCATGATTATTGGGCCACCAAGGGTCAGTGCTAAATATTATATATTTTTTCTATTATTTATTGTCATTTTAGAGTAAGCATTTTACTTTATAGTATTGATATTAAAATTATCACTTCTGACTGAAGCAGTTCCTCCCTCTTAATTCATTTTGTATACATTTATTGATGCTTCCTGTGTGTAGGGTATAATGCTTGATTTGTATGGAGGACTGGGGGGGGAAAGATTGTCAAGGTGTTTGCAGTTTAGTAGAGGAGAAAAAATAAATACATATAACAGATTCTAAATATGGCAGAGAAAGTTCACTACGGGACTTTAGAATATGTTTCTTCTAGCTGGAATAATTGAGGAAGGCTGAACAGTGGAGGAAGTTGCCTTTGGAATGAGCCTTAAAGGACTGACTGGTAGGATTTCAGAAGGTGGTGATGGGGATGGAGAACATTCCAGATAGAGAGGAGAAAAGGTGAGGAAATGGAGGGGTTATTTGGGAAGAGAAAACAGTATATTTTGACATAACATGTTACTAATCTGCTGTATGTGTAATCAAGGGTTTCTGAATTGGTTTCTATTGAGTACACACTAATCTTTGTCCTTTTGACATTTGACTTGCCTTCTAAATGTGATAGGCCTCAATTTCTTCATTAATTAAGTATATAGAAAAGTATGTGATTTTTTTGCATATTTTCTAGTATTGTTGGCAACAGACCTATTGTATTTTATTCTTAGGTCTTAAGTTTATGAAGTTTTATTTTTACTCAAAATCTTTTCTAGACTGGGGAAATATTTTTCTACATTGCATTCCTTACTCAAAGGTCCCATTTATTGCATTCTTGGCAGTGAGTCTTTGAAATATGAATTATGTAGTGTTCTTGACTTGCTGGAAAGAACACCAATTTGAAGGAGTTTTTTTTTTTAGTCTTTGGTTTTATATACTATTGACTACCTTATGATGAGAGCATTCCAACTGTTTTTGCTGTTGGATAGAGTTTAGATTTCCTTTTGATGATTACAAAAGAAAAATGGACCCAAGTAATCAGCAGTGTTAATTTTAGAGAGTGAATTAATGTATGTTTTATGTTTTCTGGTATTCCTTTGCAAAATTTGAGCACACTACTAACCTAACAAACTCTTTCCTTTCACTGCTTTGATTTTTCCATCAGATATTTGAGGAAGGAAATATAATATTGATGGCTAAGATATTTTTTTTTAAGATTTATTTTTTCATGAAAGAGAGACAGACACGCACAGAGAGAGGCAGAGACACAGGCAGAGGGAGAAGCAGGTTCCATGCAGGGAGCCCATGTTGGACTCTATCCCGGTACTCTGAGATCTCACCCTGAGCTGAATCAGGCAGCGCTAAACCACTGAGCCACCTGGGCTGCCCGATGGTTAAGATTCTTGATGTATTTTATAACTTGGTATTTATAATGAAAACCTTGATTTTCACTGCATGTGAGCATTATTACTATGGTCTGATGGTTTAAAAAAAAGTGCTTTAATTTATGAACATTTTTAATGAGTAGTTTGACGATTTGATGGTCTGAGCTTGGTAGAGTACCAATTTGAAATTATTTAGATTAAGGTTTTCTCCGGGCACTACCTCCAGTGGACTGTAAACTTTAAGAATGTTTTGGAGCTTGTATATGAATTCCTCAGTGATTTTTGTGGACTGTCCCATATCATAGTTCCCAAATGTAGAAGAGCTACTTCCACTTTATCTCACACCATGGGGTCACCAGCAGGACTCACCAAACTAGCTGCCTTTCCTGGTGTCACTGGACTGCAGGAAGCCCCTGTGTCCAGGCTGTGCTAGTGCATAGTGGAGGCTGTTTTAGCTTGGGGAGGAGTGGGTCTAGCTTGCTCCAAAGGTGCATGTAGATACAGAGCTACCAGTGGCATGCTGGGCTTCTGTTCATTGGGCCTTCCCCTTTCTGAGGGTGGAGGTCTTGGAGCTTCTTCTCACTTCCTTTGAGTGCCAGGAAGAGACAAGAAGGGTGCACCTTACAAAGGCACAGCATCTTTCCAGCCAGCCAGTGATCACCCACCCTCTCTCTACCTACCTCCCTTACTGGAGCATGTGGGACCCAGTGATGGTGAGTCCTTGTGTACTCATTCAGTTGCCTTTTAATAAAACCTACAGGGGTTGCTGTCTCGCCTTAGTTGTTTTTGCTTCAGAAGGTGCCATGTTGAGAGCAGTTAGTTTGTCCTCAGCTTTAGGTATCTACATCTAACCAGGATAATGGGAAAATTTTTATCTCATCATACTGCTACTTGATTAGTGGTTTTTAAATCTTTTTTTAGTATATTATTAAGATCCCTGTTTTTTTATGTTATTTGTTTGAATTTATATGTTCAGTAATTTTATTTTTCCATATATGTTTGTGTTTTAAATTTTCTGAAGCAATATTTTTTTAGCATTAGAGGTTTAGTAACTTTTCCAAGTTTCTTTATATATAAATGGAGATACTATACTCATCTTTAGGTATATGGAGGGGTGCCTGGGTGGCTTAGTCAGTTAAGCGTCTCACTCTTGATTTCAGCTCAGGTCATGATCTCTGGATTGTGGGATTGTGCCCCGTCGGACTTCGTACTCAGTGCAGAGTCTTCTTGAGATTCTCTGTATCCTTCTACCTTTCACCTTGGTCTCTTTCTCTCTCTCAAATAATAAATAGTCTTTAAAAAAAAAAAGAAATATGGAGAATTAAATGATGTAATAATTACACAATAGGAAGGGACCTGACTTATAGTATATATTTAGTAAATATTCTCGCTCTCTTTCTCACTTGCTTTATTTTTTTGCTGTTTTATTAGATAACAGAGAGATGTGGCTGTTTTTTTAAATTTAGAGGTTGTAAAATTAGTCCCAAGTTGTTCAAAGTTAAGATGATGTTTACTCTAAGCATTGAATTAGATCAAAAGTCTGGCTTAGAGTTTCTTAACTTAAAAAAAAAAATTGAGGTATAATTTACATATAATAAAATGCACAAATCTTACCATGAGTTTCCACAAATACACGTTGTTGCCTATACTCTAGATATACCTCTGCCTCTTCCCACCTCCACCGTAGGCACTACTTCCTGCACCTTGGAGAAGTTTTGCAGTTTGTAGAACTTTGTATAAGTGGAATCATGCAGTGTGTATATTTATTGGTCTGCTTCTTTTGATTCAGCATAGTATCTTAGAGATATAGCTGAGTTCCATATAGTAGGAGTATGTTTCTTCTTATTATGCAGTAGTATTTTACTATATGAATATGTACCGCAATGTGTTTATCAGCTGTGTTTATGGTATTTGGATTTTTATCTACTTTGTGGTTATTAGAAAGAAAGCTGCTATGAGCATTCTTTTAAAAGTCTGGTGAACGTGTTTGTTCCCATTTTCTTTTTTAAAATAAAATCCTTAGGAATGGAATTGCTACATCATAGGGTAGGTATACAATTACTTATAAGAAAATGCCAAATTGTTTCCAAAACAGTTTGTTCCCAGCAAAGTGTGAGTGTTTTGGTTGTTTCTACATACTGTGAATATTTTTAACATTGTAGAATTTTTCAGGGCTATTATTATTTTTTAACATAAGTTTTGTAGTGAAGCTAATATGTATCCAGATTGGAGAACCACAGACTGGATGATTTCTTGGAGATCTCTCTGATTTTAGTCCTTTCTATACATATCCAAAGTGCTGAGCATGTTGTTAATGGATGTGTGCTATTAAACTGGGATGATTTTTATACAGGTATTTCTTTCTAAAGTGTCAAAATATTTAATAATTATATGTACAAGATTGTTGCATACATTTTAAATTACAGTAGGTTAATATCCCAGGTCTGACCTCCACTTGGGAATAGCTCTTACTTAAGGGAAAGGAAGCTGTGGATCAGTTTGGGTAAGTGAAATCTATAGATGGTTAGCTTATTTGTTTTTTTCCAGGTTTATGCAGGAACCAACAGGTATTACATTCTCACTTCTATTTATTTTTTACTTTACTATTATTAATTGTACCCTAATAAGTTAACCAAGTGAGCAAAAGCCATAAAGATAAAGAGTTAATTATAGCATGAAAATAAGCCTAAATAATCTGGAAGTATTTTAGTGTGGTAGCTTTAAAATGGCTGTTTTATAATATGGTGATGTTCAACTTCTTGATTAACAAAATGATATGGAGACATAAAGTTTGCTGTTGTATCTCTGAAAATGGAATTTAATGAATCGTAAAGTTAATGAAGTAGCATAAATATAATTAATAACAGGCATGAAATAATTATGTTTTATTGCTATAAGATGGTATATGTGTTTTCCCTATGGCTAGAAGTTTTTGATTGCTGTGTAAGTGGGGTAACCGTGTAATTTATTGTCCAGCCAAACCCTTTTGAGAGTGAAGAAGTATTGTTGATAATTAAAACTGGGACAGTAGGAAGACTTAGAATTGTTCTGGACAGATGGGAACCTTTATTTTTATTTATTTATTTATTTATTTATTTATTTATTTATTTATTTATTTTAAGATTTTATTTATTTATTCATGAGAAACACAGAGAGAGAGAGACAGAGACACAGGCAGAGGGAGAAGCAGGCTCCATGCAGGGAGCCCGATGTGGGACTCGATCCCGGGACTCCAGGCTCACGCCCTGGGCCAAAGGCAGATGCCAAAGCGCTGAGCCACCCAGGGATCCCCAGATGGGAACCTTTATATATGTGTGACACAAGTCAAGTAGTCCTTCCCCCTGCAATATAAACTTTTTAGTACAATCTGAATTTAAGTGGTTTGTTTTTCCCTTTTAATTTTGTTATAGGCATTGTTTGTTCCACAAAAGCAAATTGTGATCATTTTGATATAACTTTGTAGAATAATTTTTTTTTGTAGAGTAATTTTAATATTATAAAATCTTGACTTTTAAGTACACTTGCTGCATTTCTTTCTGGTCATATAAGTTAATAAATTTCAATGTAGGAAAGTAAATTCTTGATCATAAAGTAAGATCTAATATATTCCTATTGTCTTTTTCTCTTTATTAGCACTTGAATATTGTTATTATTACTATTATTATTTTTTGCCTTCCAGACAAATTATGAAAACAGAATATATAGCCTGAAAGTAGAATGTGGACCTAAATACCCAGAAGCTCCTCCATCAGTTAGATTTGTAACCAAAATTAATATGAATGGAATTAATAATTCCAGTGGAATGGTAAGTTAAATTAGTCATTTTATTCTTTTTTTTTTTTTAAGATTTTATTTATTTATTCATGATAGATATATATGTAGAGAGGCAGAGACACAGGCAGAGGGAGAAGCAGGCTCCATGCACTGGGAGCCCGACGTGGGACTCCATCCCGGGTCTCCAGGATCGCGCCCTAGGCCAAAGGCAGGCGCCAAACCGCTGCGCCACCCAGAGATCCCCAATCATTTTATTCTTATAAAATGCATAATATATAGTCAGGAGAAAGTTAAAGAAAGGACCTTTGTTTAGCTAGAAGTCTAAAAGAAATTTATCTTATGTTGTTTTTCTCTTATAAGTCAGCCTATCCTTAAACCTTTATGAACCAACCAGCCTGGATAGATGTGATAATCACAATTCTCTTAGGATTTTATTAATTGCTTGAGTAGTCATATTTTAGTTGAAGCCTTATTTGGTATGAAGATGACCATTATTTCTCTTTGAATGTTATTTTTCTTTAAGGTTCAGTACATTTGGTGAGACTAAAAGGATGAATATTCTTCAAGAGGAAGCTTTTCTTTGAGGAACAAGTTATGTCCATATTAGAACAAAAAGGTTGAGCATTGTTGTCTGTTTAAAGGAAATAAACCAAAATGACATGCTCTACCTGATTCACACAGGGAGTTAGTGGAAAGACTGAAATTCAGTATGAGTAGATTGTTGAGGTTCATGTTAAGACTTAAATCCAGACTCTTGAGATGCCATATTGAGGGCTCGCTCACATGCAAAATACATGTTAGGAAGTATAGCAACAACATAATAATGAGTATCATCTATCAACATAATAATGAGTAACATCTAATATTATCAATATCCTTAACTTCTTGTGGCTTCTCCTCATCCCATCCCTGTGTTCTTTTCCTCACCAGAGGTAATTAGCATCTTAAAATTTTTCTTTTATATATATTCTCTCTTTTTAAAAATTTTACCTAGTATGTCACATGTGTATACCTATCCTTAACCTCCTTTTTTTCTTCCTATCTACATACCTACCTCAATATATTATCTATTAAAAGCCATGAGTTTATATGCCAGTACCTTTAATTCTATTCCAACATGATAGGATTTATTCCATATTTCATCTATTCCACATTTGTAATTCCCTCTGGCAATAAGTTGAGCCCTCAGCATAGAGCTAGCCCCCCAAACCATAACCCTCAGTCAAATATGCAGGCCCACAGCAAGGCCTCAAAATGGCTGGTGCCTCCCTGCTGGGTGCTCTCGATGAAAGCATGACCCTGACAGGAGGAAGGTGGGCAGGTCATTGGAAATCTCAAATCCTTACCTGCTGGGTCACTTCCGGAGCTCCCTACCTGGTGTATACCAACTAAAAGCTGAGTTCTGAGAGTCCTTCCTGTCTGTCAATCAACCTTTGTAATTTACTGGGAACATTTAGTCCATTTAATATACAATATATTAATACATTTAGGTTTAATTGTTTTATTTTGTGGTTTCTATTTTCCCATGCATATTTTGTTTCTCTTCTACTTTTGACATGGTTGTTCTCAAGTTTCTAAATTCTGTTTCTGTTCTTTCAGTGTTTATTCTAGAAATTGCAATGTGCGAGCTTAACTCTTTCTATGTTAGATAATATTAAGAGATGTGATAGAAGCAGGATCATAAAACATTTTGAATTTACAGAAAGGATATTGTTCAGGGAATTTCTTTTGTGATGCACAGCATTGCCTTTATGAGGAAGTTGTTCTTGTTGAATATCTCTACCGGGAGTAGCTGTTCTTCTCAACTGCTGATTTGTTTTCATATTATAGACTCTATAAATTAAGTAATTAATGGTGGGTTCTGCATTGTTGTGGGAACTAGGAAATTCAGGATTAAATTTCAAGCATACCTCTAACAAGTTTATCTAGCCTCATGGGTGTCTTACCTGTTTTTTGATGTTTTGTCTCCCAGACAGCTTCTCTTCCCTTGCCTATCTACCATTAAGTTCTGTTAGTCTTTGTTGAAAATGTAACTTGAGTCAGGTCTTATTTTTCTGCTTACCTTGCCACTAAGTGAATGTTGACCATCATCTCTTGTCTTGCAGCAGTCTCTGATTCTGCTGTTTTACCTCCTCCAGTCTTTCCAGAGCAAGGATCCGGAAGGATCTTTCTAAAATACAATTGTGCTGTGTCACTTCTCTGCTTTGATATCCTTTAATGACTTCAGCCATGTTGTACATGCTTTTTGCTTTGGCTCACTGGGACTCACAGGGTACACACTGCTCCACACACCTTTCATTTTACCTCAGGACCATAGCACTGTCTGTTCTTCCTGTCTGGACATGTCCCCCACTCAGGCTAATCCTTACAGACGCTTCATTTCTCAATGTAAATGTCACTTCCTCAGAGAAGTCCTTCCTGATTCTCTAATCTGAATTTTGTCCCTTTTTTGACTCTGATGTTTTCCTTTGTAGCAGTTACTATAAATTTATTACCATTTTTCTTTTTGTTTCATTTTTTTCCCCCCAAGATTTTTTATTTGAGAAAGAGAGAGAGAGAGAGAGAGAACAAGCCAGGGAGAGGAACAGAAGGAGAGGGAGAAGCAGATTCTCTGTTGAGTAGGAGCCCGACATGGGGCTTGATCCCAGGACCCCGGGATCATGACCTGAGGTCACGGCAGATGCTTAACCAACTGAGCCACCCAGGCGTCCTCATTTTTGGTGTTTTTAGAAGAAATATTTTTAACATAGACAAATTTTAGAAAACGATATAACCAACATCTCCTATTTTCCCTTGTCAAATTTTAGCATGTTGGTCTTGTTTGTAATGGTCCTAATTTTTCTTTAAATTTTTTTTTTTTAAAGAAAGATTGTGTTATAAATGGTTAATCTGTGTACCTTTCCCCAGTTTCCCCTTCCACTTTCCTCAGAGGTAGTCTCATCTTGAATTTGGTGTTTATTATTTCTGAGCATGGTTATTTAACTTTTACTACGCATGTGTGTATATACCTCTGTACTGTATCACTTTTATCAGTGATTTTTTAGCTTCATCCATGTTGAGTCATTTAAATTAGATTGTTCCTTTTTATTGTTCAGTATTCTATTTTTCACCTGGTTGGCATTTAGGCTGTTTTCAGTTTTCATTGAAAAGATTTCTACTGTGGACATTCTTACTATACATTTTTTTTTTTTTTTTAAGATTTTATTTATTTATTCATGAGAGACACGAGAGAGAGAGGCAGAGACATAGGCAGAAGGAGAAGCAGCCTCCATGCAGGGAGCCTGATGTGGGACTTGATCCCGGGACCCCAGGATCACGCCCTGGGCCGAAGGCTGATGCTCAACCACTGAGCCACCCAGGCGTTCCTATACATGTATTCTTTTACTCTGGGGCGGTGCTGCTCAAGACTTGGGTGTTTGTTGGTTAGCTTGTTGTTTCCAATATGTTGTAGATCAGTACTTTAAAAAAATATATATTTTATTTATTTAAGAGAGGGAGCACAAGCAGGGGGAGAGGCAGAGGAAGAAGCAGACTCCCTGCTGATCAAGGAGCCCAGTTCACACTGGCTCCAGCCCAGGCCTCTGGCATCATGACTTTAGCTGAAGGCAGTTGCTAAACCACCTGAGCCACCCAGGCACCCTTATTTGTAAATTCAAGTACAATAAAAATTACTAAGAAAATCAAAGAAAAAAGATAAAATACAAACTCAGATTCTTTAAATAAAAATTTCTCTGTCAAATTATCATAGACACTTCTGTGTTTATCTTGTGGCGCGCCAGCAAAAAATTAGTTCAAGGCCTAGCTCCGCTCCGTGGAACATACTTTGAGTAGCACTGCTCCAGTGCATACACCTAGAAATGGAATGTCTGCTGAGGTTTGGGGCTTGCCCATAGTTTGATGGAGTATTGCCAACTGACTCTCCACAGGATTGTATCCATGTCTGTCCTACTAGTTGTGTGTAACAGTATCCTGTGCTCATATACTCTCACCAACACTTCATGTTGTCAGTCTGGAATGGGGATTTGAAAACAGAGAAAGGGGTCAGCCCCGGTGACGCAGCGGTTTAGCGCCGCCTGCAGCCCAGGGTGTGATCCTGGAGATCCGGGATCGGGTCCCATGTCAGGCTTCCTGCATGGAGCCTGCTTCTCCTTCTGCCTGTGTCTCTGCCTCTCTCTCGCTCTGAATAAATAAATCTTTTAAAAAAAATGAAAACAGAGAAAGGAATGATACTGATTTTAATGATTAGAGTGTAGATGTGTGAAGTAGGGTGAATACACTGGACATCAGTTTTTGTCTTGATTGATATTTAAGAATTTAAAGTATTACTTTCATAACTGATAGTCAGAATTTCACATTGACCATTGGTGATATGCTAGGAGGTTATTTTATTATTTTTATATTTATTTATATTATTTTTATATTTTGAGGTTATTTAGATACTTGATAAATTATGCCTGTTGCTTTAGTAATTTTGTTTATATTTAATACAGCTAGGCAAAATTACTCCTTGTGGATGGTTAGCTCTGTCAAGTGTCAGTTCTTTATGCTGTGAGGTCTCAAGTTTTGGAGGTTGTTGTATATTATAGAATGGTAAGATGCAGATTTGTTCTGACATGATACTTATTTTCCCATGCTCCTTTCTCTCTCCTCTCCTGCATTTTTTTCCCCCCCCAGGTTTTTTTTTTTTTTTTTGTGTGTGTGTGTGTGTGTGTGTGTGTGTACTCTGTTGGTATTTCACAGGATTTGCAATCACTTATGTTTATTTAACTATCGTGTAACTTTATAGCTGGAAGTGTTTGTTTCTGCTTTGGAAAGAGCTTGGTATTTTCTCCACTTGTAAACTCTTGTTCACTAATGGAGTCTACTTAAAATAGGCTAAGGGCTTGCTCCTCCATAAGTTAAAGCATTGAAGTAAGCACTTTAAGTACATCTTAATATTATAATATTATTATTATTGTTTCATTTACTTGTAAGAGAATTATTTAAGGGATCCCTGGGTGGCGCAGCGGTTTAGCGCCTGCCTTTGGCCCAGGGCGCGATCCTGGAGACCCGGGATCGAATCCCACATCGGGCTCCCGGTGCATGGAGCCTGCTTCTCCCTCTGCCTGTGTCTCTGCCTCTCTCTCTCTCTCTCTCTGTGACTATCATAAATAAATAAAAATTAAAAAAAAAATTATTTAAAAATTATCTTTTCTATTTTAAGCAGTTTATTGTGATACAGTTTACATACCATACATTTTACACACCAGCTACAATTCATTCGAAGTGCATATAATTCAGTGTTTTTTAGTATTCACAGGTTTATGGATACATTACCACAATCTAGTTTTAGGACAGTTTTGTCCCTCTCAAAGGAAATCCCGTACCCATGTTTAGTTGTCCCTTTCTACCCCACCTTCCCATATCCTAAACAACCACTAATCTTTCTGTCCTTATAGATTTGCCTATTCTGGACTTTTCATTTAAATGGAGTCATATAATATATGATTTTTGTGACTAGCTTTTTTAACTTAATATTTTCTTTTTTTTTTTTTTAAAGATTTTATTTATTTATTCATGATAGTCACACAGAGAGAGAAAGAGGCAGAGACACAGGCAGAGGGAGAAGCAGGCTCCATGCAGGGAGCCCGACATGGGACTCGATCCCGGGTCTCCAGGATCGCGCCCTGGGCCAAAGGCAGGCGCCAAACCACTGCGCCACCCAGGGATCCCTAACTTAATATTTTCAAGGTTCATTCATGTTTTAGCATATATCAGTATTTTATTACTTTTTATTGATGAATAATAATTCCATTACGTGGATATAACACATTTTGTTTATCCGTTCATCATTTGACAGACATTTTGGTTTTTCTGCTTTTAGCTTATCATGAATATTGCTACTGTGAACATTTGTATACAGGGTGATATGGGCAAATATTTTCATTTCTCTTAGATATATACCTAGGAATAGTATTGCTGGGTCATATGTGACTGACATTCAATTGTATGTTTAACTTTTTGAGGTATGGCTAGACTTTTTCCACAGTGGACATAACATTTTGCATTTTTTCCAGTAGTATATATATTGAGAGATATTTGGCTTCTTATTGAGCTGTAAGAGTTCTTTATATATAGAACAAGAGTCCATTATCAGATATATGATTTGCAAGTATTTTTTCCCATTCTGTGGATTGTCCGTTTTTGTTTTTTTTTTTTTTTAAAGATTTTATTTATTCAAGAGAGACACAGAGAGAGAGAGAGAGAGGCACAGACACAGGCAGAGGGAGAAGCAGGCTCCATGCAGGGAGCCCAACATGGGACTTGATCCTGGGTCTCTAGAATCACACCCTGGGCCGAAGGCAGCGCTAAACTGCTGAGCAACCCCGGTTGCCCTTGTCTATGCTTTCTTGAGCATGTGATTTGCAATGCAAAATTTTAAGTTTTGGATGTAGGCAACTTATCTACTTTTTATTTTGTTGAATATACTTTAGGCATTAGATATTTAAGAAATTATTGCCAAATCCCCTGTCATGAAGATTTACTCCTGTTTTCTTAGAGGTTTTTTAAAATAGCTTAAGCTCTTAATTTAGGTCTATGATCCATTTTGAGTTAATCTTCATGTGTAATGTAAGGACTCAACTTCATTCCTTTGTATGTGGTTATCCAGTTGTCCCAATACCATTTATTGAAGAGATTATCCTTTTCCCATTGTGTGTTTTCCTGGCACCTTTGTCAAAAGATTAGTTGATCACATATGCATGGATTTACTTTTCTGCTCTTAGTTGTAGTCCATTGGTCTGATGTCATCCATCCTTATGTAAGAACCACCCTTCTTGATTACTTACCTTTAGAGTAAGTTTTAAAATTGGAAAAGCTGGGATCCCTGGGTGGCTCAGTGATTTAACTCCTGCCTTCAGCCCAGGGTGTGATCCTGGAGTCCCGGGATCGAGTCCCACATCAGGCTCCTGCATGGAGCCTGCTTCTCCCTCTGCCTGTGTCTCTGCTTCTCTCTCTTTCTGTCTCTCTCGTGAATGAATAAATAAAATCTTAAAAAAAAAATTGGAAAAGCTTCGTTTTTTTTCTTTTTTTTCTTTTTTTTTTTTCAGAGACACTTTATTTTGTTAAAGTCAAGCAGGATGATGTGTTGAGAGGTAAGTGGTTAAGTGTCAAGCATGAAATAGGTACACATTTTCCACAGTGGATGGCAGGATAAAAGCCACAGGCAATGCCCCTGACTGAAACCTTGCTATATAGAGCATTCCAGAGCTGAGTTATGACAGAGAAGGGGAGTCAGCCATCACCTAAGAATGCCAAGGGCAGAGCATTAGCACCAGATCGTGTCGTATGCAATAATATAGCTAAATACAAAGTTATGTACATTGACTCACTGAAATCTTTGGGTCCCCGCTAACCAGACGTTTAAGAGGCAAACGGGATGGGCACAAGACACGTATGATGACATGTGCTTTGCTGAAAGGGTACTAGAGCACTATATATTGCTATGTGTAAAGAGAGTCCTCAAAAGACTTCAGAAGGCTGGATCCAGACACATAAATTCTATTATTCACATTTACATATTGATCATCAAAATGATTCACAATACTGTATTTGAGGGGAAAGAATCACAGATAAAAGCTTTGTCTAAATTAAAAGCAAACTACACTCACATTACTATGGTTGTACCCCTAAGGGAGAACGATGGAGGTCTGTGGACAGCCAGCTTCACCTTTTCTGAAGTGACCAGTTTTCATAGCAAGGGACTATACCAGGAGGGAAGGAGGACACTTCATTGGCAGGATGGGGTATTTTTCTTTTTTTTTTTAATTTATTTTTTTTTAATTTTTTTTATTTATTTATGATAGTTACAGAGAGAGAGAGAGGCAGAGACACAGGCAGAGGGAGAAGCAGGCTCCATGCACCGGGAGCCTGACGTGGGATTCGATCCCAGGTCTCCAGGATCGCGCCCTGGGCCAAAGGCAGGCGCCAAACCGCTGCGCCACCCAGGGATCCCAGGATGGGGTATTTTTCAAGTCAGATAGAAATAGCTTAATTTAAGAGGAATGAAAATTTGTGAAAAGGCATTTATCTTTTTGGCATGGCTGGGTTGCCAATGCAGTGTTTATTGCCTGCATTACTGAAGCTTGCCAGTTGGGACCCCTCTCTGGGGTGCACAGACATCCATGCTGTGGCTCAGGAGTCCAGCTTACCCTCTCTGGCTCAGGAAGTATAGACATTAGTCAGTTAAGACATTCATGTGCACGTGTGTTTTGGTAAGGCAATGGTCACTGCTGACAAAGGGACATCTCCCTACCTGTTGGAAAACTTTTGTGGGAATAGGGGGAAATGATCTAAACGTTCCCTCCATCAAACAAATGTCTGGATATCAGCTCAATATGAATTCATCCAAGGGGTTCCTCCTGCCATTTACCAGGCATTGAATCAGATGAGCATTTGTGAATGAGCATACATTAGGTCTGCAATGACGTAGATAAAAAATGAGTTATAACCAAGCCACTGGTGGTTGAACATCTTCCCACATGCTTGTTTGCCATGCACATATCCTCTTTGGTGAAGTGCCAAGTTAAGTCTCTTGCCCACGCTCTAACTGGGCTGTTTGTTCTCTTACTGTTGAGTTCTCAAAGTTCTTTATATGTTGTAGATCTAGATCCTTTGTCACATACATGATTGGCAAATCTTTTCTCCCAGTCTGTGACTTGTCCACTGGAAACTGACAGCACGACAGTGTTTTCCTACTGCATAGACTCTCTTTAGAATCTTGGAATTTCAACCAATAAAATGGGCAGAAGAAGATCAACTTTAGGGGTTGTCTAGTTCATAGGACCTCTGAAAAGCCAGAGGAAAGGTTCTTTTTTTTTTTTTTTTTTTAAGATTTTATTTATTTATTTATTCATGAGAGACAGAGAGAGAGAGAGAGGCAGAGACACCGGCAGAGGGAGAAGCAGGCCCCATGCAGGGAGCCTGATGTGGGACTCGATCCTGGGTCTCCAGGATCAGGCCCTGGGCTGAAGGCGGCGCTAAACCGCTGAGCCACCCGGGCTGCCCCAGAGGAAAGGTTCTTAAAAGGAAATGCATGGGACCCTTATAGCATGGTAGCAGATTTAAGGAGGCAAGAAGAGACAAGTAGCCAATTATCGTTAACCATATCGAACAAAGAAGTGTTCTGGGGAAGGGATCCCTGGATGGCTCAGTGGTTTAGCGCCTGCCTTTGGTCCAGGGCCTGATCCTGGAGACCCGGGATCGAGTCCCACGTCAGGATCCCTGCATGGATGGAGCCTGCTTCTCCTTCTGCCTGTGTCTCTGCCTCTCTCTCTGTGTGTGTCTCTCATGAATAAATAAATAAGATCTTTTTTTTTTAATTTTTTATTTATTTATGATAGTCACACAGAGAGAGAGAGGCAGAGACACAGGCAGAGGGAGAAGCAGGCTCCATGCACCGGGAGCCTGACGTGAGATTCGATCTCGGGTCTCCAGGATCGCGCCCTGGGCCAAAGGCAGGCACTAAACCGCTGCGCCACCCAGGGATCCCCCTTTTTTTTTTTTTTTCAAGTGTTCTGGGGAAAAAGTAATTTTGGAAACACGCCATTGGTCTCGTGAAACAAATGTGTAGCAAGCACATAACACTACTGGACCCATGATTAACCAAGTCATTTCACTCTGCAGGAAAAACATACCTTGAGCCATGATGTCAGTACTAAAGCTATTTGTTCTGTGGGTGTGTTTTAAAGCATGCATACTGTCTTTCAGTGGTGGTTTTAAATGAGTGACTCCAACATGCAGGTTATTCATTTCACAGCAGGGTTTTTAACTACTCGGAAACTATTCAGTTTTCCTAAATGTTAATAAATTATCATCCCATCATCATGATTTTTGCCGGTGGACAATGAATGAGGGACAACAAACACTCCACACCACTGGATGAAGAGGGAAAAAATGTGGCAGCCCATGCTTTGTATGAATCAGAGTAAGATGTGCACTAGGGCTTCCCATCTCACTCACCCCACCCAGCAGGGCTGCTTCCCGAGTGATTGGTTCAGGATGTGAAAATGGGAGGAAGGGCAGACTTAGCAGTGACTATAACCACTCGCATGCATGGCGTGAGCGGAGCTCACAGTCTAGACTGTGGAGAGTTGCCGTCCACCGGAGCCCAGTGCCAGCTTTGTTTTTTTTCATACTGTTTTGGCTATTCTGGATTCCTTGTTTCCATATGAATTTTAGGATAACCTTGTTCATTTCTACAAAAACAAACAAAAAAAATGCCAGGCAACTGAAATTTTGATAGGGACTTTATTAAATCTGTAGACCACTTTGAAGGAGTGTTTTCATACTATAATATTGGGTCTTCTAATCTATGTATAGGAGATGTCTTTCCAAAAAAAAAAAAAGTGATGTCTTTCCTTTTATTTAATTTTTAAAAAGATTTTATTTATTTATTCTGAGAGACACAGAGAGAGAGAGAGAGACAGACAGACAGACACAGGCAGAGGGAGAAGCAGGCTCCATGCAGGGAGCCTGACTGACAGGGGACTTGATCCTTGGTCTCCAGGATCACACCCTGGGCCGAAGGCAGCGCTAAACCACTGAGCCACCCAGGCTGCCCTCTTTCCATTTATTTAGATCTGAGTTTTCAGTGATATTTTACAGTTTTCCTTAGATCAGTCCTATACTTCTTTTATTAAATTTATACCTATGCATTTTATTCTTAACCAGTTATAAATAGCATTGTTTTCTTAACTTTATTTTCAGATTATTATAAGTATACAGACAGGGTTTTTATAAATTGATCCTGTATCCTGCAGCTTTACTCTGTTTATTAGCTCTTAAGCTTTTCTATATACAAGATCATGTCATCTGCAAAGGGAGATTGATCTGTTTGTCTGATGCATCTTACTTCATTTTCTTGCCTGATTGCCTCCAGTACAGTGTTGACTAGCAGTGATAATTGAGTATGATATTAACTGTAGGTTTTTATAGATGCCCCTTATCAGGCTGAAGAAGTTCCCTTCTATACCTTGTTTGTTAAGTGTTTTTTTTATCGTGAAAAGTTGGGTTTTTATCAAATGCCCTTTTGTGTTTATTGAAATAATTTTGGTTTTGTTCTCTATTCTGTTAATATGGTGTATTATAACGACTGACTTTTAAAATGATCCAAACTTACAGTTCTAGGGTAAATTCCACTTGGTTGTAATTTTTTTTATATGTTTCTCAAGGTCAGCCACAAGTGGGAGTTTATCAAGTCTTTTGTGAGCCCTTATATGTATGGTCTTCTAGGTTGCCAGGAATATGTGGAACTTTTCAAAGCCCCTGTGGACATCTAATTTCCCAATTTTTCCTCTGAAATATTTTGATCACCTTCCTGTTTGTAATGTCTCTCCAGGCAGCAGAGATGTCCAAACAATTGACACTGATTATTTTTTGACAAATGCCTGGGTGGGTGTGGGTGGGAGGAGGAATAGGTAGTACTCAGTGGGTAAATTTTGAGGTTAGATAAAGAAAAAACCCTGTGAATGGGGTTTTCCAGGGAACTGCCAGACAGGTCAAGTGATAATCAGTTACCTGGGGATAAGGCTTTGAAGGAACTGCAGTCTAATTCTGTCAGTCTTCTACAATGGAAGGTTAGTTTATTATAGTGCAAAGACGACACTGGTAAGAAGAATCCAAAAGCAGAGATCAGGTTCACAGCTTTTTCCTAAATCCCATTCAAGATAATTGATCAGATTCTGGGTAGTGGCATTGGAAATGGAGAGGAACTTTCAGACCATATCATCAAGAAGGAATTGGAAAATATATTTACAGTATAGTTATTTAATGTAATGTTTATTTCTGACGTCCAAAGTTCACTACATGTTTATTAAAAGATACAGAAAAACACACACACATAAAAGACACAGTTTTAGGAAATACCTGTTACAGAAGGACTCTTTTTCCTAAGTATGATAGCATTGTTTTCTTTTGTGTAGTTTCATAATGTTCTTTTTCGTGAAAGTAGAGCCAGGCTATGAATTTTAAAAGCATTTATTATTAAAGTATGTTTAATAAATTGATGCCATAGTACTTTAAACTTTGTAGTTAATTTTGCTTTTTTCCTCCATTTCAGGTGGATGCACGGAGCATACCAGTGTTAGCTAAATGGCAAAATTCATATAGCATTAAAGTTGTACTTCAAGAGCTAAGACGTCTAATGATGTCCAAAGAAAATATGAAGCTTCCACAGCCACCAGAAGGACAAACATACAACAATTAATTTTAGTGGATCTCAAACTTGTCTTAAATCAACAACCTTCTACTCATGTTAATGTCTTGATTAAATATTACAATGCAGAATATACCCACACATTAAGTAAAAGAATTCCAGCTGGTAAACATGACCTGGACATTTGTAGAAATATATTTAATATATGTACACCATTATGTTTTCAGGTTTCAGGAGGAAAAATGCAGCACAATATTTTTTTCTCTTGTTAAGGCACTGTCATTTAAGCATAAACCT
Source organism: Canis aureus (assembly GCF_053574225.1). Taxonomy (NCBI): domain Eukaryota; kingdom Metazoa; phylum Chordata; class Mammalia; order Carnivora; family Canidae; genus Canis; species Canis aureus. Next base: position 41,556,203 of record NC_135638.1, on the reverse strand, counting down.
GGAGTACTCAAAATAGAATTCAGGTTTACAAGATGAAAGCATGGAGAGAAGAGTCAGATGCTGTGGAAGCATGTGTGTTTCTGAAAAGTTAAAAAAATCTCAAGAAGGAAAAACAGAAATGGCATGCTTTATCCATCTTGCTTAGTGAAAGAGCTTCAGTTGAAATTGTCTAAAGTAGCAGGTACAATGAATATTGTCACAAATTGTGTTAATTTTTGAAGCGGTGTGGGTGCTGACTACTAGTAGTATCAAAAATATGTTCAGGATTGTTTTGATACCTGTATTTATAATAAAAACATGTTGTGGGGAGGTCGATGAATTTCTGTTAAAAGCCGTTCCTGTGTGTTACATGTAACAGACATGGTAAATATTTGTTTACAGTCTTTGTTTGACAAACCATGCATTTAAGTGAAATCAACAAAAAGGAAATAGGTGTATGGATATGTGATTCTGAGATTAAAGTTAGTCTTAAAATGTAAATAAAATGTGGAATGTGTCCTCAGAAACTGTGCCATTTCTATTATATTGATGTGGTATTATGTACACTACCTTGCTGAGGTAGCAAAAATTGGAATTATTATAGCTATTCATCTGTAAACACCTTTTATTATCCTGTTTTGTATACTTCTTGTGAATTGGAATTTGCCGAGTATTTCAGAGAACAAATTACTTAAGTAGTTTAATTTGTTCTTTGGAGAAAGAGGAATCCCAGGTATTGTATTTTGAATTTGAGTTTACCAGAAATACTAAAAAATGTTTGAATTCTAGCAGATTTTATAGAATTGTAAATTGCAAATTATCCAAATACACATTCCATTTTTTTTCTTTGTAACCTTTTTCTTCTTTAGTTTCTGTGACATTTCTTCCCCTTATGCTTCTTATACTTACTAATTGGGATTAATTTTATCCAGTTTCAGTAATTCCGAATTGAAAGCTCATTTATGTTTGCCTTAACCAAAATGACTCAAGGCTTTAAGTTGCAGTTTTTCATTTCAAAGCACTGGGTATACTACTTTGTTAAAAATACTCTTTTATGAATTCATTGAATTAAATAGAAAGGTGGTTAGGTAACAAGGACGAATTTCTCAGATGCCCTGACATTTTATATCAAGTCATTCACAGTTAAAGCTCTGAGCTGCTTTTTCTTGGTCAGTAATACATGAAAGTCAGTGATAGTTGTCTAAATTTACTAATTTCAACATGGCTATTTTTAATTTTCAAAGATGTTTAAAATGCTTTCAAATGACATGTAGAACATATACACAAATTAGTGCATGTGTAATTTATTAAAGTAGGTTCTTAAAATTTTTAAATGGTTGAGGATTAATTTGAATTACAATGACTTCATAGATAAGACCATTACTGGTCTAAATCAGTCTAACAATTTCTTTTCCACTTTGGAAATGTGTCTTGTCATACACTGTAGCTAATAACCATTTGAATGTTAAATTATATTGGTGAGCTGAGAATCTGGCTACGTTGATCTTTTGTCCTCTTTCCTTTACCGGTATCCACTATTGTGAAGGTTTTTTTTCCCCCCAAGCATATATTGTTGGCCTGAGGATGTTTATTCTCCGTTTGGTTTTTGGGACTATGTATCTCTGCAGAAATCTGCATGCCAATTAGACAGTATCCAAAGCAGAATCCATTTTGCATGTCACAATCAAGATCTACATGGCAATCTAAGACATACTGGTTGATTATAGAAGGAGCTAATGTAAAGCCGCTCTTACTTATAGTAACATTTCTAAGACCGCATTTTTGAAGCAGTTTTTCCTTTGTTTTCTAAAATGGCTAAGGTTATAGGTGTGTGTGGTATTAAATGAACTGTAAAATTGCCTTTGAAATTTGTTTAAAAGGCTAGCAGTTGCGACCCTAGGGGATGATCAACAAATTTAATAAAGATTACAAAAATGAAATTCTTGTCCTACTAGGTCAATGTTCTGCTTTAATTAAAACTTTTAGTTACTAGTTTTCAGAATTGCTGATTTTACCATATTTTTTCTAATATTTTTAAATGATGGCATTATGGGTCAAGTGTTACTTTTCAGAATTTTGGAACATAAACATTTGTAAGGATAGTGGTATAGGAGTCTATGGGTGTAATACAGATGAAATTTTAATTTCAGATTATCCTTTTAAAAGAATTTATCACTAAAAAAAAAAAATAAAAGAATTTATCACTTCAATTTGAATAAGTGCTTGGAGAGTACATTAGTTTTATTTATATTGGTTTATTAGTCTGGATTATTTAATGCCAATTTACTGATTTAAATGTTTCACACTATATTTTTATTGGTATACATGTGAAATTAATATTGTTTTGAAAATTAGGAGACAGCTGGAAAATACTAGTACATTATCCTTAATAGATTTGGTGTGTATGGCTTTGGGCGGTTCTGGTAGGTACATCATATGATTACAGACTTCGGTCAAAACTATGTTAACCCTTTTAATGAGCACATGACTGTGTTCTTACTTGCAGTTTAAAGAATATAAGTACTAATTATGAAGTCTAGTATAATGAATAATGGGATTTGGGAGGTATTTAAGGAATGTTTTACCCTGATTTCATTTTAGAAGTATATTTTTTAGACTTTGTGTAGAATCATGGTATGTCTATTACTGCGAAGGATCTAGAAGGCACAGATTTTACTTTTCCAATAAGTATCAATGTAATTTCCAGTATCAGTTTGATTAATTTTTCGTTATTTTCACAAAAAGATTTCAGTTCTCACTATTTTGGAAAGTATATGTATTTTGTATATAAAATAGAAACATTATAGAAAGGAATGGATGCAGTGTATTAGAGAATTGTTAAGAGTATTGGCAGTTTATTCCCACCCAGTACTGTGTTTACTAAAAAGCAGGAAATGTATGGAAATATCGTTTATGCTAAAGATAATATGCCTTATAAAAGTTACATTAAGAGTGGATGGAAATCTTACCGTAGTTCACACTGAAAATGTTATTTTAAAAGTATATTGGAACATTGAAAAGATATATGCATTTTCTGAAGAGAAAATTTTGGAGGTATTTGGTGATACAGAAAATGACATCAAAACCATCATTTTGTAGAATAAGGGAGTTTTGGGGAACACATGGAGTGAGTACGTGATTAAAGAAAAAATCAGTGGATGTGAAGAGGTTGCTGTAGTATTTACATCCGTGATTGGATATTCTCATCAAAAAAAGTTAATTTGCCATGTAGTTTATGAAAGACTGACCCATGAGTTTTTGGGCATGTTCGTTAAGAAAAGAACAATCAAAGCCAGATAGATCTCACTTTCTTAACACAGATTCCAGGAATCCTTTTGTCTAAGATGAATAACTGACCAAATAACCATGTAAGGTTTGTACAGTGATTCATTTGCTGTCAAATGTAGACTTAATGTGAATTCTTTTATCTTATCCATGCTCAGTAACGAGCAGCTGTTTATCTGGAAGTTTTTGCAGTGAAATATGAAAATGAAGTTAATATTTTATTCCCAAAGGAAAGACTAATAGTTGGCACTAAGAATTCAATAGTAATGAGAGACCTATACTCAGTAAAGAAGCAAATTACTGAGTTGAGAGTAAAAGTTTAGTTGTTTGTTCAGTGCAGTAGTTGGATAATTTTTAAAAATACTTTGTTCAAAGATTATTAGGAAGCACTAACAATTGAGTATATTCTTCATGTAGTTTAATTGCTTTTCTTTTCTTTTTTTTAAACAATAGATAACAGTAACCTGGAGAAATTACAATATAATGTGAAGTAAGATTTTAACAGGATATCCTCATATTAAAATATAGTAAAATTTGTTATGATAATTAATGTTATTTTTTGGGGTCCAAGGACGTCTCCTCTTACAGTCAACAAGCATGGTAATTGTAATTGCTTTATTATACAAAGGTGGGATGAATTGTAGTTTAGCAGCCTTTAGGAGACGAAAAATAGTAGATTTTCTTCAGAGTTGATAACTGACAAAATGTTTTACTCCTTTTCAAGCCATGTTGGCCAAGTAATGATTGTCAGATGTCTAGATTATTATCATAAATTATCTTTCTATTGCTATAATTTTAAAAAGCCAGGTAATTTAAAGTGGGTGATAGACAAATTTAAAGTGAGTGATAGACTTTTCTTCACTAATTACAATACTCAAGTGAAAATAATCGAGTACACAAGAAAAGTAAAATACCTAAATGCCTACATTTCTTAATCTTGAGTAATGTATGGTCTTCTCTAAGGAGAAAAATAGTACTTGTGGACTCACTGTTTTGAATTATTTTTGTTAAAACATTGTTTAATGCATAAAACTGTACTAATGTATAAACTTATGCTCTTGGGCCTTTATAAAATTATAAAGTAAATTACATTCAACTACAGAGTAATTAAAATATAAAATAATTTAGAATTGAGGATGTTTTATTTAATCTGCTTGAAATGTAAATGTTGATGTTGTATCTTTTGGCTTTTTTTCCCCTGTCTGTACTGTGGTGTGCTGCTGGATCTCAAATTTTCTAACCTTTTTTCTCTGACAGACTGCTACAGAAACATAATTGCTATGTTACCTGACCTTTGGTGTAAATATAAGTCTTTATTAAGTCCATTACTGTTATTTTCTATTAGCCAGATGGATCTTGCAAAGAACTAAAACTCCCGAGTCTTTGTTCCGCTTTGAGACCACAATTGTCTTAAACCCTTGATTATGAAGAAGTACAGTTATACTCACTTTGCTGCCATTGTGGTCCTGAATAGGAATTAAAAATTATTTACAATTAGTGATGATAGGTAACTTGATATATTGATAACATTTTAATTTAGGGTAACAGTTTTTCCTTTTATAAAATTTTAAATTTAAGTTAACATATAGTATAGTATTAGTTTCTAGGGTAACACATTTTAACCAATGAAGTTAAGCTAAATGATGCGATCCCCAAGCTCAGTAGTAAGGGGTGCTAAATACTTTTATTGGTTTAGAATATAAACAGCAGTAAAATGCAGTTTTACTCCTCTCTGTTTTGACGACTGTGCCATTTCCATCACCCATGGTCACCTCTCTTCTTGTGACCAGTTCTCTTCTGTTGAGTGGATTTTCCTTTTAACTCCTTCAGGCACTTTTAATTTTCTTCTCTCCATCACTCTGGATGTGATTCCCCTCTATCCTCTTGCTTTGACATCAACACTGACCATGAATTTGAAGAATACTCTTGGGAGGTTGCTTTACCAGCTTGAATCACTTGGTATGCTCTGATTCCTTCCTGCCCGTGCAAAGTGTTCCTCCTCTGTTAATATTTGTAATCCTGTTTCCTTCCTAACTTCTTTACAACTCTGATTGTAGATCTTTTTATCAACCTGTCGCTTGTTGTCCTTGGCCTCGTGTTGATGTTTTGGCTTTAACTGCTGAGAGTTGATGTTCAAGTAGCTAATTATGGTGGTCATGATCATCACAATAAAAGTTGTAAAGTTACTTATAAATGGATTTTAATAATTATTTGAACTTTAAAACATACTTCCAAAGTATATTTTTTGAAATGAAAAATAAAAAATTGGATGTTTTCTTAATTGAGATGCTTTAAGATTATTAAAAATATCACCTTTTGAAAACAAGTGTATTTGGCTACAAAGAAATGTCAGAATTATTTATTTGGATTAAAAATTGTTGGAATCATGACTACCAGAAATGTAACTTTTTGTCATGAAACCTTTACTGAGTTGTGTTTGCCAAACACATTGGGATACTTGTTTTTAAGACCTCTCTGTGTTAAATCCTTGTGGAGTGCTACTAGTAAGTTATAGAATATAGATGATAATTTTGAGGTCATATATAAATATAAGTTATGGTCAATTCTTGGTTATTGAATGAGTAAACATGTTGTTAGGAGGAAGGGCACTCCTTACTTTAGAGAGCCTAAGCGCCCATGAGCAGTAAGGTTCTAAGGTGAACAGGATAGTAATATTGAGAAATGAAGTAGAGCAGCAGTAGAGAGGAAGCTTGTGCAAATCCTGGGGTGAATACTATTTTGCCACATGCCCTATGACTTTGGGCCAGTTAGCTTCTGTAATCTTCACTTTCTTCTGTAATGTCCATGTTTACCCAGAGTTGTGGTTTCATGAAATATTGTTTTTAGTTACAGTCTGATACAGAGTGATCAATAAATGGTAGCATTTAAAAATGTTATTAATCTAAGCATTAAATCTTATGTTAATATTCGTTTATATCAAGTCTGTACTGTGGAAAGTGTAAGCTGATTTTTTAAGAGGTTATATGAGGTTATGTAGGCTTCATTAACCTACTTGTGCATTCTAGATGAATTTAATTTCTGCTCGGTTGAAGGTAACAGATGGGCTTCTGGATATTAGTCCTGGCATGCCTGATACCCCGACATTGGCCAGAGGATCCCTTCCTCTTGTCCTGGAGCTGGTTGGGGTGGGCTGGCCTGGTTGATCCACCTTTAGATAGGCACAATTGTTTTGACACCAGCAGCAGGTCTTTACAATGAATTCCATTGGAAAGAATTAACTTGTGCAAAAGAAAGCTTGGCGTAACTTGGTGTGAAGGCCCCACTATTCAACTACATTCTAATAGAAAATTTCATATATGCAACATACGTAAAGTGAATGGATATGCTGAGAAACATGATTAAAGGAAAAGGAGATTACATTTCAAACCTGCCTCTTCACTAATGATCTTCACTCTTGAATGTAATCACATTGAAGTCACCTGAGTTATAGAACCTCCTCCCCCTGCAAAAAAGGCTACATGTAGTAAATGTCAATATGTGGTTCCTCCAAGGAAATCTTTTACTCATCTTGCCTTACTGGAATTGTATAATGTAATTCCCAGGTAGGTTAAGGTCTCAGTAAATGTTTATTCAATTTTTTAAAAAATATTTTATTTATTCATGAGAGACACACAGAGAAAGAGGCAGAGACACAGGCAGAGGGAGAAGCAGGCTCCATGCAGGGAACCCGACATGGGACTCAATTCTGAGTCTCCAGGATCACGCCCTGGGCCGAAGGCAGCGCCAAACTGCTGAGCCACCCAGGCTGCCCTGTTTAGTCAATTGGTTTTTATCTAGTCAAAGTTAAAATGTGGATTAGGTTAATAATATTTGCTCCTAATTCCCCTGCCAGGTGTTAAAAGACTGACTTTTAATACTGTCTTTACCACTAACAATCATCTGGTTTTGGTTGATTTTATTTGGTTATATTAATTCATTAATTCAACAAAAGCATATTAGGTCCATGCAGTTCACCAGCCATGTGTATACAGTGATGTCACACAGTGGTGTCACAAAGCATCTTACAGTCTACTGGGGCTTAGAGATAGGTAAATAGGCAATTTATTTAGTGACAAATACCAAGAGGTGAAGTGTTGGCCTTTGGGGGACATTAATCAGGAAAATCTGTCTTGGGACTGAATTTCTAAGATTCTTGAACAGCTGCACATACTAGATTGATAGCATGTCTTAAGGAGAATTAGACCATACGTACATACTGATTTGCTTATCCTGGTCTTTGGTAAACTGAATTTTTAAGGGTTACATTGTCATTTAAGAATAATTTAGATTTTAGATAGCCCATATATTCTCTGGAGTCCTTTCCTTACCCATGAAAAGGAAGGAGTAAACAAGTTCTGAGATGCCCTCAGTGCCAAACGTGTTGATTTTTCAGTCATTTACAGTGTGTGCTTGAAGCCTTGCTGTCTTTGAGGGCACACAGAATCATGGTTTTATTTGCATATAGTGTGCAGTCTGGAAAGAATATTAGTGGTATAGACCAGTGCTTTTCTCATTTTAATGTCATTTTGGGGGGTGTTGTTAAAATGCAGATTTAAATTCAGTATGTCTGGGATAGGCCCTAAGGTTCAATATTTCTTAAATTGCCAGTGATGTCTCCTGGTTGGTGGACCACACTTTCAGTATCAAAAGGTCTAATAAGCACTGTCTTAAAGGGGGAAAGTAATGGAAGTGTATCTAGCACATAGCAGACACCATTGAGTAGACCATGTTTTGGGTGCGTAAGCTCATTCTCATTCTGTACAGAGGAGGAGCAAGAGCAGTTGCACTTAGGAGCCCTCATGTGTGCTGATTGTCTTTCCAAATTCTCTGTTATTACGTACTTTTCTGGCCCTCTGCTCTTAATTCCTCTGGTGTCCTTCACCAGCCCTGTTCTTGAGATGTGCTGTCAAATCTGTGTGTGTGTGTATGGAGGGGCGTAGGGTGATTCTACCCCAGATACCTGAATTTAACATTGCTATATCATGAAAGCTAATTCTGTTTCAAATGTTCCTATCTAGGCTGTATATAAATTAGGTTTTATCTTATTTTTTATATATTTATTTATAAGATTTATTTATTTATTTATTCAGAGAGAGCGAGACAGAGGCAGAGACACAGGCAGAGGGAGAAGCAGGCTCCATGCAGGAAGCCCGACGTGGGACTCGATCCCGGATCTCCAGGATCACACCCCGGGCTGCAGGCGGCGCTAAACCGCTGCGCCACCGGGGCTGCCCTATTTATTTATTTTTAAAGATTTATTTATTCATGAGAGACACAGAGAGGCAGGCTCCATGCAGGGAGCCCGACATGGGACTCGATCCTGGGACTCCAGGCCCACGCCCTGGGCCAAAGGCAGACGCTCAACCGGTGAACCACCCAGGGATCCCTAAATTAGGTTTTTAAAAAAGATTTTATTTATTTATTCATGAGACACACAGAAAGGCAGAGACACAGGTACACAGGTAGAGGGAGAAGCAGGCTCCCTGTGGGAGCCCGATGTGGGACTCAAACCCAGTATCCTGGGATCACAACCTGAGCTGAAGGCAGATGCTCTACCACTGAGCCACCCAGGTGCCCCCTATATAAATTAGTTTTACTGTGACTGCTGTTTTTGGCATTTCCTGTGCAGACAGGTTTGCCTTCTTTTTCTGTCCTAAGTTATAAATTGAACTGGTATTGTTGGTGTAGTTCATAGATGCGTTCATCCAGCACAAGTATTGGCCCACCTGAAATACAGACTTTTGACCTAAATCTCAAAGTCACTACTTAGTGTTTGGACATAGAAGAAACCAGTCTACCTCTGAGCTAACATGGTATGGAATGCTGCCCAATAATGCTCCCTGTTAGAGTATGCTCACCGACTACCTGCTCAGGTCCTCTCCTATGCATGATTGGTTCATGCACCTCATGCAGGTGCTTCCGCTGCTCTACTAGGCCCACTCCATTCCAGCCCTGACAGTGCTAGGCCTGAGGCCAGGATAGCTGGGAGTGACATCATATCTACATTTCCTGAGCTTTTCATTTCTATTTCTTTTTAAGTTGAGCTATAAATTACCATATAATTCATCATTTAGCAGTGTACAATTCAGTGTTTTTAAATATATCCTCAAGATTATGCAACTGTTACCACTATTCCAGAACATTTCCAGAATGATGGGCTTTTGAGCTGTTTCCATTTTTTGACTATCATACTATTTAAACATTTGTGTATAGCTGTTTGCTGGACAGATGTTTTAATTTCTCTTGGGTAGACACCTAGGAGTAGAATTGTCCAGTCATATGGTAGCTCTGTTGTATCATTTTGAGGAACTGCCTGGATGTTTTAAGAAGTGGCTATGTCGTTTTACATTCCTACCAGCAGTGTATGGGGGTTCTAATTTCTCTACATCCTTGCCAACACTCTTTGTTTTTGATTTTTAGCAATACTAATGGCTATACAGTGGTATTTCATTGTGGGTTTTACTAATCACTAATGATGCTGAACATTTTTTTTTTTTTTTACAATATTTCTCTTTAAAGAAAGGTCTATTCACATCCTTTGCCCCTGTTAAAATTGGGTTCTTTGTTGTTTTGTTATTGAGTCGTAAGAGTTCTTATATATTTTGGATACTAGACCCTTACCAATACATGATTTGCAACCCATTCTTTGTATTATCTTTCACTCTTTTGATAGTATTCTTTGGTGCACAAAGTTTTTAATTTTTATGCAGTACAGTTTTTGTTTTTTTCCTTTGACAGCTTGTACTTGATGCATCTAAGAAATCATTGCCTAGTCCAAGGTTGTCATGATGGTTATATGTGTCAACTTGGCTAGGCCATAGTACCATTTGTCAGTGACTAATTTGGGTGTTCCTCTTAAGATATTTCATAGATGTAGAGACAGATACAGACAACATCTACAATCAGCTGAGTTTAAGTAAAGGGGGCCACCACCAATAATGGGAGTAGGCTTCTTCCAGTCAAAGACCTTAAGAGAAACAACTGAGGTTTCTTGGAGGAGAATGAATTCTGCATTAAGTCCTACCTGAATTTCCAGCATGTCCTACACATTTCAGACTGACCAGCCCCCACAGTTGCTTGAGCCAGTTCCTTAAAATAAATCTATCTCTGTGTTGTGTCTATCTACCTATATCTATTGATCAATCTATCAACTTATCTAGTCATTTATCATTTATTCGTCTTGACTGATACAGTAACAGATTTACATCTATGTTTTCTTTAAATTTTTTAAAATATTTTATTTATTCATGAGAGAAACAGAGAGAGAGAGGCAGAGACATAGGCGGAGGGAGAAGCAGGCTGCCTGCAGGGAGCCCGATGTGGGACTCGATCCTGGAACTCCAGGATCACAACCTGAGTGAAAGGCAGACGCTTAACCGCTGAGCCACCCAGGCGTCCCATCTATGTTTTCTTCTACAATTTTTTTTTAGCTTTCACAGGTTTTTGGTTTGAGTTAATTTTTGAATATATTGTGAAGGAGGGGTCCAAATTCATTCTTTTGCATGGTGATATCCAACTATCTTGGCACCATTTGTTGAATGGTCTTGTCAAAAATCAGTTTACCATGTATGTGTAGATTTATTTCTGGACTTCCAGTTCTATTCCATCAATCTGTAAATCTAGCTTTAATGCCAATACCTCACTGTCTTGATTGCTGTAACACTGCAGTAAGTTTTGAAATCAAGGATTTGAATCCTTTGTTCTTTTCAAGATTGGGCCATTTTGGGTCCTTTGCATTTCCATATGACTTTTAACACCAGCTTGTTCATCCTTGTGGGGAAAAAAAGTTGAAGTTTTGGTAGCGATTTCATAGACTGTACATTGCTTTGGGAAGTATTTCCATTTTAACGATATTAAATCTTCCAATCCATAAACATGGGATGACTTTGTCTACCTACATTTTCTTTAATTTCTTTCAACATTGTTTCATAGTTGTCTTTCCTTACAGTATACAAGTCTTGCACTTTATACCTATGTATGTTACTATTTTTGATGCTACAGTGAATGGAATTGTTCTTTTAATTTTCAGATGATTGCTACAACTGTTTTTTGTACATTGGTCATGTGTCTGCAATATTTTTTCCTCTGCTCTCGGCCCCCTGAAGAGAAATTATGTGTACTTTGTCTAGCCTATTTGTATCTTAACTAGATTGATTTTATATCCCTACGAATCTAAGCCCTTAACTACTTTTCATTAGCTTTACATTATTCCCAAGTAATGACCAGCACTGTTAGCCACAATAGCTTATCAAGTCTGTGATGAAACGAGTTAGTTGTTAGGCATTAACTGAAGTCTAATTCCTCTCTCCCAAATATTGATCTTTGCTTCCTTGTTTGTTAGATAGCTTAGAACAAAAGATGTTTATTACTGTACAGAGGAAATAATTCCAATGTAGGGTATGAAAATGAAGCACATGCAATAAAGACAACAGTATGAAAATCAACATTCCATGTTGCCTGAGTTGTGATTACTCTGGAATAACTTGTTGTAATTTCAGATCTTCTAAACCCTTGTCTATAGTGATTCTGAACATTGGTATAACAAACCTAAAAACTTCTCTAAAATTATATTAGGGGGTCACATAAAGTTGATATTTAAATTAGAGAAATTTTTATCATTGTGTGTAGGGGAAGGAGTGCTTATAAGCACTCTTGAGGCCTCTTGAGATTAAAGCTTCTGTGTCCATTCATCTTTTTGTTCAGGAAAGATTAATTCTTGACACTGGAGCATGATTTTTGAAACTTGGACCATTTATACTTATACTTTTACAATTGTTTTTGCAACTGACCCTGATCTTTTTCAAAACTATATTGAAGTATTTTAAAAATACAGACATTCTAAAAATAAAAAAGTAAAAAAAAATAAATAAAAATACAGACATTCTAACATTTACCTCTTAATACTTCTTGAAAATAACATGGATCCTACATAGCCATTATCAACTAACAATAATCTTTAATAATTGTGATATAATTGATGTTACATATTAGTTTCAGATGTACAGTGTAACGATTCAGTATATGTATGTATATACTGTGAAATGATCACAGTAAGTCTACTTAATATCTGTCACCATATGTAATTACAAAACACTCTTTTCCTTGTGGGAAATTTCAAGATCTACTCTTTTAGCAGCACTCAAATATACAATACAGTATTATTTAGTCACCATTGTATGTTACATCCCCAGGATTTATTTTGTAACCAAAAAATTGTACTTTTAAAATCATCTTTACCCTGTTTCTGCAAACCATCAACTTGTTCTCTATATATAAAGGGTTTTTTTCTTTGATTCCACAAAAAGTGAGATCATAGGGTACGTCTTTGACTTAACTCACTTAGCAAATAACCTTCTAAGTCTATTCGTGTTGTTGGAAACGGCAGGATTTCCTTATTCTGGCTGAATAATATTCCACTATATGTATATGAATATATGTATTTTCTCCTACATTTTAGTAATTCATTGACTGATGGTACTTAGGTTGTTCCTGTGTCTTGGATTATTATAAATAATGCTGCAATGAGCATGGGGGTGAAGGTATCTTTTTGAGTTCATGTTTTTGTTTCCTTTGAATGCATATCCAGAAGTGCAATTCCTGGGTCATATGGTAATTCTATTTTTTACTTCTTTTGAGGAACCTCTATGCTGTTTTTCATAGTGGCTGCACCAGTTTGCATTCCCACCAATAGTTCATGAAGGTTCCTTGTTCTTCACATTCTCCCCAATACTTGTTTTCTCTTGTCTTCTGAATGATAATCATGTTAACAGGAATGAAGTGTTAATACTGGTTTTGATTTTCATTTCCTTGATAATTAAGTGATATTGAGCATCTTTTCATGTGTCTGTTGGCTATCTGTATGTCTTCTTTGGGAAAATTTCCATTCAGATCCTCTGTCCATTTCTAGCTGGATGTTTTTATTATTATTTTTGGTGTTGAGTTGTATGAATTGTGTATATATTTAGGATGTTAACCTCTTACTAGATAATATGATTTGCAAATATTTTCTCCTGTTCCATAGGTTACCTTTTATTTTGTTTGTGGGTTCCTTTGCTGTGCAGAGGCTTTTTAGTGTGATGTCTCACTTGTTTGTTTTGCCTTCGTTGTCTTACCTTTTGGAGCCAAATACAAAAAATCATTGCTGATACAATGTTGAGATTACCACCTATGTTTTCTTTTAGGGATTTTATGGTGTCAGATAAAATGTTCAAATCTTTAATCCACTAAAATAAATATATTTCAATTAATTTTAATTGAGGTAATACTATATTAGTTTCGGGTGTGTGATGTAGTAACAAAATACTCACCAAGGGATACCTGGGTAGCTCAGTGGTTGAGTGTCTGCCTTTGGCTCAGGTTGTGATCCTGGAGTCCTGAGATCGGGTTGGCATCGGGCTCCCTGCAGGGAGCCTGCTTCTCCCTCTGCCTATCTCTCTGCCTCTCTGTGTCTCTCATGAATAAATAAATAAAATCTTTAAAAACAAAATAAAACAAAACTCCACAAAATACCACAATAAGCATAGTTACCATCTGTCACCATGCAAAGTTATTACAAGTATTGACTATAATCCCTGTGCTGTACATTTCATCCACAGGACTTATTTATTTTATAACTAGACATTTGTACCTCTTTTTTTAAAATTTTTTATTTATGATAGTCACAGAGAGAGAGAGAGGGGGGGGGCAGAGACACAGGCAGAGGGAGAAGCAGGCTCCATACACTGGGAGCCCGACCTGGGACTCAATCCCGGGTCTCCAGGATCGCACCCCGGGCCAAAGGCAGGCACTAAACTGCTGCGCCACCCAGGGATCCCAACATTTGTACCTCTTAATCCCCTTCACCTATTTCACCCATCTCTCTCACTCTCTCCTTTCTGGAAAACACTAGTTTGTTCTCTGTATTTATGAGTCTGTTTCTATTGTTTGTTTTGTGTTTTGGATTCCACATAAACATGAAATCATATATTTGTCTTTGTATGATTTATTTCACTTAGTATTAATACCCTCCTTGTTGTGAGTGGCAGGATTTCACTTTTTTTTTTATAACTGAGTAGTATTCCATTGTGTATATATACCACATCTTCTTTATTCATTCATCTATTAATGGACACTGAGGGTGCTTCCATATGTTGGCAATTGTAAGTAATGTTGCAATAAACAGAGGTGCATATCTTTTTCTTTCTTTTTAATTTGAGGATAGCTGACACACGTGTATATTTATTTGAATTAGTGTTTTAGTTTTATTTGGGCAAATACCCAGTAGTGTGATTAAAATCACTAAATCATAGGGTTGTTCTACTTTTTTTTTTTTTAGAGAGAGCAGAAATGTGTGAGCTGGAGAGGAGGGGCAGCGGGAGAAGAAGGGAGAGAATTCCAGTGTGGAACCCAATGTCAGGCTTGATCTCATAAACCTGGGATCATGACCTGAGCTGAAATTAATAGTCAGATGCTTAACTGACTGAGCTACTTAGATGCCATGGGTCATTCTATTTTCAATTTTTTGAGGAACTTCCATATTGTTTTCCATAGTGGCTGCTACACCAATCAACATTCTCACCTACAGTGCGTAAGAGTTGCCTTTTCTCTACATTCTCACTACTTGTTCTCTCTTCTTGATGATAGCCATTTTAGCAGGTGTGAAGTGATATCTCATTGTAGTTTTGATTTGTATTTCCCTGGTGTTGAACTCCTTTTCATGTGTCTGTTGGCCATTTTTATGTCTTTGGAAAAATGTCTGGTCAGGACCTCTGATCATTTTTAATTGGATTATTTGTTTTTGGGGTTTGAGTTGTATGAGTTGTTTATATATCTTGGATATTAACCCCTTGTGAGATATATCATTTGCAAATATCTTTTCCTATTCAGTAGATTGCCTTTTTGTATTGTTGATAGTTTCCTTTACTGTGCAAAAACTTTTTGTAGTCCCAATTGTTTATTTTTGCTATGGTTGCCTGAGGCAGAGTAAAAAATGTTGCTAAGACTAATGTTCAAGAGTTTACTGCCTATGTTTTCCTTTAGAAATTGTATGGTTTCAGGTCTTACATTTGAGTCTTTAATCCATTTTGAATTTATTTTTGTGTGTGTTGTAAGAAAATGTTTCCATTTCATTCTTTTGAATGTAGCTCTCCCATTTTTCTCAGCACCATTTATTGAAGAGTCTGCCCTTTCTCCATTGCAAATTCTTGCCTCCTTTCTTGTAGATTAATTGACTATATAAGCATGAGTTTATTTCTGGGCTCTCTATTCTGTCTCATTGATCTATTTCTGTGCCAGTACCATACTGATTTGATTATTATAGCTTTGTAGTACAGTTTGAAATCTAAGACTGTGAAAAAAAGAAATCTGGGAATGTGAAACCTTCAGCTTTGTTCTCTTTTCTCAAGATTGCTTTGGTTATTTGGGTTTTTATTTGTTTGTTTTCTGTGGTTTTTGTTTTTCTTTTGTGTGGTTCCACACAAATTTTAGGATTAATTGTTTTAATTCTGTGAAAAAATACCTTTGGTATTTTGATAGGGATTGCATTAAATCTCTAGATTATTTTGGTCAATATGGACATTTTAACACAAATAATTCTTCCCATCCATGAGCATGGTATAGCTTTCCATTGATTTATGTTGTCTTTAATTTCTTTCATGAATGTCTTATAGTTTTCAGTGTACAGGTCTTTCACATCCTTGGCTAAATTTATTCCTAGGTATTTTTTTTTTTTTTTGGATGCGATTGTAAATGGGATTGTTTAATTTCCCTTGCTTCTGCTAGGTCGTTCTTGTACAGAAAAGCAGCAGATTTCTGTGTATTAATTTTGTATCCTGCAATTTTACGAAATCATTGATGAGTTCTAATAGTGTTCTGGTGGAGTTTTAGAGATTTCTGTAGATAGTATCATGTCACCTGCAAATAATGACAGTTTTATTTCTTCCTTACCAATTCAAATAACTTTTATTCCTTTTTTGTTGTCTGATTGCTGTGGTGAGGACTTCCAATACTATGTTGAATAAAACTGGTGAGAGTGGATGTTTTGTCTTGTTCCTGATCTTAGAGGAAAAGTTTTCAGCTTTTCACCATTTAGTATCTTGTTAGCTGTGGGTTGAGGTATAATCATTACCTCTGTATACACTTTATTGAGTCTAGTGCCTTCAATTTTGAGCTTGTTTATTTGCTCTGATAGATTTTTGATATAAATTATTTAGGGTTTTCTGTACATAAAATCATGCCATCTGCAAATAGAGATAATTTTACACTTTTCAATGTGGATGGCTTTCATTTCTTTTTCTTGCCTAATTGCTCTTCCATTATATTTTGCAGTCATAATGCAGAAATACCATCAGTATTTCAAGAGTAGTTTTCTTGTTGGAGTTGCTTACCAGGTTGCTGTGTTGCCCAGAGGGTGTAATGTTGAGATTGAAGTAGTAGCTAACCAAGGACCTCTCACAACAGCATGACTATAAGTGGGCCCAGTGTTTTTCATTCTGGAATTTTCATAATCTTGTAAAATTAATATCCTACTTTTTACAATTGATGTTGAAAAGTATAATTTTGGCTAAGATATCTGAAGTTATTATAGAAATACTATATAACAAAAGAACTGAATGTGAATTGAAGATTAGATGATGAGTCTAGTTACTGTCACCAATTATGTGGGTGATGAGACACTCATTAGATAGTTACTCGAATAAATAAAAGTAAAGAGATATAACATGTAGGAACTAAGATGGATTACTCTTCCTGAGAAATAATAAAGAGCACTCCTAATTCATATATATAATTATATATTCAGTGTAGCTCTGTGAGTTAATAAAACAAGATTGGGCTCTGAAAAATGTTTAGACGCTTTTACATGAAGCAGTATATTATAGTGATTAAGGGTTAAGTCTTTTCCATCATTTACTATCTTTGCAGGCTTGGGATTTCTGCCCTGCTTCCTTACAGATAAAATATGTTCTCTTTTATCTGTAAAATGGAGATATTACTAGTACTTATAAGGTGTTAAAAGGATTAAATTAATGTGTATTAGGATAGTGTCTGGCACATAGCGATGATGATGATGATGATGATGATGATGATGATGATGATGATGGAGGAGGAGGAAGAAGAGACAGATGCTTTCTCAGGAGTGGAACATTATTCCTTAATAAAAAGAAATGAGCTATCAAGCCATAAAATGACATAGAGGAACCATAAATACATGTTAAGTCAAAGAAGTCAGTTTGAAAAGGCTACATACCATATGACCCCCAAGTATATGCTATCTGGACAAGGCAAACAGTAAAATGATTAGTGGTTGCCAGGAGCTTAGGGTGTTGTAGGGAGGTAGGGGAGGGACAAATAGGTGGAGCAAAGAGCATTTGTCGGGCAGTATGATACTGTAATGATAGATACATGCATTATACATTTGTCAAAACCCATAAAGTGTGCAGTACAAAGAGTGAACCCCAAGGTAAACTAAAGACTTTAGTTAATGATAATGTGTCAGTGTTGGTTCATCCAGTGTACCACACTAATGCAAGATGCTAATTAGGGAAAGTGTATGCATTCTACCTAAAAATGCCATAAAGTTGTTTTTTTAAGGGTTAGAGGGAAAAAAACCAAATGTTTATTATAATAATATATAAATACAAACCCCAATATTTTAAGAAAGCATCTTCTGGGATTTTTTTTTTTAAGATTTTATTTACTCGTGAGTAACAGGCACAGACATAGGCAGAGGGAGAAGTAGGCTTCCTCTGGGCAGCCTGATGTGGGACTTGATCTCAGGTCCTTGGGATCATGACCTGAGCCAAAGGCAGACGTTCAACCACTGAGCCACCTAGGTGCCCCCTCTTTTGGGATTTTTGTAACATAAGTGGGATTGATGACTAGTATGGGCTGGAGCTTTGCAGGTAAATTAAACAGTAATGGAGACATCTTTTTTGTGTGTACTTCAATTTTCATATTAATGGATTGAATTTTCTAAGTCACAGAGTGGAGCATATCTGCATTTTGGTCCATCTTGGCAATTCCTAGGCAGTGAGCCAGTCATGTTGGCATAATCTGAGGCACAATCCTTGACAATCTGTCAGGGATGAGAGGTCCTCTACACACTTCCCAAGTCTATGTCACCAACTGGTCCAAGTCAGAAGCTCCATATAAGAACTGATCTTGGTTGGCAGGATGCAAAGTATGAGGTTACTGCTAAAACTGGAGCTGATTGAAGTCTGGAATTGGGAAGTGGCAACCTAAAAATTAGGCTAAATAAAATATGAATAAAGTAATGCTTTATAATATTCCATCATTATGGTTAACAGCTTGGACAGTTCCAAGAAAAACAGTATTATTCTGAGTGGAGAATGACTTCACAGTGCTCAGAATAAAAGATTACTTACAAAAATCCTCTCTCTGTTTCTTCTGTCCTGTTGGCAAAAGTAATGGCTGAAAATGACTAGACTGACTTGAAAATAAGCGGGCTCAGCAGGACACCCATCTGGGGAAATGGACCAGGGCTGACACAAGGCTCAGAAAGGAGTTCGACATAACCCATTTTCATGTATCACATTTTAGAAGAGCTTTCTCTGCCATTTATAGGCAATGTGTTATCTTGGCCCCCTGGCAGCAAAAATATATATATTTAACCAGAAGAGTTTTGCTAGTAGGCAGTTTTCTAAGAGAAACAGGACATTTGTTTATTTGTTTTATTTTTGGCTTAGCTAAATAAAAGCTGAAGTTTTGCAAAGACCAGACCAGAATTGTTTAGTATCAGGCACTTTGTAGATGTAAAAATGTGTAGATGTGTTTTATTGCAATTACCTGTCATTGTGTAAAAATAGATATGAGGGCAGCCACAGGTTTGAGTGCTTCATCCAGGAAAGGGAATCTTTGTTAGTGAGGTGGCTGTGTGCAAAAGAAAACAATGTCCTGCATTTTAGAAGCCAAATTCCTGTCCTTGGATCATTTAGATGATTTTCTTTTTGACTCTTCTGAAAGATTTATTTTTATATAATGCTGGAAGCACATAAGTGAAACCAAGATATGTCTGAACTTTCTTTTCCTCTCTGCATCCTAACAATGTAGGTTATCATGGCACATTTCCTTTTTTCTGAGTTTACAGGCAGAAGATCTGAGGTGATGGAGCCAGCCCAGCTGTTGGAGTTGGGGAAGGGTTGCTCAGAAATCTAAGAGGGAGCCTCGTCCATACCTTTTACTGAAATAATATTAATGCAACTGTGTTATGAAGAAACTATAGATGGTGTTTTCTCAATTGATCCTGGCAGTTTTAAAAATAAGACCCACTATAAATGGATTTATCTTTTGATGAGCAAACAAAGAATGTACTGAAGAATTCTGGAGGGAAATAGAAAACTGTTGTTTATTGGTAGAATATTGATTGAGAAAACTAAATGCCACCAGGGCTCTTAAATACTTGTTGATTGAACTTTTAGTATTTCTAGTATTGAATTTGAACCATTATTTTCTCTAGGGCCCCAAATTATTATTTTATCACTTTTGGCACATTATTTAATTATGTCTCAGTATGGACATATCTATGGTCTTTGCATGTACAGGATTTTTTTAATATATAAAAATAATTTGATCAAGTGTGATAAAATGATAATTACGGTAAATTTAATTGCTAGATACCTCATTCATTTGGTAAGGTGACTAGAGATAGAGATTAATATGAAGTTTATAAATGTGGCATCTGTAAAAATTCAAGGAAGACATGTTAGAGTCATCGTCTTGTTTCAGGTGCTTTAAATAGCCTTATATGACTTCAAGGGCTTGTTTTTATTTTTGGTAATTTCTGGCTTCTGTGGCAGGAAAAAATACCTCTGAGAGAAGAAAAAGAGGGAGAGAAAGAGGGCGTGGTAGCTAAATTTCAAATCAATTGCTTGATTGGAATTGGCAGTTTTCTGTTATAGAACAATATTTAAATTTTCTCAGGATTCATTGAATGCATTGCTAGACAACATGTAACCAATTGCAGATATTGTATTATAGCTTAAATCTGGTGTATTAAGCTCTTCCCTGGACCATTCATTTTTCTGAATCAGAAGACCAGTATTCTCATACTTGCTATCATGTTCAAGCTATTATTTTTATTTAGAAATTTCACACAGGGCATATTTTATTGCATGATTTTATTTAACACAAATTATATTGCAGCCTGTGGCTACAAATGTGACCCCTTTTGTTTTTAGTGTATTTGCCAGTTTAACAACATTTTGCTTATTCTCTCTTAAAATCCTGATTTTCTAATTAAAAAAACCCAGGCACAGGTACTTTCAAGACTTCAAACATTGGATCCCTTTTTGGAAGCTCAGAAATCAGAAAGAACAGTTTTGTCATTGAGAACCTAATGCTAGAATGTGCCCGTTAGTCCCTGGATTGGATCAGCGATGGGCAGTGTATAGAAGAGAGTGTTCAAAACACTTTGGCTTAGGCTGGTCTTTTTGTCTCTAGCCTTCCTCTCCTGCAAGCAGGTCCCTGGGATATACACTCTGAGACTTTCGTGCGGGAAGTTTATTGAGAAATGCTCTGAGAATCAATACCTATGGGAGTATAAAGCAGTCTTGGCAGAGGAAGAATATGAGCTGTGACAGTTAAAACAGAGGCCTCAGCCACTCCAATGGGGGTGTTCTGGAGCTAGGATGGCCATTTAGAGTTGTCCTAATTGGGCAAGAAGACTGGGCCTTTATATTCTTATATTGACGGTCATGTTCCAGGCTGCCCCCAGGATCAGGGCATGAGGCTCTGTGGCAGGAAAGGTGAACTCATCCCCAGAATATGTCTATTAGAGGAAAGATTAAACCATCTTTCTCCAGGATTGGAAGCGTGCAATACACTCAACTTGCCCCCAAAATATCTGGTTAATTTTCTTAGGGATAGTTTTATATCGGAGGCTGTATGGGTTGCTGTCATTGGCATGTTGGACACTCAGCACCAACAACTGACAGACTGGTCTTGATTACCTCCATCCCGACCATCATTGATATTCTCTTTATGTACCCATTGTATCAGCCCTGAGGTGTTGATGAGAGACTAGCTGATGCCAGCTTGCTGAGTCATTCTGTCCACCTGGATGTTTGATGTCTCTTTTGTGGTGGATGTTCCTCTGGTGGACTTTAACCTCTGATCCAGTGATCTTCACACTTTGTACTCACTCTATAGTTGCATCCACATGCCTCTTCCTCTGACCTCCCACTTGTTTTCCTGCCATACTCCAACCAGCTGAGTGTTTTGTTACCTCCCATGAGTCCATGTACATTCTGACTTTATGCTTCCTCCTGCCTCACAAAGTGGATGGTGAGGTATGGTGCCAAGGATGTCATGAAAAGGATGTCATTCACTGCTGCCTTTTAGGGCTAAGAAGGGCTGTGATGTGGAAGCAGTTTCTTTTTGGCTTTGTACTGATAAATGAAACTGACCAATATGCAAACCAGGCTTTTCCTTGTTTCTCAGTAAGCTGGTCTCATATATCCCCTTGACCCCAGTGTGACTATAGATGTAAGCGGACATGATGTTCAGGTCACTTGCATGTAAACTCTTAAGTTCCCTGTGGCATGCTCATGCCTGATCCCTTAGTACCATTTCCTTTTACAGTAGATTGCTGTTGGATCCACCTGGCCTCATGAGTTGGAAGACATAAGTGTCTGTCATAGAAGAGAGGGCTTTGCTTTAGAACCTTGGTAGTATAGTGTGATTCTCCTGTAGAGTCTTGTCGCAAATACCACAGGTGTCTTTTTTATATCCCCTCCACCCTCCCTAATACCTCTAATAGCATAGAGTTTCTTGAGTTGTATAGCCTACCTGGCAGGGCCACTGCACCACAAGGTTGAGCTGGGAGGCGATCACAGCAAAGGCCCTAGCCAATTCCATGGGAACTCCGGAGTGTGAGGCTTCTTAGAGTTGTTGCAAATCAAGGTGAGTGGTCTAGGTCCTTAAATTCTTGCATCAACCAACCATTAAATGTGGGCTGCCTCCAGAGAGGGGGCATAATATCTGCTAAGATGATTCTCATTACCCAGAGTGAGTCTCATCTGAGAATTGTTAGCTGCTTCTTGTACTCTTCCTCCTCTCTATTATTATTTTTTCATTGCCAATATTTATAACATTTATGTTATTCTTTAATCACAATTGCTATGTTTGTTTTTAATCCCTGTCCATTCTTTTTTATAATAGATTTTGTTCTTATGTTTGATGGGCTGATATCCATCCTTTGGTGATTTTTAAGGACAGATTCATCAGAAGTAGGAGGCTGAGGCTTTTCAATATTTTGCTTTAGTCCTTGAAAGACAATTTGGCTGTATTTAAAGTACTTGTTCTTTCTTTGAGCACATTTAGGCATTAATTACTGTCTTCTAGCATTAAACCAGGCTGTGGAGAAATTTGAGGTCAGCCTAATAATCTGCTTTCTGATACTTTCACTTATAAGAGACAAACTTTTTATCTGGATATACAAAGGTTTTTTTAGAATATGCCTTGGTATTAAATGTTTTGTGTGAATTTTTCTTGGGACAGTTGGATCCTTTTCAATCTGTAGATTCATGTCTTCTTTATTTCTGTAAAGCTTTCTTTAATTATATCTTTAGCCTGTCCTATTGTTTTTGTTTTCATATGCATAAGTTGGGCCTCCATTGCCATTCTTCCATAGCAGTTACTTTTTCTCTGATTCTCTTAACATTCTTTATTTCTATTCCCTTTTCCCTGCTTTTCTAATTTGTTTACTCTATATCTCTTAATGTTTTTTTGACAATGCATTGTATCCTTTGTGTTGCTTCCAATTTTGCTTTATTTTTATGATTTTTTCTTCTACTTTTCTGAGATCTGCCAGCCCATTAAAAAAAAATCTTCTCGTCAAATATTTCCTGTGCACTTGCATTTCTGCTTTTTAGTAGTTTGAATCTCTTGAATCAAATTGGCAATTACTTTAAAAACATGAAAAAGTTCATAATGAAATACTTGTTCATAATTTTCATTTGTTCTGAAACAGGATGCCTGCTCTAAGTGAGGATAAACATTCAAAGAATAGTAAAACAAAACAAATAAGAATAGTAAAAAAAAAAAAACATATAATTTTTAGGGATGCCTGGCTGGCTCAGTTGGAATGTGCAACCTTGATCTTGAGTTTGAGCCCCACACTGGGTATAGAGATTATTAAATAAATAAATATAAACATTAGAAAAGCATATAGTTTTCTATTTAATAGGGGGAGAAATGGAATTATAAAAAATAATCCAAAAGAAGGCAAGAAGGAAGGGAAAAGGAATATAGAATAGGTAACATAGGAGCTTGGTAAGATGGTAGATCCAAATATAAATATATCAGTAATTATGTTAAATGTAAATGGTAAGATAATCTAATACAAGACAAATATTGTCAGATTGGAAACAAAGAAAATGGCTTAATTGTATGATAGTTAACATGATGTATGGCTAAAACATAAGGATACAACCTGTTTATAAAAAATGGGAAAACAAGGACCATATTTACCCTCTCCTGAAAAAAAAAATCCAGACGAAATATATGAAGCCATGGTTCTGAAGCATTGAACATCAGGTAATGGAGACAGGAAACCAGTAAATAGAGCCATCTAATTGCCCCAGCTTACTACCTGGAGAAAGTTTCCTAAGATACAAGGGCAGGTGGGAGAAGTCAGATAGAGCCCAGCAGTCTCCCTGATTTGAGGAAACAGAGCTGGGAACTTCGGGAAGCTGAGATGGCTAGATTTTGCAGGGCAGAGTACTGGAGAGAAGGGAGCCACACAAAAAGAGATTTACAGAGGGTCTCCATTTATTATTTATTTAGCTCAGTATAGATCAGCCTGTGTGTGAGAGAAAAGCACCTGAGGCCAAGGAAAAAGAACTACCTGAAAGGATTAGAGGGAAAAATCATGGGGCTTGGGACAATGGCTGTTCCCATAAGCAAAGTGGAATACTTCATATTTCACAAGGTATTAGGAAGAATACTCAGGATGGCTTTGCCTCAGTGATGAGAATAAACTAACCCTAGACTAAACACTGTTATGGTCCTAAGGAAATTAATTAACTAACTAATTATAAAAGATTTTATTTATTTATTCATGAGAGACACAGAAAGAGAGGCAGAGATATAGGCAGAGGGAGAAGCAGGCTCCCTGCAGGGATCTTGGGGACTCTGCGATTACACCTTGAGCCAAAGGCAGATGCTCGACTGCTGAGCCACCCAGGCATCCCTAATTAAGGAAATTTAAAAGCAAGATCTAAAGGGTTCAAATTGTTGTTTTTAGATTTTATTATGTTTATTTATTTGACAGATCAAGAGGGCAAGCACAAGCAAGGGGAGCAGTAGACAGAGAAGCAAGATCCCTGATGTGGGAGGGAGCCTGATGTGAATGTTGATCCCAGGACCCTAGGATCATGACCTGAACCAAAGGTAGACATGTAACCGACTGAGTCACCCAGACACGCCGATCAATCAATTCTAAGAAATTAAACTTTGTAACAAAGCACAAAATATAGGAAAACAAAATGCCTAGCACTCAACAATCATACTGTCTGGCATATGGTCAAAAGTTACCCAGCACTCAAAGTAGGGTAGGATTCATAATGAGGGAAAAAAAAATCAATCCAATCAATCAATTAAAAGTGATCCAAAAATAACATAGATGATAGAATGAGCAAAGAAGAAGGTTAAAATAGTTATGACTGTATTTGATATTTTAAGAATGAAAAGACTGAACATGTTAAGTAGAGACATGAAAGATATGAAAGACAAAATGAACTTTTAGAAATAAAAACTATAATGTCTGAGATGAAAAATAAGATTGATAGGATTAGTAACTAATAGGAATTAATCCTAACCAAATAGGTTTCATAACAGATTATATTGCAGAATAAGAGAATAGTGGCTTTAAAGACAATAGAAAATACTCAAAAAGGAACATAAGGAGAAAAAAGGCGAGGGGGGAAAAAGGGTTTCTGAAGAGCCAGGGTTTGGCAAGAAATAATGGCTGGATATTTTCCAGGTGTGATGACAGCCATAAACACATACATTCAAAAATATCAATAAACTCTAAGCACAAGAAACTTGAAGAAACTACATTAAGTCTAATCAATTGCTTAAAGCCAGTGATACCTTAAAAGCAGAAAAAAGATGTATCATGTACAAAGAACAATGATAAGGATGATAGTGTATTTCTTGTAGTTCTTGTACTCTTTCTGCAAACCACAACAGAGTAGAGCAACAGCTTCAATGTACTGGAAAGGGGAAACAAAACTAGAATTCTTTGCCCATTGAAAACATCTCTAAAAAGCAAAGGTGATATAAGAACATTTTCAAGGGATGCCTGGGTGGCTCAGTGGTTGAGCATCTGCCTTCAGCTCAGGGTGTGATCCTGGGTTCCTGGGAACCTGCTTCTTCCTCTGCCTGCATCTCTGCCTCTCTATGTCTCTCATGAATTAATAAATAAAATCTTTTAAAAAAGAACATTTTCAAGCATAATGAAGATAAAAGAATTAGTCACCAGAAGACCTGCAGTATAAGAAGTAAAAAGGAAATTAAGCAGAAGGAAGATCATACCAGAAGAAATACGGATCTACACAAAGGAATGAAGAACACTAAAAATGTTATATATAGATACACAATTTTTTCTTATTTAAATCTTAAAAAATATACAGTCTTATAGACAATTTTATATATGGATACACAGTTTTTCTTATTTAAATCTTTATAGACTGTATAAAGCAATAATATTGATGTAGAGTTTATAAAATATTTAGAAGTAAGATGTATGATAATTGCATGAAGTCTTGTAGGAGAGAAATAGAGAAATAGGATTTTACTGTTATAATGTTCTTATATGATATGGAAAATGACATATCACTTGAAGATGGATTGTGATGAATATGTAGATATCTTAAGGCAACTACTAAAATAATATGACAAAGAGTTGCCAATACGCCAATAAAAGGTATAATGGAATAAATAAAAAAATCACCAAATCCAAAAGCAGAAAAAGAGGAAAAGAGAAAAAAAATGGACAAATGAAATAGAAAGCAATAGTAAAGATCTTAGAGTTATATCCAATATACTAATTACATCACTCATATCAGTTAAATGTAAATGCTCTACACACCTCGATTAAAAGGCAGAGATTATTAGACTGGGTTAAAAAAACTAAACTCAAATATATGCTGTCTATAAGAATTCTAATTTTAATTCCACCTACAACCTTGACTCCCCCTTTCCATGAAATGGAAATGGAATGACTTTAAAATAAAGAAATTATACTGGGTTAACAAGGTGGGTCCAATATAATCATAAGTGTCCTTTAAATCTGGAAGGGGGAGGCAGAAGTGTCAGTGTGAGAGTGGGGTAATGTGAGAAAGACTTGACCAACCATTGCTGGTTTTGAGGATGGAGAAGGTGCCATGAGCCAAGGAATGTGGGTAAAAAATGCTGAAAGTTAATCATTTAGGTATCCACTTCAGGAAGTTACAGGGAGGGAGAGGAGTAAGATGGCAGAGGAATAGGGGACTTTGGTTTTGTCTGGTTCCTGGAATTTAGCTAGATGGCTATCAAATCATTCTGAACACCTGCAAACTCAATTAGAGATCTAAGAAAAAAATTGCTTCAATTCCAGAAATAGAAAATTGATCACTTTTTGCAAGATAGGGGGTGAGGAGAAGTGAATCTGAGGCAATATATTGGAAGATAAACCTGAGGTGGAGGGGAGGAGAAAGCATCCATAAGCCAGTACCCGAAAGTGCTATAAGCAGCAGAGTGCAAAATTGGAACTTTTAGAAGTCTGCTCTAGTGGGGCACATCCCTGCCTGAAAGGTACTCAGGTGGCAAAGCAAGATGGAATCCCAGATGGGACAGCATGGTCTCAGGATCCCCGGGGTCACAAAAAAGAAGGAGGATGCTTGAGTGGAGCAGAGTTCCCGAGTATCACAACATCAGAGCAGGGAAGCTGACTGCAACCAGTGAGCCCAGGAGTGGGCTTTCTGCGTGATGTTGCCATAAACCATGAACCGCTGGCATGGTTGGACAACCACTTTCTAGTATCAACCCAGCAAGAGGCAGACGCATGGCGAGACCCCTCCTCCCTCCCCTGGGAGGAAAAATGGGGTGCATGCTGCTGAAGTCTATAATGTTTGGAGACTCAAAATGGGGCCTCATACCTGGGATAAAAATGCTTGGTCACAGGTAGGGTGAAAACAGAGTGGAGACAGAAAACAGAGAGACAAAAGTGATTGCTTTTCCATGAAGGCTCACTGAAGGGTGGTGGGCATGAACTTTCAGCTCCGGAGATGGAGCTTAGGCTACTGTCATTTTTATTTTCATCCCCCAAAGCAGTCCTGAAAGCCTTAAGGGAACAAAAGCCCCAGAGAGCAATCTGGAGTTTACAGTGAGTCCAGCTCTCTGGCAAGGGCTGGTACAGTACTGCCTGGGCAAGGACACCCCAGAATCAGTGCACATGGCCCCTCTCCCAGAAGACCAGCAGAAACTTCCAGCCAATACTAAGTGTACTGAGCATACAGCACTGCAAAACTCCAGCTCTAGGAAAAAATAGTATATAGAATTCATTTTTTTTTTTCTCATGATTCTTTAGTCTTTCAGTTTAAATCTTTTTTCCTTTTCAGCTGATTTTATCAACTCTTCTGTTAAGTCTTTTAAAATTTTCATTTCTATATTCACATTTTATATATATATATATATATATATTTTCTTTTTGGTTTCCTTTCATTGTATTCATTTTTTAAAAAAGATTTTATTTATTTACTCATGAAAGACAGACAGAGAGAGAGAGAGAGAGAGAGAGAAGCAGAGGGAAAAGCAGACTCCATGCAGGGAGCCCGACACGGGACTTGATCCAGGGACTCCAGGATCACACCCCCGGTGGAAGGCAGTGCTAAACCGCTGAGCCACCGGGGCTGCCCTCAATTTTATTTTGATATATATATATATATATATATATATATATATATATATATATATATAAAGTTTTTCTTTATTTACAAATTTGGGATTTAGTTCTAGTAACAAACAGACCAAAATACACCCAGGATCTAGTTTACTTTTCTGTTCTGTTCACCTTCTGCTTGATTTTTCTTTTAAAATTTCATTTACTTATTCATGAGAGACACAGAGAGATAGAGAGGCAGAGACACAGGTAGAGGCAGAAGCAGGCTCCATGCAGGGAGCCCGACATGGGACCCGATCTTGGGTCTCCAGGATCACACCCTGGGTGGAAGGCGGTGCTAAACCACTGAGCCACCTGGGCTGCTCTCTTCTGCTTGGTTTTATTCTCACTTTTTTTTCTTTTTCTTTTCTGGTTTCTGATCTCTTCTGATTTGTTTAGTGTATATTTTTCTGGGATCATTGTTGCTATTTTTGTATTTTGTTCTCTCTTTCATCTATCTTCTCTGGACATATAATGACAAGACAGAAGAACTTACCCCCAAAAAGAGAACAAGAGGCAGTACAGGCAGCCAGAGACTTAATCAATATGGACATAAATAAGATGTCAGAACTAGAATTCAAAACAATGATTATAAAGATACTAGCTGGGCCTGAAAAAAAAAAAAGCATAGAAGACAGTAGAGAATCCCTTACTGGAGAAATAAAGGAATTAAAATCTAATCAGGTGGAGATTTAAAAAAGGCTATTACTGGGCTGAAATGAAAAATGGAGGCTATAACTGCTAGGGTAAATGAGGTAGAAGAGTAGTGACACAGAAGACAAAATAATGGAGAATAAAGAACTGAGAAAGAGAAAGATAAACAACCATTGGTTAACAAGGAGAGAATTTGAGAAACAAGTGATCACATAAAATGAAACAATATTAGAATAATTAAGGTCTCAGGGGAAGAGGAAAGGGGGGAGCAGAAGGTTTATTTGAGCAAATTATAGCTGAGATTTCCCCTAATCTGGGGAAGGAAACAGGTATTCAATTTCAGGAGGCATAGAGAACACCCCTCAAAATCAATTAAAAATATTTTTTATATAGGGAAGCTTGCAAAATTCAAAGGAAAAGAGAAAATCCTGAAAGCAGGATTTTTAAGAGCTCCTTAACCTACAAGGGTAGAAACACAAGGGGGGGCAGTAGACCTCTCCACAGAGACCTGGCAGGCCAGAAAAGACTGCCATGATATATTCAGGGTACTAAATGAGAAAAAAAATGCAGCCACGAATACTTTATCCAGCAAGGCTGTCATTTAAAATAGAAGGAGAGATAAAGAGCTTTCAGGACAAACAGAAACTAAAAGAATTTGTGATCAGTAAACCAGCCTTGCAGAAATATTAAAGGGGATCCTTTAAGCAAAGAGAGAGCCCCAAAATAACAAAGACCAGTAAGAAGACCCACCGATATGCTGTCTATAGGAGACTCACTTTAGATCCAAAGACACATCCAGATTGAAAGCGAGAGGGCAGAAAACCATTTATCATGCTAATGGTCATAAAAAAAAAAAGCTGGGGTGGCAATCCTTTTATCAGATAAATTAGATTTTTTTAAAAAAAGATTTTATTTATTTGAGAGAGAGAGAAAGCTAGCAAGAGAGAGCAAGAACAAAGGGGAGAAGGAGAAGCAGGCTCCCCACTGAGCGGGGAGCCTGACCTGGGGCTTGATCCCAGGACCCTGGGGATCATGACCTGAGCTGAAAGCAGAAGCTTAACTGAGTGAGCCACCCAGGCACACTGACAAATTAGATTTTAAACCAAAGATTGTAATAAGAGATGAAGAAGCAGACTTTATCATACTTAAAGGGTCTATCCAACAAGAAGATCTAATAATTGTAAACATTTATGCCCCTAACGTGGGAGTAGCCAAATATATAAACCAATTAATATAAAAATTAAAGAAACACATTGATAATAATACAATAATAGTAGGGGACTTTGACACCCCATTCACAACAATGGACAGACAAACTAAGCAGAAGATCAACAAGGAAGCAAAGACTTTGAATGACACACTGGACCAGATGGACTTCACAGATATATTCAGAGCATTTCATCCTAAAGAAACAGAATACATATTCATCTCAAGTGCACATGGAACATTTTCTAGGATAGATTACACACTGGGTCACAAATCTGACCTCAACTGGTACCAAAAGATTGGGATTATCCTCTGCATATTTTCAGACAATTCTTTCTTTCTTTATTTTAAATTAATTTTTTTAGATTTTTATTTATTTAATCATGAGACATACACCCACACACAAAGAGAGTGAGAGAGAGAGAGAGAGAGAGAGGCAGAGACGCAGGCAGAGGGAGAAGCAGGCTCCATGCAGGGAGCCCGACGTGGGACTCCATCCCAGGTCTCCAGGACCACACCCTGGGCAGAAGGCAGGCACTCAACCATTGAGCCACCCAGGCATCCCCAGACAATTCTTTAAAGCTCAATCATAAGAGGAAATTTGGAAGAACCACAAAAACATGGAGATTAAAGAGTATCCTACTAAAGAATGAATAGGTCAACCAGGAAATTAAAGAAAAATTAAAAAATTCATCAAAAAAATAAAAATGAAAACACAACTGCTCAAAACCTTTGGAATACAGCAAATGCTGTCTGAAGAGGAAAGATATAGCAATACAAGCCTTTCTCAGAAATAAAAAAGTCTCCAAAAACACAGCCTAACCTTATACCTAAAGGAGAGAAAAAGAACAGCAAATAAAACCTAGATCCAAAGAGAAATAATAAAAATTAGAACAGAATCAGTGAAAGAAACCAAAAGAATAGTAGAACAGATAAATGAAACTAAGAGCTGGTTCTTTGAAAGAATTAATAAGATCAATAAACCCAGCCAGACTTATGAAAAAGAAAAGAGAAATGATCCAAATCTATAAAATCATGAATGAAAGAGGAGAAATCACAACCAACACTAAAGAAATACAAACAATTATAAGAACATATTATGAGCAACTATATGCCAACAAATTAGGTAATCTGGAAGAAATGGTATCATATAAAATACCAAAACTGAAACAGGAGGAAATAGAAAACCAGAACAGACCCATACCAGCAAGGGAATTGAAACAGTAATCAAAAACCTCCCAAAAACAAGAGTCCAGGACTGGATGGTTTCCCCAGGGAATTCTAAACATTTAAAGAAGAATTAATACCTATTCTTCTGAAGCTGTTTCAAAAAATAGAGAAGGAAATAAAACTTCCAAACTATTTCTATGAAGCCAGCATTACCTTGATCTCCAAACCAGATAAAGACCCCACTAAAAAGGAGAATTATAGACCAGTATTCCTGATGAACATGGAGGCAAAAATTCTCACCAACATACTAGCCAATAGGAGCCAACAGTACATTAAAATGATTATTTACCATGACCAAGTGGGATTTACTCCTGGGCTGCAGGGGTGGTTCAACATCCTCAAATCAATCAAGGTGATATATCACATTAATAAAAGAAAGGACAAGAACCACATGGTCCTTTCAATAGATGCAGAAAAAGCATTTGTCAAAGTATAGCATCTTTTCTTGATTAAAACTCTCCACAGTGTAGGGATAGAGGGAACATACCTCAATATAATAAAAGCCATAGACATAAAGCCCACAGCGAATATCATTCTCGCTTTTTTTAAAAAAAGATTTTATTTATTTATTCATGAGAAACACACACACACACACACACACACACACACACACACACACACAGGCAGAGACAGGCAGAGGGAGAAGCAAGCTTCATGCAGGGAGCCCAATGTGGGACTCCATCCCAGGACTTTGGGATCACACCCTGAGCTGAAGGCAGACACTCAACTGCTGAGCCATCCAGGCGTCCTGCAAATATCATTCTCAATGGGGAAAAAGTGAGAGCTTTTCCCCTAAGGTCAGAAACACAATAGGGATATCCTCTCACCACTATTGGTCTACATACTACTAGAAGTCCTAGCTTCAACAATCAGACAACAAAAAAAGAATAAAATGCATCCAAATTATCAAGAAGAAGTCAAACTCTCATTCTTCGCAGAGGACATGATACTCTATGTGGAAAACCCAAAATACTCTACTCCAAAATTTTTAGAACTCATAGAGTAATTCAGGGAAGTGGCAGGATGTAAAATCAACACACAGAAGTCAGTCACATTTCTATACACTAACGAGTAGGAAGAATGAGAAACCAAGGAATTGATCCTACTACAATTGCACCAAAACCTGTAAGATACCTAGGAATTAACCTAACCAATGAGGTTAAGGATCTGTACTCTGAAAACGATAGAACGCATATGACAGAAATTGAGGAAGACACAAAGAAATGGAAAATTATTCCATGCTCATTGATTGGAGGAACAAATATTGTTAAAATTTCTATGCTACCCAGAGCAATCTATACATTCAATGCAATCTCTATCAAAATACCATCAGCATTTTTCACAGAGCTGGAACCAAGAATCTTAAAATTAGTATGGAACCAGCAAAGAACCTGAATAGCCAAAGGAATATTGAAAAAGAAAACCAAAGCTGGAGGCATCACAATTCCAGACTTCAACCTGTATTACAAAGCTGTGATTATCAAGACAGTGTGGTACAGGCATTAAAAACACACATAGATCAATGGAACAGAATAGAGAACCAAGAAATGCACCCTCAACTCTATAGTCAGCTAATCTTCAACAAAGTGGGAAAGAATATCCAATGGAAAAAGGACAGTCTTTTCAGCAAATGGCATTGGGAAAATTGGAAAGCCACATGCAGAAGAATGAAACTGGACTACTTTCTCACATCATGCACAAAAATAAACTAAAAATGGATGAAAGACCTAAAGGTGAGATAGAAATCCATCAAAATCCTAGTGGATAATACAAGTAGTAACCTCTTGGACCTTGGCCATGGCAACATCTTACTAGATATGTCTCCTAAGACAAGGGAAACAAAGCAAAAATGAACTACTGGAACTTCATCAAGATGAAAAACTTTTGCACAGCAAAGGAAACAGTCAACAAAACTAAAAGGCAACCTACAGAATGGGAGAAGGTATTTTCAAATGCCTTATCAGATAAAAGGCTAGTATCCAAAATCTATAAGGAACTTATCAAACTCAACACCCAAAGAACAAAAAATCCAATCAAGAAATGGTCAGAAGATATGAACAGACATTTCTCCAAAGAAGACATACAAATGGCCAACAGACACATGAAAAGATGCTCAACATTACTTGATATCCGGGAAGCACAAATGAAAACCACAATGATATATCACCTCACACCAATCACAATGGCTAAAATCAAGAAGTTAGGAAACAACAAATGTTGTCAAGGATGTGGAGAAAGGGACCCCCACCTTGTGCTGATGGTGGGAATGTGAACTGGTATAGCCACTCCAGAAAACAGTATGGAGGTTCCTCAAAAAGTTAAAAATAGACATATCCTATGACCCATCATTGTGCTACTTGGTACTTACCCAGAAGATACAAATTTAGTGATCCAAAGGGGCACCTGAACCCCAATGTTTATAGCAGTAATGTCCACAATAGCCAAACAATAGAAAGAGCCCAGATGCTCTTCAAGAGATGGATGTATAAAAATAGATGTGGTATCTATATATATAATGGAATATTATTCAGCTATCAGAAAACAAGAAATCTTACCATTTGCAATGACACAGATGGAGTTAGAGAGTATTATGCTCAGTGAAATAAGTCAGAAAAAGACAAATATCATATGATTTCACTGATATATGGAAGAAACAAAACAGGATCATAGGGGAAGGGAGGGAAAATTAAAATAAACAAAATAAAATTAAAAGCAGAGAGGGAGGCAAACCATAAGAGACTCTTAACTGTAGGAAACAAACTGAGGGTTGTTGTAGGGGAGATGGATGGAGGGAATAGGGTAATTGGGTGATGGGTGTTAGGGAAGGCATATGATGTAATGAGCACTGTGTGTTATGTACAACATTGAACTCTACTTCAGAAACTAATAATACACTGTATGTTAATTAATTTAAATAAAATGAAATTTAATTTAAAAAAGAAGTTTTTGTGAGAAAATTAAACTGAAAGACAGTAGAAAGGAGGAAATAACGATAAAAGTAAAGATAAATAAATCAGAAAATAAATGTATAATAGAGAGAACAAACAAATATAAATTTGGCTTTTTGTTAAGTTCTCTAAAATTGACAAATCTTCATTAAGGCTTATTAAGAGAAGGCCCACATATCAATATTAGTAATAAAAAGGGTATTATGGATATTATAATGAAAATAGGACATTATGAAGAATTTTATGACAATAAATTTGAAAACATAAAATGAACAAATTTCTTTTTTAAAAAAAGATTTTATTTATTAGAAACACACACACACACAGAAAGAGAGAGAGACAGGCAGAGGGAGAAGCAGGCTCCATGCAGGGAGCCCGACGTGGGACTCGATCCCGGGTCTCCAGGATCACATCCTGGACTGAAGGTGGCGCTAAACCGCCGAGCCACCCGGGCTGCCCAAAATGAACAAATCTCTCTCTCTAAAAAAAAAAAAAAGGCCTCCACACCTACCTCACACCATACACAAAAATCAATTCCACTAGATTGCAGGTATAAATATGAAAGCCAAGCTTAAGGCAGGAAAATATTTCTTAACTTGACAGAGAAAACTATACCTTAAGGTAAAAGATTGGTAAACTTTTTTCTATTGGGATTTTAATTTATTAAATGATACCATAAGAAAACGAAGAGGCAACCCTTGAGAGTGGATATTTACAATACAAATAATTAGAGGAATTCAAATCTGTAAGTAAGAATTCTATCAATGAGAAGAAAAAGACAGACAACCCAATAGGAAAATGGGCATTAACCAGCATTCAAAAAAGATGATATCCAAATGAACAAAAACCATATGAAAAGGTGCACAGTGAGTTGTCTCTGCTACCTTCCAGAATGGGTAAAATTAAGAAAACTGACAATACCAAACACTGGTGAGAATGTACAGCTGCTCCAGTTCTTATCCACAGTGTACATTGGCATAAACCGTGACTTTGGAGAACTGCTTGGCATCATCTAACAAAATCAAAGATATGCATAGACCTGCCCTACGACCCAGCAATTGCACTATTGGGGATTTACCCCAAAAATACAGATGCAGTGAAACGCCGGGACACCTGCACCCCGATGTTTATAGCAGCAATGGCCACGATAGCCAAACTGTGGAAGGAGCCTCGGTGTCCAACGAAAGATGAATGGATAAAGAAGATGTGGTTTATGTATACAATGGAATATTCCTCAGCCATTAGAAATGACAAATACCCACCATTTGCTTCAACGTGGATGGAACTGGAGGGTATTATGCTGAGTGAAGTAAGTCAGTCGGAGAAGGACAAACATTATATGTTCTCATTCATTTGGGGAATATAAATAATAGTGAAAGGGCCTATAAGGGAAGGGAGAAGAAATGTGTGGGAAATATCAGAAAGGGAGACAGAACGTAAAGACTGCTAACTCTGGGAAACGAACTAGGGGTGGTAGAAGGGGAGGAGGGCAGGGGGTGGGAGTGAATGGGTGACGGGCACTGGGGGTTATTCTGTATGTTAGTAAATTGAACACCAATAAAAAATTAAAAAAAAAATTTCCTGGTTGACCCTTTCATCTTTTAGCAGGATGGTCCTTAACCTCCACGTGTTTGAGGTCCTTCCAAACTTCTTGTTGTGGTTTAGTTCTAATTTCAAGGCATTATGGTCTGAGAATATGCAGGGGACGATCCCAATCTTTTGGTATCGGTTCAGACCCGATTTGTGACCCAGTATGTGGTCTATTCTGGAGAAAGTTCCATGTGCACTTGAGAAGAATGTGTATTCAGTTGAGTTTGGATGTAAAGTTCTGTAGATATCTGTGAAATCCATCTGGTCCAGTGTATCATTTAAAGCTCTCGTTTCTTTGGAGATGTTGTGCTTAGAAGACCTATCGAGGGTAGAAAGAGCTAGATTGAAGTCACCAGGTATAAGTGTATTATTATCTAAGTATTTCTTCACTTTGGTTAATTGATTTATATATTTGGCAGCTCCCACATTCGGGGCATATATATTGAGGATTGTTAAGTCCTCTTGTTGGTAGATCCTTTAAGCATGAGATAGTGTCCCTCTTCATCTCTCACTACAGACTTCGGGGTAAATTTTAGTTTATCTGATATAAGGATGGCTACCCCTGCTTTCTTTTGAGGGCCATTCGAATGGTAAATGGTTCTCCAACCTTTTATTTTCAGGCTGTGGGTGTCCTTCTGTCTAAAATGAGTCTCTTGTAGACAGCAAATAGATGGGTCCTGCTTTTTTATCCAGTCTGAAACCCTGCGCCTTTTGATGGGGTCATTAAGCCCGTTCACGTTCAGAGTTACTATTGAAAGGTATGAGTTTAGTGTCATCATGATATCTATTCAGTCCTTGTTTTTGTGGATTGTTCCACTGGACTTCTTCTTAAAGGGGAATTTTAAGAGTCCCCCTTAAAATTTCTTGCAGAGCTGGTTTGGAGGTCACATATTCTTTCAGTTGCTGCCTGTCTTGGAAGCTCTTTATCTCTCCTTCCATTTTGAATGAGAGCCTTGCTGCATAAAGTATTCTTGGCTGCATGTTCTTCTCATTTAGGACCCTGAATATATCCTGCCAGCCCTTTCTGGCCTGCCAGGTCTCTGTGGAGAGGTCTGCTGTTACCCTAATACTCCTCCCCATTACAGTCAGGGATTTCTTGTCTCTTGCTGCTTTAAGGATCTTCTCTTTATCTTTGGAATTTGCGAGCTTCACTATTAAATGTCGAGGTGTTGAACGGTTTTTATTGATTTTGGGGGGGGGGGGGTCTCTCTATTTCCTAGATCTGAATGCCTGTTTCCCTTCCCAGATTAGGAAAGTTTTCAGCTATGATTTGTTCAAATACATATTCTGGCCCTCTGTCCCTTTCGGCGCCCTCGGGAACACCAATTAAAAGTAAGTTTTTCTTCCTCAGGCTGTCGTTTATTTCCCTTAATCTATCTTCATGGTCTTTTAATTGTTTGTCTCTTTTTTCCTCAGTTTCCCTCTTTGCTATCAACTTGTCTTCTATGTCACTCACTCGTTCTTCCACCTCGTTAACCCTCGTCATTAGGACTTCTAGTTTGGATTGCATCTCATTCAATTGATTTTTAATTTATGCCTGATTAGCTCTAAATTCTGCAGTCATGAAGTCTCTTGAGTCCTTTATGCTTTTTTCTAGAGCCACCAGTAGCTGTATAATAGTGCTTCTGAATTGGCTTTCTGACACTGAATTGTAATCCAGATTTTGTAACTCTGTGGGAGAGAGGACTGTTCCTGATTCTTTCTTTTGAGGTGAGGTTTTCCTTATAGTTATTTTGCTCAGTGCAGAGTGGCCAAAAGCAAGTTGTATTGGGAAAAGGAGAAAAAGAGAGGAGAGAAAGAAGGAAAGAAAAGAGAAAGAGGGGAAAAAAGGAAGAAAAAAACGAAAAAAAAGAAGAAAAGGAGAAAGAAAAAGAAAGAAAGGGAAAATAAGGGGGGTGGGGGAAGAAAACAAATCAAAAAGCAAAACAAAATACAACAAAAAAAAAAAAAAAAAAAAGAAAAAGAAAAAGAAAAAAAGAACCACGGGGGAGTATCCTCTGATTCTGTGTACTTTAAGTCCCTTGACTTCCCCTGGAACTTGTCCGTCTAGCTGGTCTTCTGGGGGAGGGGCCTGTTGTGCTGATTCTCAGGTGTTAGCACTTGGGGGAGCTGCTCTGCCCCGGCCTGGTGCAGGGCTCAGTGGGGGTTGTTCACCCCGTGAGGCCCCAGGAGGAACAACCGCAGTGGCGGGGCCAGCTCTGCAGCCCTGGAGTCAGCTCCCGCAGTCACCACGGAGCTCTCCGTCTGCAGGGCCTGGAGGCTCCGGGGCGGGGCCGCTGATCTGCTCAGCTCCGGGCAGGAGCGTCCTCGCTGTCCTGGGCCCTCCCGGCCTCTGCCTGTCCTGGGGGAGGCCGGATCCTGGCTGTGTCCTGGCGCCCTTTGCTCCGGAGCCTGTGCTGTTGGATTCGCCCCCGCCCGGCAGCCCCCTGCGCAGAGCCGCCCCCGAGCCCCCCCGGGCTGCTCCCGCCCCGCAGCCCCCTCCGCGGAGCCGCTCCGGAGCCCCCAGAGCTGCTCCCTCCCCGCAGCCCCCTCCGCGGAGCTGCCCCCGAACCCCCCCGAGCTCCTCCCGCCCCGCAGTCCCCTCCGCGGAGCCGCCCCCGAGCCCCCCCGAGCTGCTCCCGCCCCGCAGCCCCCTCCGGGGAGCCTCCCCCAAGCCCCCCGAGCTGCTCCCGCCCCGCAGCCCCCTCCGGGGAGCCGCCCCCGAGACCCCCGAGCTGCTCCCGCCCCGCAGCCCCCTCCGCGGAGCCGCCCCCGAGCCCCCCGAGCTGCTCCGGGTCCCCCGTGCGCGCTGCAGCCCTTAGGGAGCTCGGCGCACTCTCCCGGGGCGCAGGTGTCTGTTAGTGTCCCCGGGAGCCCGAGGGCATCCCCGCCCTCCTGGGTCCTGCTCCAACTCCCTGCGAGCCCCTTTCCCCCGGGAAGGTCGGTGCAGCTCCTGCTTCTCCGGGACGGGGCTCTCCTGTCCTGGGGACACTCGCCCCAGCCTCAGCCCGGCTCCTCGCGGGGCCCCTCCCCGTTGGAGGCCTTTTGTTCCTTTATTTCTTTTTCCCCGTCTTCCTACCTTGATAGAAGCGGGAACTCTTCTCACTGTAGCGTTCCAGCTGCTCTCTCTTTAATTCTCAGGCCGAATTAATAGATTTTCAGGATAATTTGAAGGTTTTCTAGGTAATTTGGTGGAAACAGGTGATTTGGGGACCCTACTCTTCCGCCATCCTGCCCCTCCTCCGGTATCTTATGCTTTTGGGTGCAATTGTAAATGGGGTTGACTCCTTAATTTCTCTTTCTTCAATCTCATTGTTGGTGAGTGGGAGCTGTTTATCCTGTGAGACCCCTGTTCCCTGGCAGCCCTGCTCAGTCCCAGGCTAAGATGACACCAGGAGGAACAACAGTGGCGGCAGCCAGCTCTCCAGCCCTAGAGTCAGCTCCAGCAGTAACAACCGCAGCTCTCAGTCCACTGGGGCCTGGATGCTCTGGGGACTGTGGGCGCTGATCTGCACAGCTTGGGGCCGCCTGGCGGTTGGAGCGTCCTCGCTGTCCTGTGTCCTCCAGGTCTCTGCCTGTCCCAAGGGGAGCGCCAGATCCTGGTCTGTGTCCCCGACGCCTTGGGCTCTGGAGCCTGCGCTACTGGAATTGCGCTCCTGGGGCAGTGCAGCTCCCTCGGTGCGGAGCCGCTGCCTGAGCTACTCCCGAGGTCCCGCTGAGCGCGCACTCCAGCCCTTCAGGGAACTCGGCCGTGGTGTGTGGCACGCTCTCCCCCGGGGCACACTTCTGTTAGTGACCCTGGGAACCTGGGGGCCTTCACTGTGCCTCCTGGGATCCTGAGTTCCCTGTGAATGCCTTTCCATCCGGGAAGGTTGGTAAAATTCCTGCTTCTCCAGGACTGGGCTTTCCTGTCCTGGAGGCACTCGCTGCCTGGCCTTAGCCCCAATCCTTGCGGGGCCCCTCCCCCTTGGAT
The DNA here is from genome assembly GCF_053574225.1 of Canis aureus. NCBI lineage: Eukaryota > Metazoa > Chordata > Mammalia > Carnivora > Canidae > Canis > Canis aureus. The sequence goes on along the minus strand of NC_135638.1, from coordinate 41,516,440 downwards.
GCCTTTTTTATTTTATTTTTTTTTCATCTTACTACCTTGATAGAAGCACGAAATCTTCTCACTGTAGCATTCCAGCTGTTCTCTCTTTAAATCTCAGGCTGAATTCATAGGTTTTCAGGATGATTTGAAAGTTACCTAGGTAAGTTGGTGGGGACAAGTGACTTGGGGGACCCTACTCTTCTGCCATCTTGCCCCGCTTAAGCCTTTTTTTTTTTTAATTTTATGATAGTCACAGAGAGAGAGAGAGAGAGAGAGGCAGAGACATAGGCAGAGGGAGAAACAGGCTCCATGCACCGGGAGCCCGACGTGGGACTCGATCCCGGGTCTCCAGGATCGTGCCCTGGGCCAAAGGCAGGTGCTAAACCACTGCACCACCCAGGGATCCCAAGCCTTTTTAAAAAAAAACAAAATCTTTTCTGTTGAGAAATATCACCTATAGAAAAGTACACAGAACAGTACTCACTTTGACAGCACATATACTAAAAATAGAAAAGTACACAAAACAAACATTACAGCTTATTAGGTTATCACCTCTCAGCTGAGAGTAACCATCTCTTGACCTACTGGGTAACCACATTCATGCTTTTCTTTCACATTTACTATGTAAACATATATTTTATTCTTAAACAAAATGACTCAGTTTTGTTGCATATTCAGAACTTAATATAATAGAATCAAACAATATATGTTCCCATGTCTTGCTTCTCTTATTCAACATAGTTGTAGATTCATCCAAGCTGTTGTTGTATGTGTTGAGGAATATTTGAAAGAAAGAAAGAACCACAAATTGTTTACCTTGCCACTGTTGATAAGCCTCTGGACTATTTCCAGAGTGTCGCTATCATACATACCTTTCGTGCATGTTTCTTGCTAGCTTTGGCAATGGAGTGACTGGGCTCACAGAGGAAGACATAGACATGGCCAACATGCATATGATAAAATGCTCTGCATCACTTGCCATCAGGGAAATACAAATCAAAACCACAATGAGATACCGCCTTACACCAGTGAGAATGGGGCAAATTAACAAGGCAGGAAACAACGAATGTTGGAGAGGATGCGGAGAAAAGGGAACCCTCATACACTGTTGGTGGGAATGTGAACTGGTGCAGCCACTCTGGAAAACTGTGTGGAGGTTCCTCAAAGAGTTAAAAATAGACCTGCCCTACGACCCAGCAATTGCACTGTTGGGGATTTACCCCAAAGATACAGATGCATGAAACGCCGGGACACCTGCATCCCGATGTTTCTAGCAGCAATGTCCACAATAGCCAAACTGTGGAAGGAGCCTCGGTGTCCATCGAAAGATGAGTGGATAAAGAAGATGTGGTCTATGTATACAATGGAATATTACTCAGCTATTAGAAATGACAAATACCCACCATTTGCTTCAACGTGGATGGAACTGGAGGGTATTATGCTGAGTGAAGTAAGTCAATCGGAGAAGGACAAACATTATATGTTCTCATTCATGTGGGAAATATAAATAATAGTGAAAGGGAATAATAGGGAAGGGAGAAGAAATGTGTGGGAAATATCAGAAAGGGAGACAGAATGTAAAGACTGCTAACTCTGGGAAACGAACTAGGGGTGGTAGAAGGGGAGGAGGGCGGGGGGTGGGAGTGATTGGGTAATGGGCACTGGGGGTTATTCTGTATGTTGGTAAATTGAACACCAATAAAAAAAAATGATGCAAGTATCACTAAATAAACTGGCCCACACAGGAACTGAAAAAAAAAAAAAAAAAGAAAAAGAAAAAAGCATAAGATACCTAGGAATAAGCCTAACCAAATAGGTAAAGGATCTATACCCTAAAAACTACAGAACACTTCTGAAAGAAATTGAGGAAGACACAAAGAGATGGAAAAATATTCCATGCTCATGGATTGGCAGAATTAACATTGTGAAAATGTCAATGTTACCCAGGGCAATATACACGTTTAATGCAATCCCTATCAAAATACCATGGACTTTCTTCAGAGAGTTAGAACAAATCATCTTAAGATTTGTGCATGGCTCAGTGGGAGCTGTTTATCCCGTGAGGCCCCTGCTCCCTGGTGGCCCTGCTCAGTCCCAAGCACAAGGTGACACCTGGAGGAACAACAATGACGGCAGCCAGCTCTCCAGCCCTAGAGTCAGCTCCAGAAGTAACTACTGCAGGTCCTAGTCCGCAGGGATAGGCCCCGTGGGCGGGGGGGGGGGGGCGGCGCTGATCTGCACAGCTCGGGGCCGCCCGGTGACAGGAGCGTCCTTGCTGTCCTGTGTCCTCCCGGCCTCTGCCTGTCCTGGGGGGAGCGCCGGATCCTGGGCTGTACCCCCTAGCGCCTTGGGCCTGCGCCCCTGGAATTGCACTGCCGGAGCCGCGCAGCCCCCTCTGTGTGGAGTCACCACCTGAGCCACCACCTGAGCTTCTCCCTCAGGTTGCTCCCGGGGCCTCGCCGGGTGCGCGCTCCAGCCCTTTATGGAGCTGGGCCCACGGTGTGTGACGCGCTCTCCCCCGGGGTGCACTTCCTCTGTTAGTGACCCTGGGAGCCTGGGGGCATCACTGCCCCTTCTGGGATCCTGCCTGAGTTCCTTGTGAGCGCTTTTCCATCCGGGAAGATTGGAAGATTGGTAAAGTTCCTGCTTCTCCGGGACTGGGCTTTCCTGTCCTGGAGGCTCTCGCCGCCCTCCTTAGCCTGGCTCCTTGTGGGGGCCCCTCCCCATTGGATGCCTTTTTATTTATTTTTTCTGTCTTCCTACCTTGATAGAAGTGGGAACTCTTCTCACTGTAGCATTTCAGCTGTTCTCTCTTTAAATCTCAGGCCGAATTCGTAGGTTTTCAGGATGATTTGAAAGTTGTCTAGGAAAGTTGGTGGGGACAGGTGACTTGGGGATCCTACTCTTCTGCCATCTTGCCCCTCCTGTCTTATTATCAATATTGATGGATAAGATGAGCTCTGGGATCTGAGGGAAAGACTGCAGAGAATGTGAGTGGCTGCAGTAGAAACTCATTCTTTTCTGGACCAAACTGATATTCGATGAGCCTCATTTCAGGCTAACCTCATCTGAAGCTGTACATTCATTAATCTCTGAGTTCTGCTCACATTTCTTTCTTGCACTCTATTTTGGTATTATTTCAGATGGTGTACATGTGTATGTGCATGTGTGTGTGTATGAGTATGTATACATATACATGAACATGGCTGTCAATTTTAACGATAGGTAGTTGTGAAAGTGGCTCCACTGAAGATATTTGCAAATGACATATCAGATAAAGGGCTAGTATCGAAGATCTATAAAGAACTTATTAAACTCAACAGCAAAGAAACAAGCATTCCAATCGTGAAATGGGAAAAAGACATGAACAGAACTTTCACCAAAGAAGACATACAAATGGCCAACAAGCACATGAGAAAATGCTTCGCATCACTTGCTATCAGGGAAATACAATTCAAAACCACAATGAAATACCACTTTACACTAGCGAGAATGGTGAAAATTAATAAGACAGGAAACAACCAATGTTGGAGAGGATGTGGAGAAAGGGGAACCCTCTTGCACTGTTGGTGGGAATGTGAACTCTGGAAAACTGTGTGGAAGTTCCTCAAAGAGTTAACAATAAAGATACCCTATGACCCAGCAACTGCACTACTGGGGATTTACCCCAAATATACAGATGCAGTGAAAAGCCTAGACACCTGTACCCTAATGTTCACAACAGCAATGTCCACAATAGCCAAACTGTGTAAGGAGCCATGGTGTCCTTTGACAGATGAATAGATAAAGAAGATGTGGTCTATATATACAATGAAATATTATTCAGCCATCAGAAAGGATGAATACCCACCATTTGCTTCGACGTGGATGCAACTGGAGGTTCTTATGCTGAGTGAAGTAAGTCAATTGGAGAAGGACAATCATTGTATGGTTTCACTCATATGGCAAATATAAAAAATAGTGAAAGGGATCATAGGGGGAAAAGAGGGAAAATGCGTGGGAAAAATCAGAAAGGGTGACAAAACATGAAAGACTCTTAACTCTGGGAAATGAACAAGGGGTAGTGAAGGGGAGGTGGGTGGAGGGATGGAGTAACTGGGTGATGGGCACTGAGGGGGGCACATGGCAGGATGAGCACTGGGTGTTATGGTATATGTTGGCAAATTGAACTCCAATAAAAATATACAAAAAATAAAAAAAAATTAATTCTAACTCAGAAAAAAAAGAAGCTCCACTGGTATCCATTATTAACTCTTTGTCCGAGTCACCATGGATGGTATGTTCAACTCTTGTCACATGTTTATTATATCCTGTAAATATGGACTACCTCTTCCTTGCATAGGTGCAAGTTCGGGAACACACAGTCATGAGGCAAATGCATAAGGCCTTCGTTGCATGGGCCTCTCTTCCTACTAGAAATTATGGGACTGTCCACGTTTCAGGTTCTAAAAGTTTAGTACTCAGATCATTCAATTTGGAGATTGGTTAATGATAGTTAATTGAGGAAAAATGACTTCAATATAAGCTGGTTTGTGTTGCTTACCTATATTTATTAATGATAGTATATATCTTCTTTCATCATTCTGTCTGTTTTAGTGTCTGATCAAATGACAAATATTTATTTTTATCACTTGCTAAGTTTATTTAAACTTGTAGAAATTAAGTTATGCAGGATAGTCTTATAGAGTCAGTTTTAGAGCTATCGGAATGCCATCGAGGGAAAGAAGAGAGTGTAAATCTGTAGAGTGTTCAAGGACAAGCATTTAGTGAGTTTCCATTATGTATACACAGTAGAACCCAACTGTAACCTGTGGGCTCCTGACATCTTGAGTTCTGTATAAGATTAAGTCTGGACATGAACAAAATTGAAAAACCTTTAGCTAGATTGACCAAGAAAAATGGAATGAAGATTCAAATTACCAAAATCAGAAATGAAGTCAGGGACATTATTTAGAGAAATGAAATAAAAGGAATTATAAGTGATTACTATGCCAATACACTAGATAGCTTTGACAAATTCTTAGAAAGACTTGAACTACTAAAACAAGAAGAAATGGAAATATAAATAGGCTTATAACAAGCAAAGAGACCAAATTAATGTAAAAAAGACTTCCTAGAAAGAAAAACCTAGACCCAGGTGGCTTCATTGTTGAATTCTATTAAACATTTCAGAAGAATTCATACCAGTTCTTCACAAACTCTTACAAAAAATAGAAGAGAACACTTCTCACTCATTTTATGAGGCCAGTATTACCCTGATACCAAAACTAATGACCTAAGAAAACTACAGATCAATATCTCTAATGAATATGGTTGAAAAATCTTCAGCAAATTACTGGAAAACCAAATCCAGCCACATATATAAAGGATTATATATCATGATTGAATGGTATTTATCCCAGCAAAGCAAGGCCAGTTCAATATAGAAAAATCAATTGAAGTAATACACCATAGTAATAGAATAGGGGACAAAATTCATAGCCTATCTCAATAGAAGCAGAAACGGCATTTACCAATTCAATGTCTTTTCATAGTAAAAACTCTCAACACATCAGGAACAGAAGGACACTTCCTCTGCCTGGTAACAGGTGTGTAACGGAACCTATAGCTAACATTATACTAACTAGTGAAAGAATGACTGCTTTCTGAGATCAGGAACAAGATAAGGATCTCGGTCCTGGCCACTGCCTTAATCATTGTACTGGAGGATCTAGCCAGGACAGTTAGACAACAGAAAGAAAAAAAGGCATTGAAATTGGAAGGAAGGAAATAAAACTATTTCTATCTCAGATGACATGATCTTGTATATAAAATATTATAAGCAATCTATTAGAGCTATTGAGTTCAGGAAAAATTAATATTACATAGCTTATTGACTTCTGTTCTGTATGGAACACAAATTTGTGAAAATTCCCAGAGTCCTTATGTATTTATGTTCATTTCTGCTCTGGAGCCTGTTTTCAGAAGAGTGGTCTCTGCTCCAAATACCATTGACCTAGATACTTCGCTCTCTTGATCAGTTTCTACTGTACATGTCACTTAACACAAGGCATCTGTAAGCAAGTAAGCTTTTGTTTTTTTGAGTGGGAGAAAATGTGAAGGAGTTAATAAAAGAAGGATCTATAGCATAGCAATGCAAACAAATTGAACGTCAGACATGCTCTTTCTAAAAATTTGTCTTGACTGCTTAACTGTGTTTTATCCTCAGCTTCCTCTTCTCTCTCTCCCTTCTAGGGGGAAAAAACCAAACCAAGCAAAAAACTAGAATACAAAAAAAAAAAAAAAAAAAAAGAAAAAAGTTAAAGAAGCTTAATCACCTTTGGTGGTTGTTCTAGTCACTGATGATACACCAACTTAAAGCTCTCATCTTTGACTCCAGAGTTTATAACAGAACAGAATACAAAAATTCTGGTGCCAAAGATTATTGTTCCAATTTCTACTTCATGATACGTGATTTTAAGGCAGGTAAAGATGTATTTTTAATAAAGATTTTATTTATTTATTTGAGAGACATAGAGAGTAAGCGAGAGAGAGAGAGAGAGAGAGAGAGAGAGAGAGAGCACAAGCAGGGGGAGGGACAAGGGGAGAAGCAGACTGCCTGCTGAACAGGGAGCCTGATGCAGGGCTCCATCCCAGGACTTTGAGATCATGACTTGAGCCAAAGGCAGACACACACATTCACATCACTACCCTTAGTTAAACATTGTATATATAGCAGTAAGTGTGCATTTTTTGGTGGTGAATGATGATATATAGATTACTGAAAGACTTTTGTGGAGGATGTGAGGTGAATTGAATTTGAATGTGGGGAGGAAGGTAAGTAGGTGGGGAACATGTGGTGGTGAATGTGGCAGTTAGGGGGAGGAGATTGAATGTCCAAGAAGGAACTGTGTCCATTTGTTGCCTCATTTATTTATTTATTCAGTAAGTATTTATTGAGTGGTTACTATATGCAAGGCAATATTGTAGGTCCTGAGTGACAGGAGGAGGAATTGAGGGTAGGAAAGCAAATCAGATCATTGTAAGGTCTTCGGCATTTCCCAGTCTCAGATTCTTTTGGCACATTCATTGTACAACCAGGACAAGCACAGGCAAGAAGGGGTAAGCTTAAGTCAGGTTTATGGTAAAGCTGTAGTTCTAGGGAGAATTATCAGATGATGGAAAGTCAGCTGCTTAGATGTGAAGAACAAAGGCAGAAGAAATGTAGAAAAAAGTTAAATTTCCTTACAATTTGCAGCCCATTGACAAGTACCTAGGATAGGCAGAGTGACTTTCCACTAGGAACTCAACTGCTTTGATGTTAATACTTTGCTACAGGCAAAAGGCAACCTTAGAGGGCGCTTGGGTGGCTCAGTTGATTTGAGCGTCTGCCTTTGGCTCAGGTCATGATCCCAAGGTCCTGGGATGGAGTCCCACATCAGACTCCCAGCTCAATGGAGAGTCTGCTTCTCCCCACCACTCTCTGTACAACCCCCGCCCCCCCATGCTCATGCTTTCTCTTTGGCTTACTCTCTCAAATAAAGTAAATAAAATCTGGTTCTCCTTCCTCTGCCCCTACCCCCTGCTCGTGGGCTCTCTCTCTCTCCCTCTGTCAAATAAATAAAGTCTTTAAAAAATTAAAAAAAAAAAAAGAGGCAACCTTAGCTTGATATCAGCCTGACCTCCAGGATCCTGTAAGTCTTCCTTAACATATAAAAATCCCTTTGGAAACTTCCTTTATCTCTACCCACCCCATCTAAGTCTACGTTAGCAGTTATCCTCTAAACCTGTGCCCTGCTGATAAACATCTTGAGGGGTCTCATGACTAAGGTTTGACTATACAGTAGTAAATGATCCCTCAAAGTCTTGGAAACCGCTTCCAAATTCCTTAGGGACTTACACTATCTCTAATCCTCCTCCCTCCTTGAAAATATATAATCAGTCACCTGTTACAACCCCAGTGCAGCTGTTTATAGCTTAGGGTCCTGCCCCTGTGCTTTAATAAGACCACCATTTTTTTCGCACTGAAGATGTCCCAAGAATTCTTTCCTGACTGTTCAGTCCCAAACCCCCAAATTATGTCACATTAGCCATGATCTGAAGTTTAACTGAGGTGAAAATGATCAAGGTGAATCTGCACGATTTAGACCAATAGCTCAGAGAAATCACTTTGTTACCAACTCACTTTGCTGACAAGAGTGGACATAAAGCTGGTTCATGAGGGACCAGTAGTGCCCTGGGGTTGTTTCAATACTTGTGAGACCTAAAGGTGTTGAATTGTTTCCCCAAATGCTTTTCATTTTCAGGCTGCCTGTTGAGAAGTTTTATTTTTTCTAAACACAAAGTGGAATAAACAATTTTGGGTGGGAGTAAGGAGGATACAGATAATTAAATGCAGAACAAGGATTGCTACATCTATTAAATTAAATGGTTTAAGGGGATTTCAAAAAATAAAGGTTTTTTTTTAGTTCTGTTTTTTCAAGGAAAGGATTTTTATTAATTTAATCATGTTCTGAAATCTCAATTTTAACTGAATCATCAGACATCAGACTCATTTTACCATTTATTAAATATTAGCAAATGGTATCTAAACACCATCCTATACTTAAGAAACCAAAACCCAAACATGGGCTCCTTAGAGATTTGGAGACTTTTATTTATTTTATTTTGTTTTGTTTTGTTTCATTTTATTTTTATTTATTTTATTTTATTATTTTATTTTATTAAGTAAGCTCCATGTGGGGCCAAAGAGGGGCTGAACTCACAACCTGAGATCAAGACCTGAGCTGAAATCAAGAGTTGAACAATTAACCAAATGAGCCACCCATGTGCCATGCACTTTTACACACTTTTAAAACAACATAAATGGATTTATTCTAAATGTAATATTTTGTCTTATTTTTTCTCTAACCTAATACATTGTGTTATTTACCTTTCCTTGTCAGTACATATAGGTGAACTTCATCTGTAGGTGGCTGCATTGACCGTACTTTGACTCCTGAAACTGTTGATTGATTCACCTTCAGGCCAATTTTTGTTTCCACCATTACTGGTGTATTTGTCCACATATCTTTATGCATATGTGTGGATGACATTGTGCTGTTGTTGTTTTTTTTTCCTCTGAGTGTCATGAGCAGTTATTGCAGGATTCTGAGCTAAGGAGAACATGCATAGAAGTAAATTTTAATGTCATCGCTTTGGCTTCAGTGTTGAGAAAAGACAGGACTGAGGGGAATTGGTGGAGGCTCTGGGAAGACCTCAGCAGCCTCCTTGGAGGGGGTCACCATTGTGCTCATATGTCTAAGGAAAGAGACCACCAAGATGGGTGCTTCCTCCTCAATTCCAAAATATGCAGGACTTGGGCTGTGTATTTTTCTGTCTAGTTTAGCATTTCATTTCCTTGAAGATTAGAGTCCTAGAGTGCTTTAAACAGAACAGAACTCTGGAAAGACAGTGGGAACTTGCAAGTGGCTTTTCCTCTTGACCATGGAAAAATGATTCCATTCTGTATTTTGAGCTGAAGATTAGTTTGAACAACATCTGGCTTTTTCTTGTTAATGTTACCAAGCTGTAGGAGCAATTTGCTGACCAAGCAATTTCCTGTGGAGGCCTAACCTTCAGGGTCTCACGCTGATACCTTCCTGTGGCCTTGCTGGTGGCAGATGCCTCGTATACATATACAATGTTGAATTGTGGAGCCCTGTGCCCCTCAGATGCTGTATATGTTATAAGAAGAATGGTTATTTTTTAGAATTAATAAATACCATGTTTGTGTCTTTCTGCTACTTAATGGGAGTCACAAGAAATATGGCCTAAACATGTCAGGACACAAGGTTAACTTTGACAAGGAAACAACAGTGACCCATAGAAGCTAAGATCTCCTATGTGTCATCGAAGGCAAGAGCAAGTTGAGGGCTGCTTGAGCTGTTATTTATAGTATTGAGCATGTGCACAAACCTGAAATGCCATCTGCCAAATAAAGAACAGAACAAACCTTGCTCTTGGAAGCTTTTTATAAGCTGAAGACCCAAGTCAAGACAATGTGTTCTACTTAATACAGATAATTTACAGGCAAGATGTGAAATGGTGGGTGGTCTCTGTGGAGGAGAGTCTGTATGGACATTTATTTGAAGACTAGTGGAGTCCCATCCTTCACACTGTGGACACTAAAACATTTAATGAATGTGACTTTGGAAAACCTGATTTTTTTTTGTGTGTGTGTTTGTTTTCCTGAGTTTAGTCACTAGGAGGAGCATGAACATAGCAATCCAAGTCCTACTCAATTTCAAGATTTATACTTGTCTGTTTTAAGTTGGGTAAATCCTCAGTTCCATTTTTTCCCTACGTCCTTAGGTGACTGTTTCATATGTTGTGAAAACTCTAAGACTAGAATACAGAGTGTGCTGAAACGATAGAGGACAGTGCTATGAGATTTTGCTTTCTGTTCTCATGGCCAGCCCCATGGGCATAAGTGAGTTCACTAGTAAATAGTTAAAATTTGAACCAATTTCAGATGCTTTCAGGGCACATATTTCCTACATCCAGAATATTTCTCCATTTCCTCTTGGGCATGTTTGGAATGACAGAGAAACACAGAAGTCTTAGGAATAGGTTTCAACATATGTGAATGAAATATGCCTCACTCTTAGTAGCTTTCTTTGTTCTTGTAAATATTTTAGGGTACTATTTTTTTAGATTGAGTTTTATCAAATGTGGAAGTGCATTTTTTCTGTGTTTGAGACATTTTAGCTTATGGAGATTCTTATGATTGAACTATTTTGAGAATGTGGAGGATAAAAGTAGTTTGTTAGGGTAGGGGCATGGTAAGTGAATTAAAATTTGCTCTCGTTAATGTTGGTGTGGTTTTATTAAAGCAACACTAATGATACTAATGGCTTGAGAAATTTGTTTTTTCTTCAATTTTGAAATTGAGTGCTTTTTCTTGGCTTTACCAGGTAAGAATCATCTCTCCATATTCTCCCTCTCTCCCCCTTGCATTCTCCATATCATCTGTAACATTTTTTATTTAATACATAGCCAAAAATATCTAAATGGAAAAATGTTACTTTCATTGCATAACAAGTAACTTGAGATTTTTTCTACCTTGGGCATTAATAAATATTAAATTCTGTTTGTCTTTATATTAAGTTGTATTGTAATGCAATTATAGTTGATAGAGCTACAATTTGAAAATAAATTTAATAATTTTTCTCAAGCCTTTCATGATATTGCATTCACTCACAGACTCATTTTTGTTAGAAGAGTGACAATATTCTTATATGCTTAAAGTATTTTAAACGTGATTGAAAAATAAGGCTCGTTGTTTTCCAAATTACCACAAAAAACAACATTGTGTGATACTATAGGACTCAATCAATATATAGAACTTGTTGATTTCAGGGGCTTCTTTTAAGAGCTAGCTAAGAGATATTCGTGTTTTCTTGAAGTGGATGTTTCTCTGAAATATTTTACAGTATCTAACACACGCATTATTTATTATTTAAAAAATTTTAAATGTAAATGCAATTTAATTAACATATGCTGTATTATTACTTTCAGGGGTAGAATTTAGTGATTTATCAATTGCATAGAACACCCAGTACTCATTACATCAACTGCCCTCCTTAATGCCTGTCCTCCCACCCACCTCCCTCCAGCAACCCTCAGTTTGTTATCTATAGTAGAGTCTCTTATGGTTTGCTGCCCTGTTTTCCTCTTATTTTCCTTTTCCTTCCCTTCCCCTATGTTCCTCTGTTTTGTTTCTTCAATTCCACATATGAGTGGATATCATGATATTTGTCTTTGACTTCACCTAGCATAATACCCTCTAGTTCCATCCATGTCATTGCAAATGGCAAGATTTCATTCTTTCTGATGGCTAATATTCCACTGTGTATATAGACCACATCTTTTTTCTATTCATCTGTCAATGGACATCTGGGCTCTTTCCATAGTTTGGCTATTGTGGACATTGCTCCTATACACGTTGGGGTGCAGGTGCCTCTTTAAATCACTATGTTTGTATCCTTTGGATAAAGACCTAGTAGTGCAATTGCTGAGTCATAGAGTAGTTCTATTTTTAAGCTTTTAAGGAACCTCCATACTGTTTTCCAGAGTGGCTGCACCACTTTGCATTCCCTGTGACAACACTGTAAGAGGGTTTCCCTTTCTCTGCATCATTGCAAACATCAGTTTTTTTCCTGAGTTGTTCATTTTAGCCATTCTGATGGGTGTGAGGTGGTATTTCATTGCGGTTTTGATTTGTATTTCCCTGATGCCGAACGATGTTGAGCATTTTTTCATGTGTCTGTTGGCCATTTGTATGTCTTCTTTGGAGAAATGTCTGTTCATGTTTTCTGCCCATTTCTTGACTGGATTTTTGTATTTTGGGTGTTGAGCTTGGTAATTTCTTTATAGATTTTGGATACTAGCCCTTTATCTGACAAGGCATTGCAAATATCTTCTCCCATTCTCTTTTGGTTCTCTTTTGGTTTTGTTAACTGTTTCCTTTGCTGTGGTTTTTATTTTGCTGAAGTCCCAGTAGTTCATTTTTGCTTTGTTTCCCTTGTCTTTGGAGATGTGTCTAGCAAGAAGTTGCTGTGGCCAAAGTCAGAGAGGTTTCTACCTGTGTTCTCCTCTAGGATTTAGGCGAATTCCTGTCTCACCTTTAGGTCTTTCATCCATTTTGAGTTTACATTTGTGCATGGTGTAAGAAAGTGGTCCAGTTTCATTCTTCTGCATGTTGCTGTCCAAATTTCCTAACACCATTTGTTGAAGAAACTGTGTTTTTTTTCTATTTTATCCAATAGAAATAGTTTTTTCTATTGTATCCAATATCTTTCTCACTTTGTTGAGGATTAGCTGACCATAGAGTTGGGAGGGGGAATTCTTGGTTCTCGATTCTGTTCCATTGATCTATGTGTCTGTTTCTGTGCCAGTACCACACTCTCTGGATGATCACAGCTTTGTAATACAGGTTGAAATCTGGAATTGTGATGTCTCCAGCTTTGGTTTTCTTTTTCAACATTCATTTGGCTATTGAGGTTCTTTGCTGGTTCTATACAAATTTTAGGATTCTTGGTTCCAGCTCTGTGAAAAATGCTGATGGTATTTTGATAGACATTGCATTGAATGTGTAGATTGCTCTGGGTAGTATAGACATTTTAACAATATTTGTTCCTCCAACCAATGAGCATAGAATGATTTTCCATTTCTTTGTGTCTTCCTCAATTTCTGTCATATGTGTTCTATCGTTTTCATAGTACAGATCCTTTACCTCTTTGGTTAAGTTTATTCCTCTGTATCTTATGATTTTTGGTGCAATTATAAGTGGGATCTATTCCTGGAATTCTCTTTCTTCTGCCTCATTGTTAGTGCATAGAAATGTGACTGACTTCTGTGCATTGATTTTATATTTTGCTGAATTCCTGTATGAGTTCTAGTAATTTTTGGGTGGAGTCTTTTGGGTTTTCCACATAGAGCATCTTGTCATCTACGAAGAGTGAGAGTTTGACTTCTTCTTTGCTGATTTAGATGAGTTTTATTTCTTTTTGTTGTCTGATTGCTGAATCTAGGACTTCCAGTACTATGTAGAACAGGAGTGGTAAGAGGGGACATTCCTGTCATGTTCCTGACCTTGGGAGAAAAGCTCTCACTTTTTTCTCCATTGAGGATGCTATTCGCTGTAGGTTTTTCATAGATGGCTTTTATTATCTTGAGGTATGTTCCCTCTATCCCTACACTGTGGAGAGTTTTAATCAAGAAAGGATGCTGTACTTTGTCAAATTCTTTTTCTGCATCTATTGAAAGGACCATGTGGTTCTTGTCCTTTCTTTTATTAATGTGGTGTATCACCTTGATTTATTTGTGGACGTTAAACCACCCCTGCATCTTAAGAATGAATCCCACTTGGCTGTGGTGAATAATCCTTTTGAAGTGCTGTTGGGTCCTATGAGCTAGTGTCTTGGTGAAGATTTTTTGCCTCCATGTTCATTAGTGATATTGGTTTGTAATTCTCCTTTTTGGTGGGGTCTTTAGTTTTGGGATCAAGGTAATGCTGGCCTCATAGAAAGAATTTGGAAATTTTCTTTCTATTTCTATTTTTTGAAACAGCTTCAGAAGAATAGGTGTTAATTCTTCTGTGAATGTTTTGTAGAATTCTGCTGGGAGGCCATCTGGCCCTTGACTCCTGTTTGTTGGAAAATTTTGGATTCCTGCTTCAATATCCTTGCTGGTTATGGGTCTGCAGGTTTTCTATTTCTTCCTGTTTCAGTTATACGTTTCTAGGAATGCATCCATTTCTTCCGCATTGCCTAATTTGTTGGCATATAACTGCTCATAATATTGTTTTATAATTGTTTGCATTTCTTTGGTGTTGGTTGTGATCTCTCCTCTATTGTTTAATGCTTTATTGATTTGGGTCCTTTCTCTTTTCTTTTTGGTAAGTATGGCTAGGGTTTTATTGATCTTATTAATTCTTTCAAAGAACCAGCTCCTAGGTTTGTTGATCTGTTCTACTGTTCTTTTTATTTTTTTAAAATATTTTATTTATTTATTCATGAGAGACACACACAGAGAGAGAGGCAGAGAAACAGGCAGAGGGAGAAGCAGGCTCCATGCAGGGAGCCAGATGTCAGACTTGATCCCGGGACTCCAGGATCACACCCTGGGCCGAAGGCAGGCTCCAAACCGCTGAGCCACCCAGGCATCCCCGTTCTTTTTATTTTTTAAAAAATTTCTATATCATTGATTTCGCCTCTAATCTTTTTCATTTCTCTTCTCTTGTTGGATTTAGGCTTCGTTTGCTATTTTTTTTCCAGCTCCTTTAGGTGTAAGGTTAGGTTGTTAAAAAAACAAGTCTCAAAAAGAGACTTTTCTAGTTTCTTGAGAAAGGTTGTTATGCTATATACTTCTGTCTCATCCCAAAGGTTCTGAACTGTCATGTTTTCATTTTCCTTTGTTTGCATTTTAAAAAATTCTTCTTTAATTTCCTCATTGACCTCTTCATTCTTTAGTAGGAAACTTTTTATCCTCCATGTACTTAAGATCTTTCCAAATTTTTTTCCTGTGGTTACCTTCAAGTTATTAAGGATTGTGGTCTGAAAATATGCATGATAGAATCTCAGTCTTTTTGTAGCAGTTTAACCCTGATCTGTGACCCAGTATGTGATCTATCCTAGAGAATGTTCCTTGTGCACTCAGGAAGAATGTGTATTCTGCTTTATGATGAAATGCTCTGAATATATCTATGAAGAGTATTTGGTTCAGTGTGTCATTCAAAGCTCTTGTTTTCTTGTGGATCTTCTGCTTAGATGATGTGTCCATTTCTGTGAGTGGGCTGTTAGTCTTTCCTACTATTATATTATTATCAATGAGTTTCTTTAGTTTTGTTATTAGTTGGTTTATGTATTTGGCTACTTCCAAGTTGGGAGCATAAATATTTACAATGGTTAGATCTTCTTGTAGGATATACCCTTTTATTATGAGATAGTGTCCTTCATCTCTTATTACAGTCTTTGATTTAAAAATCTGGTTTATTGGTTACAGGTATTAAGGAGGGCACATGATGAGATGAGCACTGGGTGTTATATGTTGGCAAATTGAATTTAAATAAAATATAAAGAATAATTTAAAAAATTAAAAATTAAAAAAAATCTGTTTTTTTGTGACAGAAAGATGGTTACTCCAGCTTTCTTTTGACATTCATTGGCATGATAAATGGTTCTCCACCCCCTCACTTTCAATCTGGAAGTGTCTTGGTCTAAAATGATTATCTTAGAAACAGAATATCGATGGGTCTTTTTTTTAATGCATACTTTTTTTTAAATAATAAATTTATTTTTTATTGGTGTTCAATTTGCCAACATACAGAATAACACCCAGTGCTCATCCCGTCAAGTGCCCCCCTCAGTGCCCGTCACCCATTCACCCCCATCCCCCGCCCTCCTCCCCTTCCACCACCCCTAGTTCGTTTCCCAGAGTTAGGAGTCTTTATGTTCTGTCTCCCTTTCTGATGTTTCCTACCCATTTCTTCTCCCTTCCCTTCTATTCCCTTTCTTTTTAATGCATTCTGATACACTATGTGTTTTGATTGCAGCATTGGTCCATTTACATTCAGAGTAATTCTTGAATGATACGAAGTTAGTGCCACTGAATTACCTGTGAGGTCACTGTTCCTGTAGATTGCCTCTGTTTCATTTTGGTGTTTGTTACTTTTGAGCTCTCTTTTCACTCAAGGGATCCCCTTTACTATTTCTTGCAGGAGTGGTTTAGTGTTCACAGATTTATTTAGTTTTTTTTGTTTGTTTGTTTGTTTTTGTTTTTTTTGTCCAGGAAACTCTATCTCTCCTATTCTGAATGACAGCCTGGCTGTATAAAATATCCTTGTCTGCATATTTTTCCCATTTAGTACGTTGAATAGGTCCTGTCAGCCATTTTTGTCCTGCCGGGTCTGTGTGGACAGGTCTGCTCCCAGCCTTATGTTTCTACCCTTGTAGGTTAAGGATCTCTTGCCTGAGCTGCTTTCAGGAGTTTTCTCTTTATCCTTGCAGTTTGTAAGCTTCACTATTATATATCGAAGTGTTGACCTATTTATATTGATTTTCAGGGGGTTCTGTGTGACTCCCGGAATTGAATGCTTTTTTTCTTCTCCAGATTAAGGAAGTTCCTGGGTATAATTTGTTCAAATAAACTTTCTTCTCCTATCCCCTGCTCCTCCTCTTCTGGGACCCCTATTATTGTGATATAATTTTGATAAATTGAATTGCTGAGTTCTCTCAATCTCTGTTCATGATCTGGTTACTTTCTTTTTTTCTTTTCTGCTTCCTTATATTCCATCTTCTATATCATTGACTTATTCTTCTTCCTCCTTCATCCTTGTTTTTACAGCCATCATTTGGGACTGGAACACAATAATAGCTTTTTACATTTCAGTTTGACTATATTTTAGTTCTTTTACTTCTACAGGAAAGCATAGAATATGCTTTAGCCATTTTTTAAGAGTAGATCTGCTTTCAGCAAAATGATTTTAGTTTTCTTTCATTTGAGAGGTTTTTCATATATTATTCATTTCTGAAGATAAACTTACCTAGATATGGAATTCTGAGTTGACAATTCTTAATTATTTTTTTCTTTTTAGGCATTTGATAATGTGTCACTTTCTGGTGGCCTCTATGATTTCTGATGAGAAACATGCAATTTGGATTTATCTTTCCCTGATAGAGAATATGCTGTTTCTCACTGGTTGCTTTTAAGATTTCTTTTTTTTTTTAAATTTTAAAGAGACTTAATTATAATAAATCTTGGCATGGATTTCTTTGTCTTTACCCTATGTTTACTCAGCTTTTTAAATCTGTAGGTTTATATCTCACCAAATTTGGAAAGATTTCTTTCATTATTTCTTTGAATATCTTTCAGTCTCTCCTTCCGAACTTTAGATGCTAGGAATACTAAATCTTTTGTTACAGTCCCACAGGTCCTAAGGCTCTGTTCATGTTTTTAAAATCTATTTTTATCTCTGTTCAGTTAGGGTAATTTCTATTGTTCTATCTTCTGGTTTATCAATTCTTTCCTTTGTTTTCTCTATTCTGCTAATAAGCCTATCCATTGATTTTTAAACTTACTTTTTAAGGTGACTATTTTAGAATAGATCTAGACTTAAGAAGAGTTATGATAATAGTGTAGAGTGTTTGCATATACTGCTATTATTAACATTTTGCATCAGTATTGTCTACCTTCACTATGAATGAGCCAATTTGATAACAGTAATTAAAGTCCATATTTAATACACTTTCTTAGTTTTTTTAAAAGATTATTTATTCATGGGAGACAGAGAGAGCGAGAGAGACAAAGAGAGAGAGAGAGATAGAGAGAGAGAGGCAGAGACACAGGCAGAGGGAGAAGCAGGCTCCATGCAGGAAGCCGGATGTGGGACTCGATCCTGGATCCTGGGATCATGCCGTGGGCCAAAGGCAGATGCTCAACTACTGAGCCACCCAAACATCCCTCTTAGTTTTTGACCTGTTCTTTTTATGCTCTAGAACCCAATTCCATGATACCAACTTACCTTAAGTCATCATGTCTCCTCAGGGTCCTTTGGTTGTGACATTTTCTCAGACTTTTCTCAGATCTTGGCAGTTTTGAGGAGTACTTACCAGATATTTTGTATATTGTCCCTTAATTGGAACTTGTCCAGTATTTTTCTCATGATTAGACTGGGTTTGTGGGTTTTAGGAAGGAATATCACAGAGGTAAAATGCCAGTCTCATCACATCCTATTAAAGTACATACTACCAATAATACTATCAACATGACTGTTGATATTAGTCTTGATCACTTGGCTGAGGTGGCATTTTTCATCTGTCTTTACTGTAAAGTTCCTCCCCCTCCCCAATTCATCCTGTGCTCTTTGGAAGAAAGTTACTATGTGCAGCCAGTACTTGAGGAAGGGGGATTTATACTATATCTTCTTGAACACAGAGTACTTGCATAGATCATTGGAAATTCTTATCCATGAGAGATCTATCTATCATCTGTCTATCTATCTATCTATCTATCTATCTATCTATCTATCATCATCATCATCTATCATCCTTTCTTTCTTTCTTTCTTTCTTTCTTTCTTTCTTTCTTTCTTTCTTTCTTTCTTCTTTCTTTCTCTCTTTTTCTTTCATCTATTTATCTATTATCTATCTATCTATCTATCTATCTATCTATCTATCTATCTATCATCACCTCTTTCCTCATCCATCATATATATCATTTATTCATTTACTCATATTAGTATGGGTCCATGAATGTTTACTTTATACATTTTGTTCTAATCCAATACTATGTTATTTTTTTTGTTGCTCCAATTATTCCACTTTGGCCATTGGGGACCCTTTCACTTGGTCCCATGTCCCTTTGACATACTTCCATCAGTGTGTGTATTATTATTGTTGTTGTTGTTAGCACTTCCTTACTTTCTGGCACTACACATTTCTCCTGGCTTATCTCATTTATTTCCCATTTCAGTCCTAGGATCAGCCATGTCACTGTAGAGCTATGATTCCTTTGATCAGAGAAGGGTATTAGGAACTAAGTCTGGGTGCTAGCTCTGCTCAATGCTACTAGTTCCTCTAAACTGATGGAGCGAAGAAATACATGAATGTATATTAACCTGTATACACACAACTCTATAAATATTTTTCTATGTATTCATATGCATCTATATTAAACTAAGATGGGTTCGTGCTAATGTCTCAAATATTAATCCATTACCAGATGGGATATTCTCGTCCCTTCCCCTTACTTCTCTGTAATTTCCCACTTGGTGCACAACTTGCCCCTCTTCATATGCCATAGAGTTACACACTATTCAGTTATAATATATATAAATTGTGGCTTCAAACTTAACCCATACCCCAAATGGAAAACAACTTTATCAACTGGAGTACAGTGCTTTTATATTTAGGTGTAAAGATTGAGCTAATATGAAAAATAACTTAGGCCATCACCCTTCCCACTCCTATCCCTCCTCAGTAAGGTTATTTCATATAGTGGTAACACAGTGAATTCTTTTGTCATAGTCTGCTTTCTATTTTGAGACTCCTCTTATATACCAATTTTTTAAAAAATTTACATATATTAAGGTTTATTCTTTCTGCTGTAATGTGATATGGATTCACTATTACAGTATAACCAAACTTCTTCTTGTGGTTTAGTTCTAGTTTCAAAGCATTATGGCCTAAAAATATGCAGGGGACAATCCCCATCTTTTGGTATTGGTTGAAACCTGATTTGTGACCCCGTACGTGGTCTATAAAGTTCCATGTGCACCTGAGAAGAATGTGTATTCAGTTGCGTTTAGATGTAAAGTTCTATAAAAATCTGTGAAATCCATCTGGTCCAGTGTATCATTTAAAGCTCTTGTTTTAAAAAAAAATAAAGCTCTTGTTTCTTTGGAGATATTGTGCTTAGGAGATGTGTCATTTGCAGAAAGCGCCATGTTCAAGTCTCCCAATATCAGTGTATTATCATAAGTATGTCTTAACTTTGGTTATTAATTGATTTTTTAAAATTTTTTTTAAATTTATTTATGATAGTCACAGGGAGAGAGAGAGAGAGAGAGAGAGAGAGAGAGAGAGAGGCAGAGACATAGGCAGAGGGAGAAGCAGGCTCCATGCACCGGGAGCCCGACGTGGGATTCGATCCCGGGTCTCCAGGATCACACCCTGGGCCAAAGGCAGGCGCTAAACCGCTGCGCCACCCAGGGATCTCTGGTTATTAATTGATTGATATGCTTGGCAGCTCCCACATTTGGGGCATAAATATTCATGATTGTTAGGTCCTCTTGTTGGATAGACCCTTTAAGTATGATATAGTGTCCCTCTTCATCCTTTACTATAGTCTTTGGTATAAACTTTAATTTATCTGATATGAGGATGGCTACCCCTGCTTTCTTTTGAGGACCATTTGAATGGTAAATGGTTCTCCAACCTTTTATTTTCAGGCTGTAGGTGTCCTTAGGTCTAAAATGAGTCTCTTGTAGACAGCAAATAGATGGGTCTTGCTGAAACCCTGCGCCTTTTGATGGGATCATTAAGCAAGCCCATTCATGTTCTGAGTTACTATTGAAAGATATGAATTTAGTGTCATCATAATACCTATTCAGTCCCTGTTTTTGTGGATTGTTT